>NC_090802.1:68000174-68360174 GCF_036512215.1 Solanum lycopersicum
GCCCAGAAAACCCGTGATGGCCAACCGTATGCATAGACAACGTCTTGACGGACGTCCACGAACAAATTTGGCATTTTAGACGTCGGAATCCCGATCACCCAAAAAATGGTGTGCAATAGCACACGAAAATCGTCAAAATGAGGCGTATGCTTGCTCCGGGGCTCGTTTGACCTTCCAAACGGCCCACAAAACCCGTGATGGCCAACCGTATGCATAGACAACGTCTTGACGGACGTCCACGAACAAATTTTGCATTTTTGACGTTGGAATCCCGATCACCCAAAAAATGGTGTGCAATAGCACACGAAAATCGTCAAAATGAGGCGTATGCTAGCTCCGGGGCTCGTTTGACCTTCCAAACGGCCCAGAAAACCCGTGATGGCCAACCGTATGCATAGACAACGTCTTGACGGACGTCCACGAACAAATTTGGCATTTTTGACGTCGGAATCCCGATCACCCAAAAAATGGTGTGCAATAGCACACGAAAATCGTCAAAATGAGGCGTATGCTCGCTCCGGGGCTCGTTTGACCTTCCAAACGGCCCAGAAAACCCGTGATGGCCAACCGTATGCATAGACAACGTCTTGACGGACGTCCACGAACAAATTTTGCATTTTTGACGTCGGAATCCCGATCACCCAAAAAATGGTGTGCAATAGCACACGAAAATCGTCAAAATGAGGCGTATGCTTGCTCCGGGGCTCGTTTGACCTTCCAAACGGCCCAGAAAACCCGTGATGGACAACCGTATGCATAGACAACGTCTTGAAGGACGTCCACGAACAAATTTGGAATTTTTGACGTCGGAATCCTGATCACCCAAAAAATGGTGTGCAATAGCACACGAAAATCGTCAAAATGAGGCGTATGCTCGCTCCGGGGCTCGTTTGACCTTCCAAATGGCCTAGAAAACCCGAGATGGCCAACCGTATGCATAGACAACGTCTAGACGGACGTCCATGAACAAATTTGGCATTTTTGACGTCGGAATCCCGATCACCCAAAAAATGGTGTGCAATAGCACACGAAAATCGTCAAAATGAGGCGTATGCTCGCTCCGGGGCTCGTTTGACCTTCCAAATGGCCCAGAAAACCCGTGATGGCCAACCATATGCCTAGACAACGTCTTGACGGACGTCCACGAACAAATTTTGCATTTTTGACGTCGGAATCCCGATCACCCAAAAAATGGTGTGCAATAGCACACGAAAATCGTCAAAATGAGGCGTATGCTCGCTCTGGGGCTCGTTTGACCTTCCAAACGGCCCAGAAAACCCGTGATGGCCAACCGTATGCATAGACAACGTCTTGAGGGACGTCCACGAACAAATTTGGCATTTTTGACGTCGGAATCCCGATCACCCAAAAAATGGTGTGCAATAGCACACGAAAATCGTCAAAATGAGGCGTATGCTCGCTCCGGGGCTCGTTTGACCTTCCAAACGGCCCAGAAAACCCGTGATGGCCAACCGTATGCATAGACAACGTCTTGACGGACGTCCACGAACAAATTTGGCATTTTTGACGTCGGAATCCTGATCACCCAAAAAATGGTGTGCAATAGCACACGAAAATCGTCAAAATGAGGCGTATGCTCGCTCCGGGGCTCGTTTGACCTTCCAAATGGCCCAGAAAACCCGTGATGGCCAACCGTATGCATAGACAACGTCTTTACGGACGTCCACGAACAAATTTGGCATTTTTGACGTCAGAATCCCGATCACCCAAAAAATGGTGTGCAATAGCACACGAAAATCGTCAAAATGAGGCGTATACTCGCTCCGGGGCTCGTTTGACCTTCCAAACGGCCCAGAAAACCCGTGATGGCCAACCGTATGCATAGACAACGTCTTGAAAGACGTCCACGAACAAATTTTGCATTTTTGACGTCGGAATCCCGATCACCCAAAAAATGGTGTGCAATAGCACACGAAAATCGTCAAAATGAGGCGTATGCTCGCTCCGGGGCTCGTTTGACCTTCCAAACGGCCCAGAAAACCCGTGATGGCCAACCGTATGCATAGACAACGTCTTGACGGACGTCCACGAACAAATTTGGCATTTTTGACGTCGGAATCCCGATCACCCAAAAAATGGTGTGCAATAGCACACGAAAATCGTCAAAATGAGGCGTATGCTCGCTCCGGGGATCGTTTGACCTTCCAAATAGCCCAGAAAACCTGTGATGGCCAACCGTATGCATAGACAACGTCTTGACGGACGTCCACGAATGAATTTTGCATTTTTGACGTCGGAATCCCGATCACCCAAAAAATGGTTTGCAATAGCACACGAAAATCGTCAAAATGAGGCGTATGCTCGCTCTGGGGCTCGTTTGACCTTCCAAATGGCCCAGAAAACCCGTGATGGCCAACCGTATGCATAGACAACGTCTTGACGGACGTCCACGAACAAATTTGGCATTTTTGACGTCGGAATCCCGATCACCCAAAAAATGGTGTGCAATAGCACACGAAAATCGTCAAAATGAGGCGTATGCTCGCTCCGGGGCTCGTTTGACCTTCCAAACGGCCCACAAAACCCGTGATGGCCAACCGTATGCATAGACAACGTCTTGACGGACGTCCACGAACAAATTTTGCATTTTTGACGTTGGAATCCCGATCACCCAAAAAATGGTGTGCAATAGCACACGAAAATCGTCAAAATGAGGCGTATGCTAGCTCCGGGGCTCGTTTGACCTTCCAAACGGCCCAGAAAACCCGTGATGGCCAACCGTATGCATAGACAACGTCTTGACGGACGTCCACGAACAAATTTGGCATTTTTGACGTCGGAATCCCGATCACCCAAAAAATGGTGTGCAATAGCACACGAAAATCGTCAAAATGAGGCGTATGCTCGCTCCGGGGCTCGTTTGACCTTCCAAATGGCCCAGAAAACCCGTGATGGCCAACCGTATGCATAGACAACGTCTTGACGGACGTCCACGAACAAATTTTGCATTTTTGACGTCGGAATCCCGATCACCCAAAAAATGGTGTGCAATAGCACACGAAAATCGTCAAAATGAGGCGTATGCTTGCTCCGGGGCTCGTTTGACCTTCCAAACGGCCCAGAAAACCCGTGATGGCCAACCGTATGCATAGACAATGTCTTGACGGACGTCCACGAACAAATTTGGAATTTTTGACGTCGGAATCCTGATCACCCAAAAAATGGTGTGCAATAGCACACGAAAATCGTCAAAATGAGGCGTATGCTCGCTCTGGGGCTCGTTTGACCTTCCAAATGGCCTAGAAAACCCGAGATGGCCAACCGTATGCATAGACAACGTCTAGACGGACGTCCATGAACAAATTTGGCATTTTTGACGTCGGAATCCCGATCACCCAAAAAATGGTGTGCAATAGCACACGAAAATCGTCAAAATGAGGCGTATGCTCGCTCCGAAGCTCGTTTGACCTTCCAAATGGCCCAGAAAACCCGTGATGGCCAACCATATGCATAGACAACGTCTTGACGGACGTCCACGAACAAATTTTGCATTTTTGACGTCGGAATCCCGATCACCCAAAAAATGGTGTGCAATAGCACACGAAAATCGTCAAAATGAGGCGTATGCTCGCTCTGGGGCTCGTTTGACCTTCCAAACGGCTCAGAAAACCCGTGATGGCCAACCGTATGCATAGACAACGTCTTGAGGGACGTCCACGAACAAATTTGGCATTTTTGACGTCGGAATCCCGATCACCCAAAAAATGGTGTGCAATAGCACACGAAAATCGTCAAAATGAGGCGTATGCTCGCTCCGGGGCTCGTTTGACCTTCCAAACGGCCCAGAAAACCCGTGATGGCCAACCGTATACATAGACAACGTCTTGACGGACGTCCACGAACAAATTTTGCATTTTTGACGTCGGAATCCTGATCACCCAAAAAATGGTGTGCAATAGCACACGAAAATCGTCAAAATGAGGCGTATGCTCGCTCCGGGGCTCGTTTGACCTTCCAAATGGCCCAGAAAACCCGTGATGGCCAACCGTATGCATAGACAACGTCTTGACGGACGTCCACGAACAAATTTGGCATTTTTGACGTCGGAATCCCGATCACCCAAAAAATGGTGTGCAATAGCACACGAAAATCGTCAAAATGAGGCGTATGCTCGCTCCGGGGCTCGTTTGACCTTCCAAACGGCCCAGAAAACCCGTGATGGCCAACCGTATGCATAGACAATGTCTTGACGGACGTCCACGAACAAATTTGGCATTTTTGACGTCGGAATCCCGATCACCCAAAAAATGGTGTGCAATAGCGCACGAAAATCGTCAAAATGAGGCGTATGCTCGCTCCGGGGCTCGTTTGACCTTCCAAACGGCCCAGAAAACCCGTGATGGCCAACCGTATGCATAGACAACGTCTTGACGGACGTCCACGAACAAATTTTGCATTTTTGACGTCGGAATCCCGATCAGCCAAAAAATGGTGTGCAATAGCACACGAAAATCGTCAAAATGAGGCGTATGCTCGCTCTGGGGCTCGTTTGACCTTCCAAATGGCCCAGAAAACCCGTGATGGCAAACCGTATGCATAGACAACGTCTTGACGGACGTCCACGAACAAATTTTGCATTTTTGACGTCGGAATCTCGATCACCCAAAAAATGGTGTGCAATAGCACACGAAAATCATCAAAATGAGGCGTATGCTCGCTCCGGGGCTCGTTTGACCTTCCAAACGGCCCAGAAAACCCGTGATGGCCAACCGTATGCATAGACAACGTCTTGACGGACGTCCACGAACAAATTTGGCATTTTTGACGTCAGAATCCCGATCACCCAAAAAATGGTGTGCAATAGCACACGAAAATCGTCAAAATGAGGCGTATGCTCGCTCCGGGGCTCGTTTGACCTTCCAAACGGCCTAGAAAACCCGTGATGGCCAACCGTATGCATAGACAACGTCTTGACGGACGACCACGAACAAATTTTGCATTTTTGACGTCGGAATCTCGATCACCCAAAAAATGGTGTGAAATAGCACACGAAAATCGTCAAAATGAGGCGTATGCTCGCTCCGGGGCTCGTTTGACCTTCCAAACGGCCCAGAAAACCCGTGATGGCCAACCGTATGCATAGACAACGTCTTGACGGACGTCCACGAACAAATTTGGCATTTTTGACGTCGTCATCCCGATCACCCAAAAAATGGTGTGCAATAGCACACGAAAATCGTCAAAATGAGGCGTATGCTCGCTCCGGGGCTCGTTTGACCTGCCATACGGCCCAGAAAACCTGTGATGGCCAACCGTATGCATAGACAACGTCTTGACGGACGTCCACGAACGAATTTTGCATTTTTGACATCGGAATCCCGATCACCCAAAAAATGGTCTTAAAATAGCACACGAAAATCGTCAAAATGAGGCGTATGCTCGCTCTGGGGCTCGTTTGACCTTCCAAACGGCCCAGAAAACCCGTGATGGCCAACCGTATGCATAGACAACGTCTTGACGGATGTCCACAAACAAATTTGGCATTTTTGACATCGGAATCCCGATCACCCAAAAAATGGTGTGCAATAGCACACGAAAATCGTCAAAATGAGGCGTATGCTCGCTCCGGGGCTCGTTTGACCTTCCAAATGGCCCAGAAAACCCGTGATGGCCAACCGTATGCATAGACAACGTCTTGACGGACGTCCACGAACAAATTTGGCATTTTTGACGTCGGAATCCCGATCACCCAAAAAATGGTGTGCAATAGCACACGAAAATCGTCAAAATGAGGCGTATGCTCGCTCCGGGGCTCGTTTGACCTTCCAAACGGCCCAGAAAACCCGTGATGGCCAACCGTATGCATAGACAACGTCTTGACGGACGTCCACGAACAAATTTTGCATTTTTGACGTCGGAATCCCGATCACCCAAAAAATGGTGTGCAGTTGCACACGAAAATCGTCAACATGAGGCGTATGCTCGCTCCGGGGCTCGTTTGACCTTCCAAACGGCCCAGAAAACCCGTGATGGCCAACCGTATGCATAGACAACGTCTTGACGGACGTCCACGAACAAATTTGGCATTTTTGACGTCGGAATCCTGATCACTCAAAAAATGGTGTGCAATAGCACACGAAAATCGTCAAAATGAGGTGTATGCTCGCTCCGGGGCTCGTTTGACCTTCCAAACGGCCCAGAAAACCCGTGATGGCCAACCGTATGCATAGACAACGTCTTGACGGACGTCCACGAACAAATTTGGCATTTTTTATGTCGGAATCCCGATCACCCAAAAAATGGTGTGCAATAGCACACGAAAATCGTCAAAATGAGGCGTATGCTCGCTCCGGGGCTCGTTTGACCTTCCAAACGGCCCAGAAAACCCGTGATGGCCAACCGTATGCATAGACAACGTCTTGACGGACGTCCACGAACAAATTTGGCATTTTTGACGTCGGAATCCCGATCACCCAAAAAATGGTGTGCAATAGCACACGAAAATCGTCAAAATGAGGCGTATGCTCGCTTTGGAGCTCGTTTGACCTTCCAAATGGCCCAGAAAACCCGTGATGGCCAACCGTATGCATAGACAACGTCTTGACGGACGTCCACGAAAAAAATTGGCATTTTTGACGTCGGAATCCCGATCACCCAAAAAATGGTGTGCAATAGCACACGAAAATCGTCAAAATGAGGCGTATGCTCGCTCTGGGGCTCGTTTGACCTTCCAAACGGCCCAGAAAACCCGTGATGGCCAACCGTATGCATAGACAACGTCTTGACAGACGTCCACGAACAAATTTGGCATTTTTGACGTCGGAATCCTGATCACCCAAAAAATGGTGTGTAATAGCACACGAAAATCGTCAAAATGAGGCGTATGCTCGCTTTGGAGCTCGTTTGACCTTCCAAATGGCCCAGAAAACCCGTGATGGCCAACCGTATGCATAGACAACGTCTTGACGGACGTCCACGAACGAATTTGGCATTTTTGACGTCGGAATCCCGATCACCCAAAAAATGGTATGCAATAGCACACGAAAATCGTCAAAATGAGGCGTATGCTCGCTCCGGGGCTCGTTTGACCTTCCAAACGGCCCAGAAAACCCGTGATGGCCAACCGTATGCATAGACAACGTCTTGACGGACGTCCACGAACAAATTTGGCATTTTTGACGTCGGAATCCCGATCACCCAAAAAATGGTGTGCAATAGCACACGAAAATCGTCAAAATGAGGCGTATGCTCGCTCCGGGGCTCGTTTGACCTTCCAAACGGCCCAGAAAACCCGTGATGGCCAACCGTATGCATAGACAACGTCTTGACGGACGTCCACGAACAAATTTGGCATTTTTGACGTCGGAATCCCGATCACCCAAAAAATGGTGTGCAATAGCACACGAAAATCGTCAAAATGAGGCGTATGCTCGCTCCGGGGCTCGTTTGACCTTCCAAACGGCCCAGAAAACCCGTGATGGCCAACCGTATGCATAGACAACGTCTTGACGGACGTCCACGAACAAATTTTGCATTTTTGACGTCGTAATCCCGATCACCCAAAAAATGGTGTGCAATAGCACACGAAAATCGTCAAAATGAGGCGTATGCTCGCTCTGGGCTCGTTTGACCTTCCAAACGGCCCAAAAAACCCGTGATGGCCAACCGTATGCATAGACAACGTCTTGACGGACGTCCACGAACAAATTTGGCATTTTTGACGTCGGAATCCCGATCACCCAAAAAATGGTGTGCAATAGCACACGAAAATCGTCAAAATGAGGGGTATGCTCGCTCCGGGGCTCGTTTGACCTTCCTAACGGCCCAGAAAACCCGTGATGGCCAACCGTATGCATAGACAACGTCTTGACGGACGTCCACGAACAAATTTGGCATTTTTTATGTCGGAATCCCGATCACCCAAAAAATGGTGTGCAATAGCACACGAAAATCGTCAAAATGAGGCGTATGCTCGCTCCGGGACTCGTTTGGCCTTCCAAACGGCCCAGAAAACCCGTGATGGCCAACCGTATGCATAGACAACGTCTTGACGGACGTCCACGAACAAATTTTGCATTTTTGACGTCGGAATCCCGATCACCCAAAAAATGGTGTGCAATAGCACACGAAAATCGTCAAAATGAGGCGTATGCTCGCTCCGGGGCTCGTTTGACCTTCCAAACGGCCCAGAAAACCCGTGATGGCCAACCGTATGCATAGACAACGTCTTGACGGACGTCCACGATCAAATTTTGCATTTTTGACGTTGGAATCCCGATCACCCAAAAAATGGTGTGCAATAGAACACGAAAATCGTCAAAATGAGGCGTATGCTTGCTCCGGGGCTCGTTTGACCTTCCAAACGGCCCAGAAAACCCGTGATGGCCAACCGTATGCATAGACAACGTCTTGACGGACGTCCACGAACAAATTTGGCATTTTTGACGTCGGAATCCCGATCACCCAAAAAATGGTGTGCAATAGCACACGAAAATCGTCAAAATGAGGCGTATGCTCGCTCCGGGGCTCGTTTGACCTTCCAAACGGCCCAGAAAACCCGTGATGGCCAACCGTATGCATAGACAACGTCTTGACGTACGTCCACGAATAAATTTTGCATTTTTGACGTCGGAATCTCGATCACCCAAAAAATGGTGTGCAATAGCACACGAAAATCGTCAAAATGAGGCGTATGCTCGCTCCGGGGCTCGTTTGACCTTCCATACGGCCCAGAAAACCCGTGATGGCCAACCGTATGCATAGACAACGTCTTGACGGACGTCCACGAATGAATTTTGCATTTTTGACGTCGGAATCCCGATCACCCAAAAAATGGTTTGCAATAGCACACGAAAATCGTCAAAATGAGGCGTATGCTCGCTCTGGGGCTCGTTTGACCTTCCAAATGGCCCAGAAAACCCGTGATGGCCAACCGTATGCATAGACAACGTCTTGACGGACGTCCACGAACAAATTTGGCATTTTTGACGTCGGAATCCCGATCACCCAAAAAATGGTGTGCAATAGCACACGAAAATCGTCAAAATGAGGCGTATGCTCGCTCCGGGGCTCGTTTGACCTTCCAAACGGCCCACAAAACCCGTGATGGCCAACCGTATGCATAGACAACGTCTTGACGGACGTCCACGAACAAATTTTGCATTTTTGACGTTGGAATCCCGATCACCCAAAAAATGGTGTGCAATAGCACACGAAAATCGTCAAAATGAGGCGTATGCTAGCTCCGGGGCTCGTTTGACCTTCCAAACGGCCCAGAAAACCCGTGATGGCCAACCGTATGCATAGACAACGTCTTGACGGACGTCCACGAACAAATTTGGCATTTTTGACGTCGGAATCCCGATCACCCAAAAAATGGTGTGCAATAGCACACGAAAATCGTCAAAATGAGGCGTATGCTCGCTCCGGGGCTCATTTGACCTTCCAAACGGCCCAGAAAACCCGTGATGGCCAACCGTATGCATAGACAACGTCTTGACGGACGTCCACGAACAAATTTGGCATTTTTGACGTCGGAATCCCGATCACCCAAAAAATGGTGTGCAATAGCACACGAAAATCGTCAAAATGAGGCGTATGCTCGCTCCGGGGCTCGTTTGACCTTCCAAACGGCCCAGAAAACCCGTGATGGCCAACCGTATGCATAGACAACGTCTTGACGGACGTCCACGAACAAATTTTGCATTTTTGACGTCGTAATCCCGATCACCCAAAAAATGGTGTGCAATAGCACACGAAAATCGTCAAAATGAGGCGTATGCTCGCTCTGGGCTCGTTTGACCTTCCAAACGGCCCAGAAAACCCGTGATGGCCAACCGTATGCATAGACAACGTCTTGACAGACGTCTACGAACAAATTTGGCATTTTTGACGTCGGAATCCCGATCACCCAAAAAATGGTGTGCAATAGCACACGAAAATCGTCAAAATGAGGGGTATGCTCGCTCCGGGGCTCGTTTGACCTTCCTAACGGCCCAGAAAACCCGTGATGGCCAACCGTATGCATAGACAACGTCTTGACGGACGTCCACGAACAAATTTTGCATTTTTGACGTCGGAATCCCGATCACCCAAAAATTGGTGTGCAATAGCACACGAAAATCGTCAAAATGAGGCGTATGCTCGCTCCGGAGCTCGTTTGACCTTCCAAACGGCCCAGAAAACCTGTGATGGCCAACCGTATGCATAGACAACGTCTTGACGGACGTCCACGAACAAATTTGGCATTTTTGACGTCGGAATCCCGATCACCCAAAAATTGGTGTGCAATAGCACACGAAAATCGTCAAAATGAGGCGTATGCTCGCTCCGGGGCTCGTTTGACCTTCCAAACGGCCCAGAAAACCCGTGATGGCCAACCGTATGCATAGACAACGTCTTGACGGACGTCCACGAACAAATTTGGCATTTTTGACGTCGGAATCCCGATCACCCAAAAAATGGTGTGCAATAGCACACGAAAATCGTCAAAATGAGGCGTATGCTCGCTCCGGGGCTCGTTTGACCTTCCAAACGGCCCAGAAAACCCGTGATGGCCAACCGTATGCATAGACAACGTCTTGACGGACGTCCACGAACAAATTTTGCATTTTTGACGTCGGAATCCCGATCACCCAAAAAATGGTGTGCAATAGCACACGAAAATTGTCAAAATGAGGCGTATGCTCGCTCAGGGGCTCGTTTGACCTTCCAAACGGCCCAGAAAACCCGTGATGGCCAACCGTATGCATAGACAACGTCTTGACGAACGTCCACGAACAAATTTGGCATTTTTGACGTCGGAATCCCGATCACCCAAAAAATGGTGTGCAATAGCACATGAAAATCGTCAAAATGAGGCGTATGCTCGCTCCGGGGCTCGTTTGATCTTCCAAACGGCCCAGAAAACCCGTGATGGCCAACTTTATGCATAGACAACGTCTTGACGGACGTCCACGAACAAATTTTGCATTTTTAACGTCGGAATCCCGATCACCCAAAAAATGGTGTGCAATAGCACACGAAAATCGTCAAAATGAGGCGTATGCTCGCTCAGGGGCTCGTTTGTCCTTCCAAACGGCCCAGAAAACCCGTGATGGCCAACCGTATGCATAGACAACGTCTTGACGGACGTCCACGAACAAATTTGGCATTTTTGACGTCGGAATCCTGATCACCCAAAAAATGGTGTGCAATAGCACACGAAAATCGTCAAAATGAGGCGTATGCTCGCTTTGGAGCTCGTTTGACCTTCCAAATGGCCCAGAAAACCCGTGATGGCCAACCGTATGCATAGACTGACGGACGTCCACGAACAAATTCGGCATTTTTGACGTCGGAATCCCGATCACCCAAAAAATGGTATGCAATAGCACACGAAAATCGTCAAAATGAGGCGTATGCTCGCTCCGGGGCTCGTTTGACCTTCCAAACGGCCCAGAAAACCCGTGATGGCCAACCGTATGCATATACAACGTCTTGACGGACGTCCACGAACAAATTTTGCATTTTTGACGTCGGAATCCCGATCACCCAAAAAATGGTGTGCAATAGCACACGAAAATCGTCAAAATGAGGCGTATGCTCGCTCCGGGGCTCGTTTGACCTTCCAAACGGCCCAGAAAACCCGTGATGGCCAACCGTATGCATAGACAACGTCTTGACGGACGTCCACGAACAAATTTGGCATTTTTGACGTCGGAATCCCGATCACCCAAAAAATTGTGTGCAATAGCACACGAAAATCGTCAAAATGAGGCGTATGCTCGCTCCGGGGCTCGTTTGACCTTCCAAACGGCCCAGAAAACCCGTGATGGCCAACCGTATGCATAGACAACGTCTTGACGGACGTCCACGAACAAATTTTGCATTTTTGACGTCGGAATCCCGATCACCCAAAAAATGGTGTGCAATAGCACACGAAAATCGTCAAAATGAGGCGTATGCTCGCTCAGGGGCTCGTTTGACCTTCCAAACGGCCCAGAAAACCCGTGATGGCCAACCGTATGCATAGACAACGTCTTGACGGACGTCCACGAACAAATTTGGCATTTTTGACGTCGGAATCCCGATCACCCAAAAAATGGTGTGCAATAGCACACGAAAATCGTCAAAATGAGGCGTATGCTCGCTCCGGGGCTCGTTTGACCTTCCAAACGGCCCAGAAAACCCGTGATGGCAAACCGTATGCATAGACAACGTCTTGACGGACGTCCACGAACAAATTTTGCATTTTTGACGTCGGAATCCCGATCACCCAAAAAATGGTGTGCAATAGCACACGAAAATCGTCAAAATGAGGCGTATGCTCGCTCCGGGGCTCGTTTGATCTTCCAAACGGCCTAGAAAACCCGTGATGGCCAACTTTATGCATAGACAACGTCTTCACGGACGTCCACGAATAAATTTTGCATTTTTGACGTCGGAATCCCGATCACCCAAAAAATGGTGTGCAATAGCACACGAAAATCGTCAAAATGAGGCGTATGCTCGCTCAGGGGCTCGTTTGTCCTTCCAAACGGCCCAGAAAACCCATGATGGCCAACCGTATGCATAGACAACGTCTTGACGGATGTCCACGAACAAATTTGGCATTTTTGACGTCGGAATCCTGATCACCCAAAAAATGGTGTGCAATAGCACACGAAAATCGTCAAAATGAGGCGTATGTTCGCTTTGGAGCTCATTTGACCTTCCAAATGGCCCAGAAAACCCGTGATGGCCAACCGTATGCATAGACAACGTCTTGACGGACGTCCACGAAAAAATTTGGCATTTTTGACGTCGGAATCCCGATCACCCAAAAAATGGTGTGCAATAGCACACGAAAATCGTCAAAATGAGGCGTATGCTCGCTCCGGGGCTCGTTTGACCTTCCAAACGGCCCAGAAAACCCGTGATGGCCAACCGTATGCATAGACAACGTCTTGACGGACGTCCACGAACAAATTTGGCATTTTTGACGTCGGAATCCTGGTCACCCAAAAAATGGTGTGCAATAGCACACGAAAATCGTCAAAATGAGGCGTATGCTCGCTTTGGAGCTCGTTTAACCTTCCAAATGGCCCAGAAAACCCGTGATGGCCAACCGTATGCATAGACTGACGGACGTCCACGAACAAATTCGGCATTTTTGACGTCGGAATCCCGATCACCCAAAAAATGGTATGCAATAGCACACGAAAATCGTCAAAATGAGGCGTATGCTCGCTCCGGGGCTCGTTTGACCTTCCAAACGGCCCAGAAAACCCGTGATGGCCAACCGTATGCATAGACAACGTCTTGACGGACGTCCACGAACAAATTTTGCATTTTTGACGTCGGAATCCCGATCACCCAAAAAATGGTGTGCAATAGCACACGAAAATCGTCAAAATGAGGCGTATGCTCGCTCCGGGGCTCGTTTGACCTTCCAAACGGCCCAGAAAACCCGTGATGGCCAACCGTATGCATAGACAATGTCTTGACGGACGTCCACGAACAAATTTGGCATTTTTGACGTCGGAATCCCGATCACCCAAAAAATGGTGTGCAATAGCACACGAAAATCGTCAAAATGAGGCGTATGCTCGCTCCGGGGCTCGTTTGACCTTCCAAACGGCCCAGAAAACCCGTGATGGCCAACCGTATGCATAGACAACGTCTTGACGGACGTCCACGAACAAATTTTGCATTTTTGACGTCGTAATCCCGATCACCCAAAAAATGGTGTGCAATAGCACACGAAAATCGTCAAAATGAGGTGTATGCTCGCTCTGGGGCTCGTTTGACCTTCCAAACGTCCCAGAAAACCCGTGATGGCCAACCGTATGCATAGACAACGTCTTGACAGACGTCCACGAACAAATTTGGCATTTTTGACGTCGGAATCCCGATCACCCAAAAAATGGTGTGCAATAGCACACGAAAATCGTCAAAATGAGGGGTATGCTCGCTCCGGGGCTCGTTTGACCTTCCAAACGGCCCAGAAAACCCGTGATGGCCAACCGTATGCATAGACAACGTCTTGACGGACGTCCAAGAACAAATTTGGCATTTTTTATGTCGGAATCCCGATCACCCAAAAAATGGTGTGCAATAGCACACGAAAATCGTCAAAATGAGGCGTATGCTCGCTCCGGGGCTCGTTTGACCTTCCAAACGGCCCAGAAAACCCGTGATGGCCAACCGTATGCATAGACAACATCTTGACGGACGTCCACGAACAAATTTTGCATTTTTGACGTCGGAATCCCGATCACCCAAAAAATGGTGTGCAATAGCACACGAAAATCGTCAAAATGAGGCGTATGCTCGCTCCGGGGCTCGTTTGACCTTCCAAACGGCCCAGAAAACCCGTGATGGCCAACCGTATGCATAGAGAACGTCTTAACGGACGTCCACGAACAAATTTGGCATTTTTGACGTCGGAATCCTGATCACCCAAAAAATGGTGTGCAATAGCACACGAAAATCGTCAAAATGAGGCATATGCTCGCTCCGGGGCTCGTTTGACCTTCCAAATGGCCCAGAAAACCCGTGATGGCCAACCGTATGCATAGACAACGTCTTGACGGACGTCCACGAACAAATTTGGCATTTTTGACATCGGAATCCCGATCACCCAAAAAATGGTGTGCAATAGCACACAAAAATCGTCAAAATGAGGCGTATGCTCGCTTCGGGGCTCGTTTGACCTTCCAAATGGCCCAGAAAACCCGTGATGGCCAACTGTATGCATAGACAACGTCTTGACAGACGTCCCCGAATAAATTTGGCATTTTTTATGTCGGAATCCCGATCACCCAAAAAATGGTGTGCAATAGCACACGAAAATCGTCAAAATGAGGCGTATGCTCGCTCCGGGGCTCGTTTGACCTTCCAAACGGCCCAAAAAACCCATGATGGCCAACCGTATGCATAGACAACGTCTTGACGGACGTCCACGAACAAATTTTGCATTTTTGACGTCGGAATCCCGATCACCCAAAAATGGTGTGCAATAGCACACGAAAATCGTCAAAATGAGGCGTATGCTCGCTCCGGGGCTCGTTTGACCTTCCAAACGGCCCAGAAAACCCGTGATGGCCAACCGTATGCATAGACAACGTCTTGACAGACGTCCACGAACAAATTTGGCATTTTTGACGTCAGAATCCTGATCACCCAAAAAATGGTGTGCAATAGCACACGAAAATCGTCAAAATGAGGCGTATGCTCGCTCCGGGGCTCGTTTGACCTTCCAAATGGCCCAGAAAACCCGTGATGGCCAACCGTATGCATAGACAACGTCTTGACGAACGTCCACGAACAAATTTGGCATTTTTGACGTCGGAATCCCGATCACCCAAAAAATGGTGTGCAATAGCACACGAAAATCGTCAAAATGAGGCGTATGCTCGCTCCGGGGCTCGTTTGACCTTCCAAACGGCCCAGAAAACCCGTGATGGCCAACCGTATGCATAGACAACGTCTTCACGGACGTCCACGAACAAATTTTGCATTTTTGACGTCTGAATCCCGATCACCCAAAAAATGGTGTGCAATAGCACACGAAAATCATCAAAATGAGACGTATGCTCGCTCCGGGGCTCGTTTGACCTTCCAAACGGCCCAGAAAACCCGTGATGGCCAACCATATGCATAGACAACGTCTTGATGGACGTCCACGAACAAATTTGGCATTTTTGACGTCAGAATCCTGATCACCCAAAAAATGGTGTGCAATAGCACACGAAAATCGTCAAAATGAGGCGTATGCTCGCTCCGGGGCTCGTTTGACCTTCCAAATGGCCCAGAAAACCCATGATGGCCAACCGTATGCATAGACAACGTCTTGACGGACGTCCACGAACAAATTTGGCATTTTTGACGTCGGAATCCCGATCACCCAAAAAATGGTGTGCAATAGCACATGAAAATCGTCAAAATGAGGCGTATGCTCGCTCCGGGGCTCGTTTGACCTTCCAAACGGCCCAGAAAACCCGTGATGGCCAACCGTATGCATAGACAACATCTTGACGGACGTCCACGAACAAATTTTGCATTTTTGACGTCAGAATCCCGATCACCCAAAAAATGGTGTGCAATAGCACACGAAAATCGTCAAAATGAGGCGTATGCTCGCTCCGGGGCTCGTTTGACCTTCCAAACGGCCCAGAAAACCCGTGATGGCCAACCGTATGCATAGACTACGTCTTGACGAACGTCCACGAACAAATTTGGCATTTTTGACGTCGGAATCCCGATCACCCAAAAAAAGGTGTGCAATAGCACACGAAAATCGTAAAAATGAGGCGTATGCTCGCTCCGGGGCTCGTTTGACCTTCAAAACGGCCCAGAAAACCCGTGATGGCCAACCGTATGCATAGACAACGTCTTGACAGACGTCCACGAACAAATTTGGCATTTTTGACGTCGGAATCCTGATCACCAAAAAAATGGTGTGCAATAGCACACGGAAATCGTCAAAATGAGGCGTATGCTCGCTCTGGGGCTCGTTTGACCTTCCAAATGGCCCAGAAAACCCGTGATGGCCAACCGTATGCATAGACAACGTCTTGACGGATGTCCACGAACAAATTTGGCATTTTTGACGTCGGAATCCCGATCAC
The DNA here is from genome assembly GCF_036512215.1 of Solanum lycopersicum. Taxonomy (NCBI): domain Eukaryota; kingdom Viridiplantae; phylum Streptophyta; class Magnoliopsida; order Solanales; family Solanaceae; genus Solanum; species Solanum lycopersicum. Next base: position 68,016,728 of record NC_090802.1, read on the forward strand.
CCAAAAAATGGTGTGCAATAGCACACGAAAATCGTCAAAATGAGGCGTATGCTCGCTCCGGGGCTCGTTTGACCTTCCAAACGGCCCAGAAAACCCGTGATGGCCAACCGTATGCATAGACAACATCTTGATGGACGTCCACGAACAAATTTGGCATTTTAGACATCGGAATCCCGATCACCCAAAAAATGGTGTGCAATAGCACACGAAAATCGTCAAAATGAGGCGTATGCTCGCTCCGGGGCTCGTTTGACCTTCCAAACGGCCCAGAAAACCCGTGATGGCCAACCGTATGCATAGACAATGTCTTGACGGACGTCCACGAACAAATTTGACATTTTTGACGTCGGAATCCCGATCACCCAAAAAATGGTGTGCAATAGCACACGAAAATCGTCAAAATGAGGCGTATGCTCGCTCCGGGGCTCGTTTGACCTTCCAAACGGCCCAAAAAACCCGTGATGGCCAACCGTATGCATAGACAACGTCTTGACAGACGTCCACGAACAAATTTGACATTTTTGACGTCGGAATCCCGATCACCCAAAAAATGGTGTGCAATAGCACACGAAAATCGTCAAAATGAGGCGTATGCTCGCTCCGGGGCTCGTTTGACCTTCCAAACGGCCCAGAAAACCCGTGATGGCCAACCGTATGCATAGACAACGTCTTGACGGACGTCCACGAACAAATTTGGCATTTTTGACGTCGGAATCCCGATCACCCAAAAAATGGTGTGCAATAGCACATGAAAATCGTCAAAATGAGGCGTATGCTCGCTCCGGGGCTCGTTTGACATTCCAAATGGCCCAGAAAACCCGTGATGGCCAACGGTATGCATAGACAACGTCTTGACGGACGTCCACGAACAAATTTGGCATTTTTGACGCCGGAATCCCGATCACCCAAAAAATGGTGTGCAATAGCACACGAAAATCGTCAAAATGAGGCGTATGCTCGCTCTGGGGCTCGTTTGACCTTCCAAACGGCCCAGAAAACCCATGATGGCCAACCGTATGCATAGACAACGTCTTGACGGACGTCCACGAACATATTTTGCATTTTTGACGTCAGAATCCCGATCACCCAAAAAATGGTGTGCAATAGCACACGAAAATCGTCAAAATGAGGCGTATGCTCGCTCCGGGGCTCGTTTGACCTTCCAAACGGCCCAGAAAACCCGTGATGGCCAACCGTATGCATAGACAACGTCTTGACGGACGTCCACGAACAAATTTTGCATTTTTGACGTCGGAATCCCGATCACCCAAAAAATGGTGTGCAATAGCACACGAAAATCGTCAAAATGAGGCGTATGCTCGCTCCGGGGCTCGTTTGACCTTCCAAACGGCCCAGAAAACCCGTGATGGCCAACCGTATGCATAGACAACGTCTTGACGGACGTCCACGAAAAAATTTGGCATTTTTGACGTCGGAATCCCGATCACCCAAAAAATGGTGTGCAATAGCACACGAAAATCGTCAAAATGAGGCGTATGCTCGCTCCGGGGCTCGTTTGACCTTCCAAACGGCCAAGAAAACCCGTGATGGCAAACCGTATGCATAGACAACGTCTTGACAGACGTCCACGAACAAATTTTGCATTTTTGACGTCGGAATCCCGATCACCCAAAAAATGGTGTGCAATAGCACACGAAAATCGTCAAAATGAGGCGTATGCTCGCTCCGAGGCTCGTTTGACCTTCCAAACGGCCCAGAAAACCCGTAATGGCCAACCGTATGCATAGACAACGTCTTGACAGACGTCCACGAACAAATTTTGCATTTTTGACGTCGGAATCCCGATCACCCAAAAAATGGTGTGCAATAGCTCACGAAAATCGTCAAAATGAGGCGTATGCTCGCTCCGGGGCTCGTTTGGCCTTCCAAACGGCCCAGAAAACCCGTGATGGCCAACCGTATGCATAGACAATGTCTTGACGGACGTCCACGAACAAATTTGGCATTTTTGACGTTGAAATCCTGATCACCCAAAAAATGGTGTGCAATAGCACACGGAAATCGTCAAAATGAGGCGTATGCTCGCTTCGGGGCTCGTTTGACCTTCCAAATGGCCCAGAAAACCCGTGATGGCCAACCGTATGCATAGACAACGTCTTGACGGACGTCCACGAACAAATTTGGCATTTTTGACGTCGGAATCCCGATCACCCAAAAAATGGTGTGCAATAGCACACGAAAATCGTCAAAATGAGGCGTATGCTCGCTCCGGGGCTCGTTTGACCTTCCAAATGGCCCAGAAAACCCGTGATGGCCAACCGTATGCATAGACAACGTCTTGACGGACGTCCACGAACAAATTTTGCATTTTTGACGTCGAATTCCCGATCACCCAAAAATGGTGTGCAATAGCACACGAAAATCGTCAAAATGAGGCGTATGCTCGCTCCAGGGCTCGTTTGACCTTCCAAACGGCCCAGAAAACCCGTGATGGCCAACCGTATGCATAGACAACGTCTTGACGGATGTCCACGAACAAATTTGGCATTTTTGACGTCGGAATCCCGATCACCCAAAAAATGGTGTGCAATAGCACACGAAAATCGTCAAAATGAGGCGTATGCTCGCTCCGGGGCTCGTTTGACCTTCCAAATGGCCCAGAAAACCCGTGATGGCCAACCGTATGCATAGACAACGTCTTGACGGACGTCCACGAACAAATTTTGCATTTTTGACGTCTAATTCCCGATCACCCAAAAATGGTGTGCAATAGCACACGAAAATCGTCAAAATGAGGCGTATGCTCGCTCCAGGGCTCGTTTGACCTTCCAAACGGCCCAGAAAACCCGTGATGGCCAACCGTATGCATAGACAACGTCTTGACGGACGTCCACGAACAAATTTGGCATTTTTGACGTCGGAATCCCGATCACCCAAAAAATGGTGTGCAATAGCACACAAAAATGGTCAAAATGAGGCGTATGCTCGCTCCGGGGCTCGTTTGACCTTCCAAACGGCCCAGAAAACCCGTGATGGCCAACCGTATGCATAGACAACGTCTTGACGGACGTCCACGAACAAATTTTGCATTTTTGACGTCGGAATCCCGATCACCCAAAAAATGGTGTGCAATAGCACACGAAAATCGTCAAAATGAGGCGTATGCTCTCTCCGGGGCTCGTTTGACCTTCCAAACGGCCCAGAAAACCCGTGATGGCCAACCGTATGCATAGACAACGTCTTGACGGACGTCCACGAACAAATTTGGCATTTTTGACGTCGGAATCCTGATTACCCAAAAAATGGTGTGCAATAGCACACGAAAATCGTCAAAATGAGGCGTATGCTCGCTTTTGAGCTCGTTTGACCTTCCAAATGGCCCAGAAAACCCATGATGGCCAACCGTATGCATAGACAACGTCTTGACGAACGTCCACGAACAAATTTGGCATTTTTGACGTCGGAATCCCGATCACCCAAAAAATGGTGTGCAATAGCACACAAAAATGGTCAAAATGAGGCGTATGCTCGCTCCGGGGCTCGTTTGACCTTCCAAACGGCCAAGAAAACCCGTGATGGCCAACCGTATGCATAGACAACGTCTTGACGGACGTCCACGAAAAAATTTGTCATTTTTGACGTCGGAATCCCGATCACCCAAAAAATGGTGTGCAATAGCACACAGAAATCGTCAAAATGAGGCGTATGCTCTCTCCGGGTCTCGTTTGACCTTCCAAACGGCCCAGAAAACCCGTGATGGCCAACCGTATGCATAGACAACGTCTTGACGGACGTCCACGAACAAATTTGGCATTTTTAAATTCGGAATCCTGATCACCCAAAAAATGGTGTGCAATAGCACACGAAAATCGTCAAAATGAGGCGTATGCTCGCTTTGGAGCTCGTTTGACCTTCCAAATGGCCCAGAAAACCCGTGATGGCCAACCGTATGCATAGACAACGTCTTGAAGAACGTCCACGAACAAATTTGGCATTTTTGACGTCGGAATCCCGATCACCCAAAAAATGGTATGCAATAGCACACGAAAATCGTCAAAATGAGGCGTATGCTCGCTCCGGGGCTCGTTTGACCTTCCAAACGGCCCAGAAAACCCGTGATGGCCAACCGTATGCATAGACAACGTCTTGACGGACGTCCACGAATAAATTTTGCATTTTTGACGTCGGAATCCCGATCACCCAAAAAATGGTGTGCAATAGCACACGAAAATCGTCAAAATGAGGCGTATGCTCGCTCCGGGGCTCGTTTGACCTTCCAAACGGCCCAGAAAACCCGTGATGGCCAACCGTATGCATAGACAACGTCTTGACGGACGTCCACGAACAAATTTGGCATTTTTGACATCGGAATCCCGATCACCCAAAAAATGGTGTGCAATAGCACACGAAAATCGTCAAAATGAGGCGTATGCTCGCTCCGGGGCTCGTTTGACCTTCCAAACGGCCCAGAAAACCCTTGATGGCCAACCGTATGCATAGACAACGTCTTGACGGACGTCCACGAAGAAATTTTGCATTTTTGACGTCGTAATCCCGATCACCCAAAAAATGGTGTGCAATACCACACGAAAATCGTCAAAATGAGGCGTATGCTCGCTCTGGGGATCGTTTGACCTTCCAAACGCCCCAGAAAACCTGTGATGGCCAACCGTATGCATAGACAACGTCTTGACGGACGTCCACGAACAAATTTGGCATTTTTGACGTCGGAATCCCGATAACCCAAAAAATGGTGTGCAATAGCACACGAAAATCGTCAAAATGAGGCGTATGCTCGCTCCGGGGCTCGTTTGACCTTCCAAACGGCCCAGAAAACCTGTGATGGCCAACCGTATGCATAGACAACGTCTTGACGGACGTCCACGAACAAATTTTGCATTTTTGACGTTGGAATCCCGATCACCCAAAAAATGGTGTGCAATAGCACACGAAAATCGTCAAAATGAGGCGTATGCTCGCTCCGGGGCTCGTTTGACCTTCCAAACGGCCCAGAAAACCCGTGATGGCCAACCGTATGCATAGACAACGTCTTGACGGACGTCCACGAACAAATTTGGCATTTTTGACGTCGGAATCCCGATCACCCAAAAAATGGTGTGCAATAGCACACGAAAATCGTCAAAATGAGGCGTATGCTCGCTCCGGGGCTCGTTTGACCTTCCAAACGGCCCAGAAAACCCGTGATGGCCAACCGTATGCATAGACAACGTCTTGACGGACGTCCACGAACAAATTTTGCATTTTTGACGTCGTAATCCCGATCACCCAAAAAATGGTGTGCAATAGCACACGAAAATCGTCAAAATGAGGCGTATGCTCGCTCTGGGCTCGTTTGACCTTCCAAACGGCCCAGAAAACCCGTGATGGCCAACCGTATGCATAGACAATGTCTTGACGGACGTCCACGAACAAATTTGGCATTTTTGACGTCGGAATCCTGATCACCCAAAAAATGGTGTGCAATAGCACACAAAAATCGTCAAAATGAGGCGTATGCTCGCTCCGGGGCTCGTTTGACCTTCCAAATGTCCCAGAAAACCTGTGATGGCCAACCGTATGCATAGACAACGTCTTGACGGACGTCCACGAACAAATTTGGCATTTTTGACGTCGGAATCCTGATCACCCAAAAAATGGTGTGCAATAGCACACGAAAATCGTCAAAATGAGGCGTATGCTCGCTCCGGGGCTCGTTTGACCTTCCAAACGGCCCAGAAAACCCGTGATGGCCAACCGTATGCATAGACAACGTCTTGACGGACGTCCACGAACAAATTTTGCATTTTTTATGTCGGAATCCCGATCACCCAAAAAATGGTGTGCAATAGCACACGAAAATCGTCAAAATGAGGCGTATGCTCGCTTTGGAGCTCGTTTGACCTTCCAAATGGCCCAGAAAACCCGTGATGGCCAACCGTATGCATAGACAACGTCTTGAAGAACGTCCACGAACAAATTTGGCATTTTTGACGTCGGAATCCCGATCACCCAAAAAATGGTGTGCAATAGCACACGAAAATCGTCAAAATGAGGGGTATGCTCGCTCCGGGGCTCGTTTGACCTTCCTAACGGCCCAGAAAACCCGTGATGGCCAACCGTATGCATAGATAACGTCTTGACGGACGTCCATGAACAAATTTGGCATTTTTTATGTCGGAATCCCGATCACCCAAAAAATGGTGTGCAATAGCACACGAAAATCGTCAAAATGAGGCGTATGCTCGCTCCGGGACTCGTTTGACCTTCCAAACGGCCCAGAAAACCCTTGATGGCCAACCGTATGCATAGACAACGTCTTGACGGACGTCCACGAACAAATTTTGCATTTTTGACGTCGGAATCCCGATCACCCAAAAAATGGTGTGCAATAGCACACGAAAATCGTCAAAATGAGGCGTATGCTCGCTCCGGGGCTCGTTTGACCTTCCAAACGGCCCAGAAAACCCGTGATGGCCAACCGTATGCATAGACAACGTCTTGACGGACGTCCACGATCAAATTTTGCATTTTTGACGTTGGAATCCCGATCACCCAAAAAATGGTGTGCAATAGAACACGAAAATCGTCAAAATGAGGCGTATGCTTGCTCCGGGGCTCGTTTGACCTTCCAAACGGCCCAGAAAACCCGTGATGGCCAACTGTATGCATAGACAACGTCTTGACGGACGTCCACGAACAAATTTGGCATTTTTTACGTCGGAATCCCGATCACCCAAAAAATGGTGTGCAATAGCACACGAAAATCGTAAAAATGAGGCGTATGCTCGCTCCGGGGCTCGTTTGACCTTCCAAACGGCCCAGAAAACCCGTGATGGCCAACCGTATGCATAGACAACGTCTTGACGGACGTCCACGAACAAATTTGGCATTTGTGACGTCGGAATCCTGATCACCCAAAAAATGGTGTGCAATAGCACACGGAAAACGTCAAAATGAGGCGTATGCTCGCTCCGGGGCTCGTTTGACCTTCCAAATGGCCCAGAAAACCCGTGATGGCCAACCGTATGCATAGACAACATCTTGACGGACGTCCACGAACAAATTTGGCATTTTTGACGTCGGAATCCCGATCACCCAAAAAATTGTGTGCAATAGCACACGAAAATCGTCAAAATGAGGCGTATGCTCGCTCCGGGGCTCGTTTGACCTTCCAAACGGCCCAGAAAACCCGTGATGGCCAACCGTATGCATAGACAACGTCTTGACGGACGTCCACGAACAAATTTGGCATTTTTGACGTCGGAATCCTGATCACCCAAAAAATGGTGTGCAATAGCACACGAAAATCGTCAAAATGAGGCGTATGCTCGCTCCGGGGCTCGTTTGACCTTCCAAACGGCCCAGAAAACCCGTGATGGCCAACCGTATGCATAGACAACGTCTTGACGGACGTCCACGAACAAATTTTGCATTTTTGACGTCGTAATCCCGATCACCCAAAAAATGGTGTGCAATAGCACACGAAAATCGTCAAAATGAGGCGTATGCTCGCTCCGGGGCTCGTTTGACCTTCCAAATGGCCCAGAAAACCCGTGATGGCCAACCGTATGCATAGACAACGTCTTGACGGACGTCCACGAACAAATTTGGCATTTTTGACGTCGGAATCCTGATCACTCAAAAAATGGTGTGCAATAGCACACGAAAATCGTCAAAATGAGGTGTATGCTCGCTCCGGGGCTCGTTTGACCTTCCAAACGGCCCAGAAAACCCGTGATGGCCAACCGTATGCATAGACAACGTCTTGACGGACGTCCACGAACAAATTTGGCATTTTTTATGTCGGAATCCCGATCACCCAAAAAATGGTGTGCAATAGCACACGAAAATCGTCAAAATGAGGCGTATGCTCGCTCCGGGGCTCGTTTGACCTTCCAAACGGCCCAGAAAACCCGTGATGGCCAACCGTATGCATAGACAACGTCTTGACGGACGTCCACGAACAAATTTGGCATTTTTGACGTCGGAATCCCGATCACCCAAAAAATGGTGTGCAATAGCACACGAAAATCGTCAAAATGAGGCGTATGCTCGCTTTGGAGCTCGTTTGACCTTCCAAATGGCCCAGAAAACCCGTGATGGCCAACCGTATGCATAGACAACGTCTTGACGGACGTCCACGAAAAAAATTGGCATTTTTGACGTCGGAATCCCGATCACCCAAAAAATGGTGTGCAATAGCACACGAAAATCGTCAAAATGAGGCGTATGCTCGCTCTGGGGCTCGTTTGACCTTCCAAACGGCCCAGAAAACCCGTGATGGCCAACCGTATGCATAGACAACGTCTTGACAGACGTCCACGAACAAATTTGGCATTTTTGACGTCGGAATCCTGATCACCCAAAAAATGGTGTGTAATAGCACACGAAAATCGTCAAAATGAGGCGTATGCTCGCTTTGGAGCTCGTTTGACCTTCCAAATGGCCCAGAAAACCCGTGATGGCCAACCGTATGCATAGACAACGTCTTGACGGACGTCCACGAACAAATTTGGCATTTTTGACGTCGGAATCCCGATCACCCAAAAAATGGTATGCAATAGCACACGAAAATCGTCAAAATGAGGCGTATGCTCGCTCCGGGGCTCGTTTGACCTTCAAAACGGCCCAGAAAACCTGTGATGGCCAACCGTATGCATAGACAACGTCTTGACGGACGTCCACGAACAAATTTTGCATTTTTGACGTTGGAATCCCGATCACCCAAAAAATGGTGTGCAATAGCACACGAAAATCGTCAAAATGAGGCGTATGCTCGCTCCGGGGCTCGTTTGACCTTCCAAACGGCCCAGAAAACCCGTGATGGCCAACCGTATGCATAGACAACGTCTTGACGGACGTCCACGAACAAATTTGGCATTTTTGACGTCGGAATCCCGATCACCCAAAAAATGGTGTGCAATAGCACACGAAAATCGTCAAAATGAGGCGTATGCTCGCTCCGGGGCTCGTTTGACCTTCCAAACGGCCCAGAAAACCCGTGATGGCCAACCGTATGCATAGACAACGTCTTGACGGACGTCCACGAACAAATTTTGCATTTTTGACGTCGTAATCCCGATCACCCAAAAAATGGTGTGCAATAGCACACGAAAATCGTCAAAATGAGGCGTATGCTCGCTCTGGGCTCGTTTGACCTTCCAAACGGCCCAAAAAACCCGTGATGGCCAACCGTATGCATAGACAACGTCTTGACGGACGTCCACGAACAAATTTGGCATTTTTGACGTCGGAATCCCGATCACCCAAAAAATGGTGTGCAATAGCACACGAAAATCGTCAAAATGAGGGGTATGCTCGCTCCGGGGCTCGTTTGACCTTCCTAACGGCCCAGAAAACCCGTGATGGCCAACCGTATGCATAGACAACGTCTTGACGGACGTCCACGAACAAATTTGGCATTTTTTATGTCGGAATCCCGATCACCCAAAAAATGGTGTGCAATAGCACACGAAAATCGTCAAAATGAGGCGTATGCTCGCTCCGGGACTCGTTTGGCCTTCCAAACGGCCCAGAAAACCCGTGATGGCCAACCGTATGCATAGACAACGTCTTGACGGACGTCCACGAACAAATTTTGCATTTTTGACGTCGGAATCCCGATCACCCAAAAAATGGTGTGCAATAGCACACGAAAATCGTCAAAATGAGGCGTATGCTCGCTCCGGGGCTCGTTTGACCTTCCAAACGGCCCAGAAAACCCGTGATGGCCAACCGTATGCATAGACAACGTCTTGACGGACGTCCACGATCAAATTTTGCATTTTTGACGTTGGAATCCCGATCACCCAAAAAATGGTGTGCAATAGAACACGAAAATCGTCAAAATGAGGCGTATGCTTGCTCCGGGGCTCGTTTGACCTTCCAAACGGCCCAGAAAACCCGTGATGGCCAACTGTATGCATAGACAACGTCTTGACGGACGTCCACGAACAAATTTTGCATTTTTGACGTCGTAATCCCGATCACCCAAAAAATGGTGTGCAATAGCACACGAAAATCGTCAAAATGAGGCGTATGCTCGCTCCGGGGCTCGTTTGACCTTCAAAACGGCCCAGAAAACCTGTGATGGCCAACCGTATGCATAGACAACGTCTTGACGGACGTCCACGAACAAATTTTGCATTTTTGACGTTGGAATCCCGATCACCCAAAAAATGGTGTGCAATAGCACACGAAAATCGTCAAAATGAGGCGTATGCTCGCTCCGGGGCTCGTTTGACCTTCCAAACGGCCCAGAAAACCCGTGATGGCCAACCGTATGCATAGACAACGTCTTGACGGACGTCCACGAACAAATTTTGCATTTTTGACGTCGTAATCCCGATCACCCAAAAAATGGTGTGCAATAGCACACGAAAATCGTCAAAATGAGGTGTATGCTCGCTCTGGGGCTCGTTTGACCTTCCAAACGTCCCAGAAAACCCGTGATGGCCAACCGTATGCATAGACAACGTCTTGACAGACGTCCACGAACAAATTTGGCATTTTTGACGTCGGAATCCCGATCACCCAAAAAATGGTGTGCAATAGCACACGAAAATCGTCAAAATGTGGGGTATGCTCGCTCCGGGGCTCGTTTGACCTTCCAAACGGCCCAGAAAACCCGTGATGGCCAACCGTATGCATAGACAACGTCTTGACGGACGTCCAAGAACAAATTTGGCATTTTTTATGTCGGAATCCCGATCACCCAAAAAATGGTGTGCAATAGCACACGAAAATCGTCAAAATGAGGCGTATGCTCGCTCCGGGGCTCGTTTGACCTTCCAAACGGCCCAGAAAACCCGTGATGGCCAACCGTATGCATAGACAACATCTTGACGGACGTCCACGAACAAATTTTGCATTTTTGACGTCGGAATCCCGATCACCCAAAAAATGGTGTGCAATAGCACACGAAAATCGTCAAAATGAGGCGTATGCTCGCTCCGGGGCTCGTTTGACCTTCCAAACGGCCCAGAAAACCCGTGATGGCCAACCGTATGCATAGAGAACGTCTTAACGGACGTCCACGAACAAATTTGGCATTTTTGACGTCGGAATCCTGATCACCCAAAAAATGGTGTGCAATAGCACACGAAAATCGTCAAAATGAGGCATATGCTCGCTCCGGGGCTCGTTTGACCTTCCAAATGGCCCAGAAAACCCGTGATGGCCAACCGTATGCATAGACAACGTCTTGACGGACGTCCACGAACAAATTTGGCATTTTTGACATCGGAATCCCGATCACCCAAAAAATGGTGTGCAATAGCACACAAAAATCGTCAAAATGAGGCGTATGCTCGCTTCGGGGCTCGTTTGACCTTCCAAATGGCCCAGAAAACCCGTGATGGCCAACTGTATGCATAGACAACGTCTTGACAGACGTCCCCGAATAAATTTGGCATTTTTTATGTCGGAATCCCGATCACCCAAAAAATGGTGTGCAATAGCACACGAAAATCGTCAAAATGAGGCGTATGCTCGCTCCGGGGCTCGTTTGACCTTCCAAACGGCCCAAAAAACCCATGATGGCCAACCGTATGCATAGACAACGTCTTGACGGACGTCCACGAACAAATTTTGCATTTTTGACGTCGGAATCCCGATCACCCAAAAATGGTGTGCAATAGCACACGAAAATCGTCAAAATGAGGCGTATGCTCGCTCCGGGGCTCGTTTGACCTTCCAAACGGCCCAGAAAACCCGTGATGGCCAACCGTATGCATAGACAACGTCTTGACAGACGTCCACGAACAAATTTGGCATTTTTGACGTCAGAATCCTGATCACCCAAAAAATGGTGTGCAATAGCACACGAAAATCGTCAAAATGAGGCGTATGCTCGCTCCGGGGCTCGTTTGACCTTCCAAATGGCCCAGAAAACCCGTGATGGCCAACCGTATGCATAGACAACGTCTTGACGAACGTCCACGAACAAATTTGGCATTTTTGACGTCGGAATCCCGATCACCCAAAAAATGGTGTGCAATAGCACACGAAAATCGTCAAAATGAGGCGTATGCTCGCTCCGGGGCTCGTTTGACCTTCCAAACGGCCCAGAAAACCCGTGATGGCCAACCGTATGCATAGACAACGTCTTCACGGACGTCCACGAACAAATTTTGCATTTTTGACGTCTGAATCCCGATCACCCAAAAAATGGTGTGCAATAGCACACGAAAATCATCAAAATGAGACGTATGCTCGCTCCGGGGCTCGTTTGACCTTCCAAACGGCCCAGAAAACCCGTGATGGCCAACCATATGCATAGACAACGTCTTGATGGACGTCCACGAACAAATTTGGCATTTTTGACGTCAGAATCCTGATCACCCAAAAAATGGTGTGCAATAGCACACGAAAATCGTCAAAATGAGGCGTATGCTCGCTCCGGGGCTCGTTTGACCTTCCAAATGGCCCAGAAAACCCATGATGGCCAACCGTATGCATAGACAACGTCTTGACGGACGTCCACGAACAAATTTGGCATTTTTGACGTCGGAATCCCGATCACCCAAAAAATGGTGTGCAATAGCACATGAAAATCGTCAAAATGAGGCGTATGCTCGCTCCGGGGCTCGTTTGACCTTCCAAACGGCCCAGAAAACCCGTGATGGCCAACCGTATGCATAGACAACATCTTGACGGACGTCCACGAACAAATTTTGCATTTTTGACGTCAGAATCCCGATCACCCAAAAAATGGTGTGCAATAGCACACGAAAATCGTCAAAATGAGGCGTATGCTCGCTCCGGGGCTCGTTTGACCTTCCAAACGGCCCAGAAAACCCGTGATGGCCAACCGTATGCATAGACTACGTCTTGACGAACGTCCACGAACAAATTTGGCATTTTTGACGTCGGAATCCCGATCACCCAAAAAAAGGTGTGCAATAGCACACGAAAATCGTAAAAATGAGGCGTATGCTCGCTCCGGGGCTCGTTTGACCTTCAAAACGGCCCAGAAAACCCGTGATGGCCAACCGTATGCATAGACAACGTCTTGACAGACGTCCACGAACAAATTTGGCATTTTTGACGTCGGAATCCTGATCACCAAAAAAATGGTGTGCAATAGCACACGGAAATCGTCAAAATGAGGCGTATGCTCGCTCTGGGGCTCGTTTGACCTTCCAAATGGCCCAGAAAACCCGTGATGGCCAACCGTATGCATAGACAACGTCTTGACGGATGTCCACGAACAAATTTGGCATTTTTGACGTCGGAATCCCGATCACCCAAAAAATGGTGTGCAATAGCACACGAAAATCGTCAAAATGAGGCGTATGCTCGCTCCGGGGCTCGTTTGACCTTCCAAACGGCCCAGAAAACCCGTGATGGCCAACCGTATGCATAGACAACATCTTGATGGACGTCCACGAACAAATTTGGCATTTTAGACATCGGAATCCCGATCACCCAAAAAATGGTGTGCAATAGCACACGAAAATCGTCAAAATGAGGCGTATGCTCGCTCCGGGGCTCGTTTGACCTTCCAAACGGCCCAGAAAACCCGTGATGGCCAACCGTATGCATAGACAACGTCTTGACGGACGTCCACGAACAAATTTGACATTTTTGACGTCGGAATCCCGATCACCCAAAAAATGGTGTGCAATAGCACACGAAAATCGTCAAAATGAGGCGTATGCTCGCTCCGGGGCTCGTTTGACCTTCCAAACGGCCCAAAAAACCCGTGATGGCCAACCGTATGCATAGACAACGTCTTGACAGACGTCCACGAACAAATTTGACATTTTTGACGTCGGAATCCCGATCACCCAAAAAATGGTGTGCAATAGCACACGAAAATCGTCAAAATGAGGCGTATGCTCGCTCCGGGGCTCGTTTGACCTTCCAAACGGCCCAGAAAACCCGTGATGGCCAACCGTATGCATAGACAACGTCTTGACGGACGTCCACGAACAAATTTGGCATTTTTGACGTCGGAATCCCGATCACCCAAAAAATGGTGTGCAATAGCACATGAAAATCGTCAAAATGAGGCGTATGCTCGCTCCGGGGCTCGTTTGACATTCCAAATGGCCCAGAAAACCCGTGATGGCCAACGGTATGCATAGACAACGTCTTGACGGACGTCCACGAACAAATTTGGCATTTTTGACGCCGGAATCCCGATCACCCAAAAAATGGTGTGCAATAGCACACGAAAATCGTCAAAATGAGGCGTATGCTCGCTCTGGGGCTCGTTTGACCTTCCAAACGGCCCAGAAAACCCATGATGGCCAACCGTATGCATAGACAACGTCTTGACGGACGTCCACGAACATATTTTGCATTTTTGACGTCAGAATCCCGATCACCCAAAAAATGGTGTGCAATAGCACACGAAAATCGTCAAAATGAGGCGTATGCTCGCTCCGGGGCTCGTTTGACCTTCCAAACGGCCCAGAAAACCCGTGATGGCCAACCGTATGCATAGACAACGTCTTGACGGACGTCCACGAACAAATTTTGCATTTTTGACGTCGGAATCCCGATCACCCAAAAAATGGTGTGCAATAGCACACGAAAATCGTCAAAATGAGGCGTATGCTCGCTCCGGGGCTCGTTTGACCTTCCAAACGGCCCAGAAAACCCGTGATGGCCAACCGTATGCATAGACAACGTCTTGACGGACGTCCACGAAAAAATTTGGCATTTTTGACGTCGGAATCCCGATCACCCAAAAAATGGTGTGCAATAGCACACGAAAATCGTCAAAATGAGGCGTATGCTCGCTCCGGGGCTCGTTTGACCTTCCAAACGGCCAAGAAAACCCGTGATGGCAAACCGTATGCATAGACAACGTCTTGACAGACGTCCACGAACAAATTTTGCATTTTTGACGTCGGAATCCCGATCACCCAAAAAATGGTGTGCAATAGCACACGAAAATCGTCAAAATGAGGCGTATGCTCGCTCCGAGGCTCGTTTGACCTTCCAAACGGCCCAGAAAACCCGTAATGGCCAACCGTATGCATAGACAACGTCTTGACAGACGTCCACGAACAAATTTTGCATTTTTGACGTCGGAATCCCGATCACCCAAAAAATGGTGTGCAATAGCTCACGAAAATCGTCAAAATGAGGCGTATGCTCGCTCCGGGGCTCGTTTGGCCTTCCAAACGGCCCAGAAAACCCGTGATGGCCAACCGTATGCATAGACAATGTCTTGACGGACGTCCACGAACAAATTTGGCATTTTTGACGTTGAAATCCTGATCACCCAAAAAATGGTGTGCAATAGCACACGGAAATCGTCAAAATGAGGCGTATGCTCGCTTCGGGGCTCGTTTGACCTTCCAAATGGCCCAGAAAACCCGTGATGGCCAACCGTATGCATAGACAACGTCTTGACGGACGTCCACGAACAAATTTGGCATTTTTGACGTCGGAATCCCGATCACCCAAAAAATGGTGTGCAATAGCACACGAAAATCGTCAAAATGAGGCGTATGCTCGCTCCGGGGCTCGTTTGACCTTCCAAATGGCCCAGAAAACCCGTGATGGCCAACCGTATGCATAGACAACGTCTTGACGGACGTCCACGAACAAATTTTGCATTTTTGACGTCGAATTCCCGATCACCCAAAAATGGTGTGCAATAGCACACGAAAATCGTCAAAATGAGGCGTATGCTCGCTCCAGGGCTCGTTTGACCTTCCAAACGGCCCAGAAAACCCGTGATGGCCAACCGTATGCATAGACAACGTCTTGACGGATGTCCACGAACAAATTTGGCATTTTTGACGTCGGAATCCCGATCACCCAAAAAATGGTGTGCAATAGCACACGAAAATCGTCAAAATGAGGCGTATGCTCGCTCCGGGGCTCGTTTGACCTTCCAAATGGCCCAGAAAACCCGTGATGGCCAACCGTATGCATAGACAACGTCTTGACGGACGTCCACGAACAAATTTTGCATTTTTGACGTCTAATTCCCGATCACCCAAAAATGGTGTGCAATAGCACACGAAAATCGTCAAAATGAGGCGTATGCTCGCTCCAGGGCTCGTTTGACCTTCCAAACGGCCCAGAAAACCCGTGATGGCCAACCGTATGCATAGACAACGTCTTGACGGACGTCCACGAACAAATTTGGCATTTTTGACGTCGGAATCCCGATCACCCAAAAAATGGTGTGCAATAGCACACAAAAATGGTCAAAATGAGGCGTATGCTCGCTCCGGGGCTCGTTTGACCTTCCAAACGGCCCAGAAAACCCGTGATGGCCAACCGTATGCATAGACAACGTCTTGACGGACGTCCACGAACAAATTTTGCATTTTTGACGTCGGAATCCCGATCACCCAAAAAATGGTGTGCAATAGCACACGAAAATCGTCAAAATGAGGCGTATGCTCTCTCCGGGGCTCGTTTGACCTTCCAAACGGCCCAGAAAACCCGTGATGGCCAACCGTATGCATAGACAACGTCTTGACGGACGTCCACGAACAAATTTGGCATTTTTGACGTCGGAATCCTGATTACCCAAAAAATGGTGTGCAATAGCACACGAAAATCGTCAAAATGAGGCGTATGCTCGCTTTTGAGCTCGTTTGACCTTCCAAATGGCCCAGAAAACCCATGATGGCCAACCGTATGCATAGACAACGTCTTGACGAACGTCCACGAACAAATTTGGCATTTTTGACGTCGGAATCCCGATCACCCAAAAAATGGTGTGCAATAGCACACAAAAATGGTCAAAATGAGGCGTATGCTCGCTCCGGGGCTCGTTTGACCTTCCAAACGGCCAAGAAAACCCGTGATGGCCAACCGTATGCATAGACAACGTCTTGACGGACGTCCACGAAAAAATTTGTCATTTTTGACGTCGGAATCCCGATCACCCAAAAAATGGTGTGCAATAGCACACAGAAATCGTCAAAATGAGGCGTATGCTCTCTCCGGGGCTCGTTTGACCTTCCAAACGGCCCAGAAAACCCGTGATGGCCAACCGTATGCATAGACAACGTCTTGACGGACGTCCACGAACAAATTTGGCATTTTTAAATTCGGAATCCTGATCACCCAAAAAATGGTGTGCAATAGCACACGAAAATCGTCAAAATGAGGCGTATGCTCGCTTTGGAGCTCGTTTGACCTTCCAAATGGCCCAGAAAACCCGTGATGGCCAACCGTATGCATAGACAACGTCTTGAAGAACGTCCACGAACAAATTTGGCATTTTTGACGTCGGAATCCCGATCACCCAAAAAATGGTATGCAATAGCACACGAAAATCGTCAAAATGAGGCGTATGCTCGCTCCGGGGCTCGTTTGACCTTCCAAACGGCCCAGAAAACCCGTGATGGCCAACCGTATGCATAGACAACGTCTTGACGGACGTCCACGAATAAATTTTGCATTTTTGACGTCGGAATCCCGATCACCCAAAAAATGGTGTGCAATAGCACACGAAAATCGTCAAAATGAGGCGTATGCTCGCTCCGGGGCTCGTTTGACCTTCCAAACGGCCCAGAAAACCCGTGATGGCCAACCGTATGCATAGACAACGTCTTGACGGACGTCCACGAACAAATTTGGCATTTTTGACATCGGAATCCCGATCACCCAAAAAATGGTGTGCAATAGCACACGAAAATCGTCAAAATGAGGCGTATGCTCGCTCCGGGGCTCGTTTGACCTTCCAAACGGCCCAGAAAACCCTTGATGGCCAACCGTATGCATAGACAACGTCTTGACGGACGTCCACGAAGAAATTTTGCATTTTTGACGTCGTAATCCCGATCACCCAAAAAATGGTGTGCAATACCACACGAAAATCGTCAAAATGAGGCGTATGCTCGCTCTGGGGATCGTTTGACCTTCCAAACGCCCCAGAAAACCTGTGATGGCCAACCGTATGCATAGACAACGTCTTGACGGACGTCCACGAACAAATTTGGCATTTTTGACGTCGGAATCCCGATAACCCAAAAAATGGTGTGCAATAGCACACGAAAATCGTCAAAATGAGGCGTATGCTCGCTCCGGGGCTCGTTTGACCTTCCAAACGGCCCAGAAAACCTGTGATGGCCAACCGTATGCATAGACAACGTCTTGACGGACGTCCACGAACAAATTTTGCATTTTTGACGTTGGAATCCCGATCACCCAAAAAATGGTGTGCAATAGCACACGAAAATCGTCAAAATGAGGCGTATGCTCGCTCCGGGGCTCGTTTGACCTTCCAAACGGCCCAGAAAACCCGTGATGGCCAACCGTATGCATAGACAACGTCTTGACGGACGTCCACGAACAAATTTGGCATTTTTGACGTCGGAATCCCGATCACCCAAAAAATGGTGTGCAATAGCACACGAAAATCGTCAAAATGAGGCGTATGCTCGCTCCGGGGCTCGTTTGACCTTCCAAACGGCCCAGAAAACCCGTGATGGCCAACCGTATGCATAGACAACGTCTTGACGGACGTCCACGAACAAATTTTGCATTTTTGACGTCGTAATCCCGATCACCCAAAAAATGGTGTGCAATAGCACACGAAAATCGTCAAAATGAGGCGTATGCTCGCTCTGGGCTCGTTTGACCTTCCAAACGGCCCAGAAAACCCGTGATGGCCAACCGTATGCATAGACAATGTCTTGACGGACGTCCACGAACAAATTTGGCATTTTTGACGTCGGAATCCTGATCACCCAAAAAATGGTGTGCAATAGCACACAAAAATCGTCAAAATGAGGCGTATGCTCGCTCCGGGGCTCGTTTGACCTTCCAAATGTCCCAGAAAACCTGTGATGGCCAACCGTATGCATAGACAACGTCTTGACGGACGTCCACGAACAAATTTGGCATTTTTGACGTCGGAATCCTGATCACCCAAAAAATGGTGTGCAATAGCACACGAAAATCGTCAAAATGAGGCGTATGCTCGCTCCGGGGCTCGTTTGACCTTCCAAACGGCCCAGAAAACCCGTGATGGCCAACCGTATGCATAGACAACGTCTTGACGGACGTCCACGAACAAATTTTGCATTTTTTATGTCGGAATCCCGATCACCCAAAAAATGGTGTGCAATAGCACACGAAAATCGTCAAAATGAGGCGTATGCTCGCTTTGGAGCTCGTTTGACCTTCCAAATGGCCCAGAAAACCCGTGATGGCCAACCGTATGCATAGACAACGTCTTGAAGAACGTCCACGAACAAATTTGGCATTTTTGACGTCGGAATCCCGATCACCCAAAAAATGGTGTGCAATAGCACACGAAAATCGTCAAAATGAGGGGTATGCTCGCTCCGGGGCTCGTTTGACCTTCCTAACGGCCCAGAAAACCCGTGATGGCCAACCGTATGCATAGATAACGTCTTGACGGACGTCCATGAACAAATTTGGCATTTTTTATGTCGGAATCCCGATCACCCAAAAAATGGTGTGCAATAGCACACGAAAATCGTCAAAATGAGGCGTATGCTCGCTCCGGGACTCGTTTGACCTTCCAAACGGCCCAGAAAACCCTTGATGGCCAACCGTATGCATAGACAACGTCTTGACGGACGTCCACGAACAAATTTTGCATTTTTGACGTCGGAATCCCGATCACCCAAAAAATGGTGTGCAATAGCACACGAAAATCGTCAAAATGAGGCGTATGCTCGCTCCGGGGCTCGTTTGACCTTCCAAACGGCCCAGAAAACCCGTGATGGCCAACCGTATGCATAGACAACGTCTTGACGGACGTCCACGATCAAATTTTGCATTTTTGACGTTGGAATCCCGATCACCCAAAAAATGGTGTGCAATAGAACACGAAAATCGTCAAAATGAGGCGTATGCTTGCTCCGGGGCTCGTTTGACCTTCCAAACGGCCCAGAAAACCCGTGATGGCCAACTGTATGCATAGACAACGTCTTGACGGACGTCCACGAACAAATTTGGCATTTTTTACGTCGGAATCCCGATCACCCAAAAAATGGTGTGCAATAGCACACGAAAATCGTAAAAATGAGGCGTATGCTCGCTCCGGGGCTCGTTTGACCTTCCAAACGGCCCAGAAAACCCGTGATGGCCAACCGTATGCATAGACAACGTCTTGACGGACGTCCACGAACAAATTTGGCATTTGTGACGTCGGAATCCTGATCACCCAAAAAATGGTGTGCAATAGCACACGGAAAACGTCAAAATGAGGCGTATGCTCGCTCCGGGGCTCGTTTGACCTTCCAAATGGCCCAGAAAACCCGTGATGGCCAACCGTATGCATAGACAACATCTTGACGGACGTCCACGAACAAATTTGGCATTTTTGACGTCGGAATCCCGATCACCCAAAAAATTGTGTGCAATAGCACACGAAAATCGTCAAAATGAGGCGTATGCTCGCTCCGGGGCTCGTTTGACCTTCCAAACGGCCCAGAAAACCCGTGATGGCCAACCGTATGCATAGACAACGTCTTGACGGACGTCCACGAACAAATTTGGCATTTTTGACGTCGGAATCCTGATCACCCAAAAAATGGTGTGCAATAGCACACGAAAATCGTCAAAATGAGGCGTATGCTCGCTCCGGGGCTCGTTTGACCTTCCAAACGGCCCAGAAAACCCGTGATGGCCAACCGTATGCATAGACAACGTCTTGACGGACGTCCACGAACAAATTTTGCATTTTTGACGTCGTAATCCCGATCACCCAAAAAATGGTGTGCAATAGCACACGAAAATCGTCAAAATGAGGCGTATGCTCGCTCCGGGGCTCGTTTGACCTTCCAAATGGCCCAGAAAACCCGTGATGGCCAACCGTATGCATAGACAACGTCTTGACGGACGTCCACGAACAAATTTGGCATTTTTGACGTCGGAATCCTGATCACTCAAAAAATGGTGTGCAATAGCACACGAAAATCGTCAAAATGAGGTGTATGCTCGCTCCGGGGCTCGTTTGACCTTCCAAACGGCCCAGAAAACCCGTGATGGCCAACCGTATGCATAGACAACGTCTTGACGGACGTCCACGAACAAATTTGGCATTTTTTATGTCGGAATCCCGATCACCCAAAAAATGGTGTGCAATAGCACACGAAAATCGTCAAAATGAGGCGTATGCTCGCTCCGGGGCTCGTTTGACCTTCCAAACGGCCCAGAAAACCCGTGATGGCCAACCGTATGCATAGACAACGTCTTGACGGACGTCCACGAACAAATTTGGCATTTTTGACGTCGGAATCCCGATCACCCAAAAAATGGTGTGCAATAGCACACGAAAATCGTCAAAATGAGGCGTATGCTCGCTTTGGAGCTCGTTTGACCTTCCAAATGGCCCAGAAAACCCGTGATGGCCAACCGTATGCATAGACAACGTCTTGACGGACGTCCACGAAAAAAATTGGCATTTTTGACGTCGGAATCCCGATCACCCAAAAAATGGTGTGCAATAGCACACGAAAATCGTCAAAATGAGGCGTATGCTCGCTCTGGGGCTCGTTTGACCTTCCAAACGGCCCAGAAAACCCGTGATGGCCAACCGTATGCATAGACAACGTCTTGACAGACGTCCACGAACAAATTTGGCATTTTTGACGTCGGAATCCTGATCACCCAAAAAATGGTGTGTAATAGCACACGAAAATCGTCAAAATGAGGCGTATGCTCGCTTTGGAGCTCGTTTGACCTTCCAAATGGCCCAGAAAACCCGTGATGGCCAACCGTATGCATAGACAACGTCTTGACGGACGTCCACGAACAAATTTGGCATTTTTGACGTCGGAATCCCGATCACCCAAAAAATGGTATGCAATAGCACACGAAAATCGTCAAAATGAGGCGTATGCTCGCTCCGGGGCTCGTTTGACCTTCAAAACGGCCCAGAAAACCTGTGATGGCCAACCGTATGCATAGACAACGTCTTGACGGACGTCCACGAACAAATTTTGCATTTTTGACGTTGGAATCCCGATCACCCAAAAAATGGTGTGCAATAGCACACGAAAATCGTCAAAATGAGGCGTATGCTCGCTCCGGGGCTCGTTTGACCTTCCAAACGGCCCAGAAAACCCGTGATGGCCAACCGTATGCATAGACAACGTCTTGACGGACGTCCACGAACAAATTTGGCATTTTTGACGTCGGAATCCCGATCACCCAAAAAATGGTGTGCAATAGCACACGAAAATCGTCAAAATGAGGCGTATGCTCGCTCCGGGGCTCGTTTGACCTTCCAAACGGCCCAGAAAACCCGTGATGGCCAACCGTATGCATAGACAACGTCTTGACGGACGTCCACGAACAAATTTTGCATTTTTGACGTCGTAATCCCGATCACCCAAAAAATGGTGTGCAATAGCACACGAAAATCGTCAAAATGAGGCGTATGCTCGCTCTGGGCTCGTTTGACCTTCCAAACGGCCCAAAAAACCCGTGATGGCCAACCGTATGCATAGACAACGTCTTGACGGACGTCCACGAACAAATTTGGCATTTTTGACGTCGGAATCCCGATCACCCAAAAAATGGTGTGCAATAGCACACGAAAATCGTCAAAATGAGGGGTATGCTCGCTCCGGGGCTCGTTTGACCTTCCTAACGGCCCAGAAAACCCGTGATGGCCAACCGTATGCATAGACAACGTCTTGACGGACGTCCACGAACAAATTTGGCATTTTTTATGTCGGAATCCCGATCACCCAAAAAATGGTGTGCAATAGCACACGAAAATCGTCAAAATGAGGCGTATGCTCGCTCCGGGACTCGTTTGGCCTTCCAAACGGCCCAGAAAACCCGTGATGGCCAACCGTATGCATAGACAACGTCTTGACGGACGTCCACGAACAAATTTTGCATTTTTGACGTCGGAATCCCGATCACCCAAAAAATGGTGTGCAATAGCACACGAAAATCGTCAAAATGAGGCGTATGCTCGCTCCGGGGCTCGTTTGACCTTCCAAACGGCCCAGAAAACCCGTGATGGCCAACCGTATGCATAGACAACGTCTTGACGGACGTCCACGATCAAATTTTGCATTTTTGACGTTGGAATCCCGATCACCCAAAAAATGGTGTGCAATAGAACACGAAAATCGTCAAAATGAGGCGTATGCTTGCTCCGGGGCTCGTTTGACCTTCCAAACGGCCCAGAAAACCCGTGATGGCCAACTGTATGCATAGACAACGTCTTGACGGACGTCCACGAACAAATTTGGCATTTTTTACGTCGGAATCCCGATCACCCAAAAAATGGTATGCAATAGCACACGAAAATCGTAAAAATGAGGCGTATGCTCGCTCCGGGGCTCGTTTGACCTTCCAAACGGCCCAGAAAACCCGTGATGGCCAACCGTATGCATAGACAACGTCTTGACGGACGTCCACGAACAAATTTGGCATTTTTGACGTCGGAATCCTGATCACCCAAAAAATGGTGTGCAATAGCACACGGAAAACGTCAAAATGAGGCGTAAGCTCGCTCCGGGGCTCGTTTGACCTTCCAAATGGCCCAGAAAACCCGTGATGGCCAACCGTATGCATAGACAACATCTTGACGGACGTCCACGAACAAATTTGGCATTTTTGACGTCGGAATCCCGATCACCCAAAAAATGGTGTGCAATAGCACACGAAAATCGTCAAAATGAGGCGTATGCTCGCTCCGGGGCTCGTTTGACCTTCCAAACGGCCCAGAAAACCCGTGATGGCCAACCGTATGCATAGACAACGTCTTGACGGACGTCCACGAACAAATTTTGCATTTTTGACGTCGGAATCCTGATCACCCAAAAAATGGTGTGCAATAGCATACGAAAATCGTCAAAATGAGGCGTATGCTCGCTCCGGGGCTCGTTTGACCTTCCAAATGGCCCAGAAAACCCGTGATGGCCAACCGTATGCATAGACAACATCTTGACGGACGTCCACGAACAAATTTGGCATTTTTGACGTCGGAATCCCGATCACCCAAAAAATGGTGTGCAATAGCACACGAAAATCGTCAAAATGAGGCGTATGCTCGCTCCGGGGCTCGTTTGACCTTCCAAACGGCCCGGAAAACCCGTGATGGCCAACCATATGCATAGACAACGTCTTGACGGACGTCCATGAACAAATTTGGCATTTTTGACGTCGGAATCCTGATCACCCAAAAAATGGTGTGCAATAGCACACGAAAATCGTCAAAATGAGGCGTATGCTCGCTCCGGGGCTTGTTTGACCTTCCAAACGGCCCAGAAAACCCGTGATGGCCAACCGTATGCATAGACAACGTCTTGACGGACGTCCATGAACAAATTTGGCATTTTTGACGTCGGAATCCCGATCACCCAAAAAATGGTGTGCAATAGCACACGAAAATCGTCAAAATGAGGCGTATGCTCGCTCCGGGGCTCGTTTGACCTTCCAAACGGCCCAGAAAACCCGTGATGGCCAACCGTATGCATAGACAACGTCTTGATGGACGTCCACGAACAAATTTTGCATTTTTGACGTCGTAATCCCGATCACCCAAAAAATGGTGTGCAATAGCACACGAAAATCGTCAAAATGAGGCGTATGCTCGCTCTGGGCTCGTTTGACCTTCCAAACGGCCCAGAAAACCCGTGATGGCCAACCGTATGCATAGACAACGTCTTGACAGACGTCCACGAACAAATTTGGCATTTTTGACGTCGGAATCCCGATCACCCAAAAAATGGTGTGCAATAGCACACGAAAATCGTCAAAATGAGGGGTATGCTCGCTCCGGGGCTCGTTTGACCTTCCTAACGGCCCAGAAAACCCGTGATGGCCAACCGTATGCATAGACAACGTCTTGACGGACGTCCACGAACAAATTTGGCATTTTTTATGTCGGAATCCCGATCACCCAAAAAATGGTGTGCAATAGCACACGAAAATCATCAAAATGAGGCGTATGCTCGCTCCGGGACTCGTTTGACCTTCCAAACGGCCCAGAAAACCCGTTATGGCCAACCGTATGCATAGACAACGTCTTGACGGACGTCCACGAACAAATTTTGCATTTTTGACGTCGGAATCCCGATCACCCAAAAAATGGTGTGCAATAGCACACGAAAATCGTCAAAATGAGGCGTATGCTCGCTCCGGGGCTCGTTTGACCTTCCAAACGGCCCAGAAAACCCGTGATGGCCAACCGTATGCATAGACAACGTCTTGACGGACGTCCACGATCAAATTTTGCATTTTTGACGTTGGAATCCCGATCACCCAAAAAATGGTGTGCAATAGAACACGAAAATCGTCAAAATGAGGCGTATGCTTGCTCCGGGGCTCGTTTGACCTTCCAAACGGCCCAGAAAACCTGTGATGGCCAACTGTATGCATAGACAACGTCTTGACGGACGTCCACGAACAAATTTGGCATTTTTTACGTCGGAATCCCGATCACCCAAAAAATTGTGTGCAATAGCACACGAAAATCGTAAAAATGAGGCGTATGCTCGCTCCGGGGCTCGTTTGACCTTCCAAACGGCCCAGAAAACCCGTGATGGCCAACCGTATGCATAGACAACGTCTTGACGGACGTCCACGAACAAATTTGGCATTTTTGACGTCGGAATCCTGATCACCCAAAAAATGGTGTGCAATAGCACACGGAAAACGTCAAAATGAGGCGTATGCTCGCTCCGGGGCTCGTTTGACCTTCCAAATGGCCCAGAAAACCCGTGATGGCCAACCGTATGCATAGAAAACATCTTAACGGACGTCCACGAACAAATTTGGCATTTTTGACGTTGGAATCCCGATCACCCAAAAAATGGTGTGCAATAGCACACGAAAATCGTCAAAATGAGGCGTATGCTCGCTCCGGGGCTCGTTTGACCTTCCAAACGGCCCAGAAAACCCGTGATGGCCAACCGTATGCATAGACAACATCTTGACGGACGTCCACGAACAAATTTGGCATTTTTGACGTCGGAATGCTGATCACCCAAAAAATGGTGTGCAATAGCACACGAAAATCGTCAAAATGAGGCGTATGCTCGCTCCGGGGCTCGTTTGACCTTCCAAATGGCCCAGAAAACCCGTGATGGCCAACCGTATGCATAGACAACATCTTGACGGACGTCCACGAACAAATTTGGCATTTTTGACGTCGGAATCCCGATCACCCAAAAAATGGTGTGCAATAGCACACGAAAATCGTCAAAATGAGGCGTATGCTCGCTCCGGGGCTCGTTTGACCTTCCAAACGGCCCAGAAAACACGTGATGGCCAACCATATGCATAGACAACGTCTTGACGGACGTCCACGAACAAATTTTGCATTTTTGACATCGGAATCCTGATCACCCAAAAAATGGTGTGCAATAGCACACGAAAATCGTCAAAATGAGGCGTATGCTCGCTCCGGGGCTCATTTGACCTTCCAAATGGCCCAGAAAACCCGTGATGGCCAACCGTATGCATAGACAACGTCTTGACGGACGTCCATGAACAAATTTGGCATTTTTGACGTCGGAATCCCGATCACCCAAAAAATGGTGTGCAATAGCACACGAAAATCGTCAAAATGAGGCGTATGCTCGCTCCGGGGCTCGTTTGACCTTCCAAACGGCCCAGAAAACCCGTGATGGCCAACCGTATGCATAGACAACGTCTTGACGGACGTCCACAAACAAATTTTGCATTTTTGACGTCAGAATCCCGATCATTCAAAAAATGGTGTGCAATAGCACACGAAAATCGTCAAAATGAGGCGTATGCTCGCTCCGGGGCTCGTTTGACCTTCCAAACGGCCCAGAAAACCCGTGATGGTCAACCGTATGCATAGACAACGTCTTGACGAACGTCCACGAACAAATTTGGCATTTTTGACGTCGGAATCCCGATCACCCAAAATAAGGTGTGCAATAGCACACGAAAATCGTAAAAATGAGGCGTATGCTCGCTCCGGGGCTCGTTTGACCTTCCAAACGGCCCAGAAAACCCGTGATGGCCAACCGTATGCATAGACAACGTCTTGACGGACGTCCACGAACAAATTTGGCATTTTTGACGTCGGAATCCTGATCACCCAAAAAATGGTGTGCAATAGCACACGGAAATCGTCAAAATGAGGCGTATGCTCGCTCCGGGGCTCGTTTGACCTTCCAAATGGCCCAGAAAACCCGTGATGGCCAACCGTATGCATAGACAACATCTTGACGGACGTCCACGAACAAATTTGGCATTTTTGACGTCGGAATCCCGATCACCCAAAAAATGGTGTGCAATAGCACACGAAAATCGTCAAAATGAGGCGTATGCTCGCTCCGGGGCTCGTTTGACCTTCCAAACGGCCCAGAAAACCCGTGATGGCCAACCGTATGCATAGACAACGTCTTGACGGACGTCCACGAACAAATTTGGCATTTTTGACATCGGAATCCTGATCACCCAAAAAATGGTGTGCAATAGCACACGAAAATCGTCAAAATGAGGCGTATGCTCGCTCCGGGGCTCGTTTGACCTTCCAAATGGCCCAGAAAACCCATGATGGCCAACCGTATGCATAGACAATGTCTTGACGGACGTCCCGAACAAATTTGGCATTTTTTACGTCGGAATCCCGATCACCCAAAAAATGGTGTGCAATAGCACACGAAAATCGTCAAAATGAGGCGTATGCTCGCTCCGGGGCTCGTTTGACCTTCCAAACGGCCCAGAAAACCCGTGATGGCCAACCGTATGCATAGACAACGTCTTGACGGACGTCCACAAACAAATTTGACATTTTTGACGTCGGAATCCCGATCACCCAAAAAATGGTGTGCAATAGCACATGAAAATCGTCAAAATGAGGCGTATGCTCGCTCCGGGGCTCGTTTGACCTTCCAAACGGCCCAGAAAACCCGTGATGGCCAACCGTATGCATAGACAACGTCTTGACGGACGTCCACGAACAAATTTTGCATTTTTGACGTTGGAATCCCGATCACCCAAAAAATGGTGTGCAATAGCACACGAAAATCGTCAAAATGAGGCGTATGCTCGCTCCGGGGCTCGTTTGACCTTCCAAACGGCCCAGAAAACCCGTGATGGCCAACCGTATGCATAGACAACGTCTTGACGGACGTCCACAAACAAATTTGGCATTTTTGACGTCGGAATCCCGATCACCCAAAAAATGGTGTGCAATAGCACACGAAAATCGTCAAAATGAGGCGTATGCTCGCTCCCGGGCTCGTTTGACCTTCCAAATGGCCCAGAAAACCCGTGATGGCCAACCGTATGCATAGAGAACGTCTTGACGGACGTCCACGAACAAATTTGGCAATTTTGACGTCGGAATCCTGATCACCCAAAAAATGGTGTGCAATAGCACACGAAAATCGTCAAAATGAGGCGTATGCTCGCTCCGGGGCTCGTTTGACCTTCTAAATGGCCCAGAAAACCCGTGATGGCCAACCGTATGCATAGACAACGTCTTGACGGACGTCCACGAACAAATTTGGCATTTTTGACGTCGGAATCCCGATCACCCAAAAAATGGTGTGCAATAGCACACGAAAATCGTCAAAATGAGGCGTATGCTCGCTCCGGGGCTCGTTTGACCTTCCAAACAGCCCAAAAAACCCGTGATGGCCAACCATATGCATAGACAACGTCTTGACGGACGTCCACGAACAAATTTGGCATTTTTGACGTCGGAATCCTGATCACCCAAAAAATGGTGTGCAATAGCACACGAAAATCGTCAAAATGAGGCGTATGCTCGCTCCGGGGCTCGTTTGACCTGCCATACGGCCCAGAAAACCCGTGATGGCCAACCGTATGCATAGACAACGTCTTGACGGACGTCCACGAATGAATTTTTCATTTTTGACGTCGGAATCCCGATCACCCAAAAAATGGTGTGCAATAGCACACGAAAATTGTCAAAATGAGGCGTATCCTCGCTCTGGGGCTCGTTTGACCTTCCAAACGGCCCAGAAAACCCGTGATGGCCAACCGTATGCATAGACAACGTCTTGACGGACGTCCACGAACAAATTTGGCATTTTAGACGTCGGAATCCCGATCACCCAAAAAATGGTGTGCAATAGCACACGAAAATCGTCAAAATGAGGCGTATGCTTGCTCCGGGGCTCGTTTGACCTTCCAAACGGCCCACAAAACCCGTGATGGCCAACCGTATGCATAGACAACGTCTTGACGGACGTCCACGAACAAATTTTGCATTTTTGACGTTGGAATCCCGATCACCCAAAAAATGGTGTGCAATAGCACACGAAAATCGTCAAAATGAGGCGTATGCTAGCTCCGGGGCTCGTTTGACCTTCCAAACGGCCCAGAAAACCCGTGATGGCCAACCGTATGCATAGACAACGTCTTGACGGACGTCCACGAACAAATTTGGCATTTTTGACGTCGGAATCCCGATCACCCAAAAAATGGTGTGCAATAGCACACGAAAATCGTCAAAATGAGGCGTATGCTCGCTCCGGGGCTCGTTTGACCTTCCAAACGGCCCAGAAAACCCGTGATGGCCAACCGTATGCATAGACAACGTCTTGACGGACGTCCACGAACAAATTTTGCATTTTTGACGTTGGAATCCCGATCACCCAAAAAATGGTGTGCAATAGCACACGAAAATCGTCAAAATGAGGCGTATGCTTGCTCCGGGGCTCGTTTGACCTTCCAAACGGCCCAGAAAACCCGTGATGGACAACCGTATGCATAGACAACGTCTTGAAGGACGTCCACGAACAAATTTGGAATTTTTGACGTCGGAATCCTGATCACCCAAAAAATGGTGTGCAATAGCACACGAAAATCGTCAAAATGAGGCGTATGCTCGCTCCGGGGCTCGTTTGACCTTCCAAATGGCCTAGAAAACCCGAGATGGCCAACCGTATGCATAGACAACGTCTAGACGGACGTCCATGAACAAATTTGGCATTTTTGACGTCGGAATCCCGATCACCCAAAAAATGGTGTGCAATAGCACACGAAAATCGTCAAAATGAGGCGTATGCTCGCTCCGGGGCTCGTTTGACCTTCCAAATGGCCCAGAAAACCCGTGATGGCCAACCATATGCCTAGACAACGTCTTGACGGACGTCCACGAACAAATTTTGCATTTTTGACGTCGGAATCCCGATCACCCAAAAAATGGTGTGCAATAGCACACGAAAATCGTCAAAATGAGGCGTATGCTCGCTCTGGGGCTCGTTTGACCTTCCAAACGGCCCAGAAAACCCGTGATGGCCAACCGTATGCATAGACAACGTCTTGAGGGACGTCCACGAACAAATTTGGCATTTTTGACGTCGGAATCCCGATCACCCAAAAAATGGTGTGCAATAGCACACGAAAATCGTCAAAATGAGGCGTATGCTCGCTCCGGGGCTCGTTTGACCTTCCAAACGGCCCAGAAAACCCGTGATGGCCAACCGTATGCATAGACAACGTCTTGACGGACGTCCACGAACAAATTTGGCATTTTTGACGTCGGAATCCTGATCACCCAAAAAATGGTGTGCAATAGCACACGAAAATCGTCAAAATGAGGCGTATGCTCGCTCCGGGGCTCGTTTGACCTTCCAAATGGCCCAGAAAACCCGTGATGGCCAACCGTATGCATAGACAACGTCTTTACGGACGTCCACGAACAAATTTGGCATTTTTGACGTCAGAATCCCGATCACCCAAAAAATGGTGTGCAATAGCACACGAAAATCGTCAAAATGAGGCGTATACTCGCTCCGGGGCTCGTTTGACCTTCCAAACGGCCCAGAAAACCCGTGATGGCCAACCGTATGCATAGACAACGTCTTGAAAGACGTCCACGAACAAATTTTGCATTTTTGACGTCGGAATCCCGATCACCCAAAAAATGGTGTGCAATAGCACACGAAAATCGTCAAAATGAGGCGTATGCTCGCTCCGGGGCTCGTTTGACCTTCCAAACGGCCCAGAAAACCCGTGATGGCCAACCGTATGCATAGACAACGTCTTGACGGACGTCCACGAACAAATTTGGCATTTTTGACGTCGGAATCCCGATCACCCAAAAAATGGTGTGCAATAGCACACGAAAATCGTCAAAATGAGGCGTATGCTCGCTCCGGGGATCGTTTGACCTTCCAAATAGCCCAGAAAACCCGTGATGGCCAACCGTATGCATAGACAACGTCTTGACGGACGTCCACGAATGAATTTTGCATTTTTGACGTCGGAATCCCGATCACCCAAAAAATGGTTTGCAATAGCACACGAAAATCGTCAAAATGAGGCGTATGCTCGCTCTGGGGCTCGTTTGACCTTCCAAATGGCCCAGAAAACCCGTGATGGCCAACCGTATGCATAGACAACGTCTTGACGGACGTCCACGAACAAATTTGGCATTTTTGACGTCGGAATCCCGATCACCCAAAAAATGGTGTGCAATAGCACACGAAAATCGTCAAAATGAGGCGTATGCTCGCTCCGGGGCTCGTTTGACCTTCCAAACGGCCCACAAAACCCGTGATGGCCAACCGTATGCATAGACAACGTCTTGACGGACGTCCACGAACAAATTTTGCATTTTTGACGTTGGAATCCCGATCACCCAAAAAATGGTGTGCAATAGCACACGAAAATCGTCAAAATGAGGCGTATGCTAGCTCCGGGGCTCGTTTGACCTTCCAAACGGCCCAGAAAACCCGTGATGGCCAACCGTATGCATAGACAACGTCTTGACGGACGTCCACGAACAAATTTGGCATTTTTGACGTCGGAATCCCGATCACCCAAAAAATGGTGTGCAATAGCACACGAAAATCGTCAAAATGAGGCGTATGCTCGCTCCGGGGCTCGTTTGACCTTCCAAACGGCCCAGAAAACCCGTGATGGCCAACCGTATGCATAGACAACGTCTTGACGGACGTCCACGAACAAATTTTGCATTTTTGACGTCGGAATCCCGATCACCCAAAAAATGGTGTGCAATAGCACACGAAAATCGTCAAAATGAGGCGTATGCTTGCTCCGGGGCTCGTTTGACCTTCCAAACGGCCCAGAAAACCCGTGATGGCCAACCGTATGCATAGACAATGTCTTGACGGACGTCCACGAACAAATTTGGAATTTTTGACGTCGGAATCCTGATCACCCAAAAAATGGTGTGCAATAGCACACGAAAATCGTCAAAATGAGGCGTATGCTCGCTCTGGGGCTCGTTTGACCTTCCAAATGGCCTAGAAAACCCGAGATGGCCAACCGTATGCATAGACAACGTCTAGACGGACGTCCATGAACAAATTTGGCATTTTTGACGTCGGAATCCCGATCACCCAAAAAATGGTGTGCAATAGCACACGAAAATCGTCAAAATGAGGCGTATGCTCGCTCCGGGGCTCGTTTGACCTTCCAAACGGCCCAGAAAACCCGTGATGGCCAACCGTATACATAGACAACGTCTTGACGGACGTCCACGAACAAATTTTGCATTTTTGACGTCGGAATCCTGATCACCCAAAAAATGGTGTGCAATAGCACACGAAAATCGTCAAAATGAGGCGTATGCTCGCTCCGGGGCTCGTTTGACCTTCCAAATGGCCCAGAAAACCCGTGATGGCCAACCGTATGCATAGACAACGTCTTGACGGACGTCCACGAACAAATTTGGCATTTTTGACGTCGGAATCCCGATCACCCAAAAAATGGTGTGCAATAGCACACGAAAATCGTCAAAATGAGGCGTATGCTCGCTCTGGGACTCGTTTGACCTTCCAAACGGCTCAGAAAACCCGTGATGGCCAACCGTATGCATAGACAACGTCTTGATGGACGTCCACGAACAAATTTGGCATTTTTGACGTCGGAATCCCGATCACCCAAAAAATGGTGTGCAATAGCACACGAAAATCGTCAAAATGAGGCGTATGCTCGCTCCGGGGCTCGTTTGACCTTCCAAACGGCCCAGAAAACCCGTGATGGCCAACCGTATACATAGACAACGTCTTGACGGACGTCCACGAACAAATTTTGCATTTTTGACGTCGGAATCCTGATCACCCAAAAAATGGTGTGCAATAGCACACGAAAATCGTCAAAATGAGGCGTATGCTCGCTCCGGGGCTCGTTTGACCTTCCAAATGGCCCAGAAAACCCGTGATGGCCAACCGTATGCATAGACAACGTCTTGACGGACGTCCACGAACAAATTTGGCATTTTTGACGTCGGAATCCCGATCACCCAAAAAATGGTGTGCAATAGCACACGAAAATCGTCAAAATGAGGCGTATGCTCGCTCTGGGGCTCGTTTGACCTTCCAAACGGCCCAGAAAACCCGTGATGGCCAACCGTATGCATAGACAATGTCTTGACGGACGTCCACGAACAAATTTGGCATTTTTGACGTCGGAATCCCGATCACCCAAAAAATGGTGTGCAATAGCGCACGAAAATCGTCAAAATGAGGCGTATGCTCGCTCCGGGGCTCGTTTGACCTTCCAAACGGCCCAGAAAACCCGTGATGGCCAACCGTATGCATAGACAACGTCTTGACGGACGTCCACGAACAAATTTTGCATTTTTGACGTCGGAATCCCGATCAGCCAAAAAATGGTGTGCAATAGCACACGAAAATCGTCAAAATGAGGCGTATGCTCGCTCTGGGGCTCGTTTGACCTTCCAAATGGCCCAGAAAACCCGTGATGGCAAACCGTATGCATAGACAACGTCTTGACGGACGTCCACGAACAAATTTTGCATTTTTGACGTCGGAATCTCGATCACCCAAAAAATGGTGTGCAATAGCACACGAAAATCATCAAAATGAGGCGTATGCTCGCTCCGGGGCTCGTTTGACCTTCCAAACGGCCCAGAAAACCCGTGATGGCCAACCGTATGCATAGACAACGTCTTGACGGACGTCCACGAACAAATTTGGCATTTTTGACGTCAGAATCCCGATCACCCAAAAAATGGTGTGCAATAGCACACGAAAATCGTCAAAATGAGGCGTATGCTCGCTCCGGGGCTCGTTTGACCTTCCAAACGGCCTAGAAAACCCGTGATGGCCAACCGTATGCATAGACAACGTCTTGACGGACGACCACGAACAAATTTTGCATTTTTGACGTCGGAATCTCGATCACCCAAAAAATGGTGTGAAATAGCACACGAAAATCGTCAAAATGAGGCGTATGCTCGCTCCGGGGCTCGTTTGACCTTCCAAACGGCCCAGAAAACCCGTGATGGCCAACCGTATGCATAGACAACGTCTTGACGGACGTCCACGAACAAATTTGGCATTTTTGACGTCGTCATCCCGATCACCCAAAAAATGGTGTGCAATAGCACACGAAAATCGTCAAAATGAGGCGTATGCTCGCTCCGGGGCTCGTTTGACCTGCCATACGGCCCAGAAAACCTGTGATGGCCAACCGTATGCATAGACAACGTCTTGACGGACGTCCACGAACGAATTTTGCATTTTTGACATCGGAATCCCGATCACCCAAAAAATGGTCTTAAAATAGCACACGAAAATCGTCAAAATGAGGCGTATGCTCGCTCTGGGGCTCGTTTGACCTTCCAAACGGCCCAGAAAACCCGTGATGGCCAACCGTATGCATAGACAACGTCTTGACGGATGTCCACAAACAAATTTGGCATTTTTGACATCGGAATCCCGATCACCCAAAAAATGGTGTGCAATAGCACACGAAAATCGTCAAAATGAGGCGTATGCTCGCTCCGGGGCTCGTTTGACCTTCCAAATGGCCCAGAAAACCCGTGATGGCCAACCGTATGCATAGACAACGTCTTGACGGACGTCCACGAACAAATTTGGCATTTTTGACGTCGGAATCCCGATCACCCAAAAAATGGTGTGCAATAGCACACGAAAATCGTCAAAATGAGGCGTATGCTCGCTCAGGGGCTCGTTTGACCTTCCAAACGGCCCAGAAAACCCGTGATGGCCAACCGTATGCATAGACAACGTCTTGACGGACGTCCACGAACAAATTTTGCATTTTTGACGTCGGAATCCCGATCACCCAAAAAATGGTGTGCAGTTGCACACGAAAATCGTCAACATGAGGCGTATGCTCGCTCCGGGGCTCGTTTGA
Source organism: Solanum lycopersicum (assembly GCF_036512215.1). Taxonomy (NCBI): domain Eukaryota; kingdom Viridiplantae; phylum Streptophyta; class Magnoliopsida; order Solanales; family Solanaceae; genus Solanum; species Solanum lycopersicum. The sequence continues at coordinate 68,051,723 of NC_090802.1, forward strand.
CCTTCCAAACGGCCCAGAAAACCCGTGATGGCCAACCGTATGCATAGACAACGTCTTGACGGACGTCCACGAACAAATTTGGCATTTTTGACGTCGGAATCCCGATCACCCAAAAAATGGTGTGCAATAGCACACGAAAATCGTCAAAATGAGGCGTATGCTCGCTCCGGGGCTCGTTTGACCTTCCAAACGGCCCAGAAAACCCGTGATGGCCAACCGTATGCATAGACAACGTCTTGACGGACGTCCACGAACAAATTTGGCATTTTTGACGTCGGAATCCTGATCACCCAAAAAATGGTGTGCAATAGCACACGAAAATCGTCAAAATGAGGCGTATGCTCGCTCTGGGGCTCGTTTGACCTTCCAAATGGCCCAGAAAACCTGTGATGGACAACCGTATGCATAGACAACGTCTTGACGGACGTCCACGAACAAATTTGGCATTTTTGACGTCGGAATCCCGATCACCCAAAAAATGGTGTGCAATAGCACACGAAAATCGTCAAAATGAGGCGTATGCTCGCTCCGGGGCTCGTTTGACCTTCCAAACGGCCCAGAAAACCCGTGATGGCCAACCGTATGCATAGACAACGTCTTGACGGACGTCCACGAACAAATTTTGCATTTTTGACGTCGGAATCCCGATCACCCAAAAAATGGTGTGAAATAGCACACGAAAATCGTCAAAATGAGGCGTATGCTCGCTCCGGGGCTCGTTTGACCTTCCAAACGGCCCAGAAAACCTGTGATGGCCAACCGTATGCATAGACAACGTCTTGACGGACGTCCACGAACAAATTTGGCATTTTTGACGTCGTAATCCCGATCACCCAAAAAATGGTGTGCAATAGCACACGAAAATCGTCAAAATGAGGCGTATGCTCGCTCCGGGGCTCGTTTGACCTGCCATACGGCCCAGAAAACCCGTGATGGCCAACCGTATGCATAGACAACGTCTTGACGGACGTCCACGAACGAATTTTACATTTTTGACGTCGGAATCCCGATCACCCAAAAAATGGTGTGCAATAGCACACGAAAATCGTCAAAATGAGGCGTATGCTCGCTCTGGGGCTCGTTTGACCTTCCAAACGGCCCAGAAAACCCGTGATGGCCAACCGTATGCATAGACAACGTCTTGACGGACGTCCACGAAGAAATTTGGCATTTTTGACGTCGGAATCCCGATCACCCAAAAAATGGTGTGCAATAGCACACGAAAATCGTCAAAATGAGGCGTATGCTCGCTCCGGGGCTCGTTTGACCTTTCAAATGGCCCAGAAAACCCGTGATGGCCAACCGTATGCATAGACAACGTCTTGACGGACGTCCACGAACAAATTTGGCATTTTTGACGTCGGAATCCCGATCACCCAAAAAATGGTGTGCAATAGCACACGAAAATCGTCAAAATGAGGCGTATGCTCGCTCCGGGGCTCGTTTGACCTTCCAAACGGCCCAGAAAACCCGTGATGGCCAACCGTATGCATAGACAACGTCTTGACGGACGTCCACGAACAAATTTTGCATTTTTGACGTCGGAATCCCGATCACCCAAAAAATGGTGTGCAATAGCACACGAAAATCGTCAAAATGAGGCGTATGCTCGCTCCGGGGCTCGTTTGACCTTCCAAACGGCCCAGAAAACCCGTGATGGCCAACCGTATGCATAGACAACGTCTTGACGTACGTCCACGAATAAATTTTGCATTTTTGACGTCGGAATCTCGATCACCCAAAAAATGGTGTGCAATAGCACACGAAAATCGTCAAAATGAGGCGTATGCTCGCTCCGGGGCTCGTTTGACCTTCCATACGGCCCAGAAAACCCGTGATGGCCAACCGTATGCATAGACAACGTCTTGACGGACGTCCATGAATGAATTTTGCATTTTTGACGTCGGAATCCCGATCACCCAAAAAATGGTTTGCAATAGCACACGAAAATCGTCAAAATGAGGCGTATGCTCGCTCTGGGGCTCGTTTGACCTTCCAAATGGCCCAGAAAACCCGTGATGGCCAACCGTATGCATAGACAACGTCTTGACGGACGTCCACGAACAAATTTGGCATTTTTGACGTTGGAATCCCGATCACCCAAAAAATGGTGTGCAATAGCACACGAAAATCGTCAAAATGAGGCGTATGCTCGCTCCGGGGCTCGTTTGACCTTCCAAACGGCCCACAAAACCCGTGATGGCCAACCGTATGCATAGACAACGTCTTGACGGATGTCCACAAACAAATTTGGCATTTTTAACATCGGAATCCCGATCACCCAAAAAATGGTGTGCAATAGCACACGAAAATCGTCAAAATGAGGCGTATGCTCGCTCCGGGGCTCGTTTGACCTTCCAAATGGCCCAGAAAACCCGTGATGGCCAACCGTATGCATAGACAACGTCTTGACGGACGTCCACGAACAAATTTGGCATTTTTGACGTCGGAATCCCGATCACCCAAAAAATGGTGTGCAATAGCACACGAAAATCGTCAAAATGAGGCGTATGCTCGCTCCGGGGCTCGTTTGACCTTCCAAACGGCCCAGAAAACCCGTGATGGCCAACCGTATGCATAGACAACGTCTTGACGTACGTCCACGAATAAATTTTGCATTTTTGACGTCGGAATCTCGATCACCCAAAAAATGGTGTGCAATAGCACACGAAAATCGTCAAAATGAGGCGTATGCTCGCTCTGGGGCTCGTTTGACCTTCCATACGGCCCAGAAAACCCGTGATGGCCAACCGTATGCATAGACAACGTCTTGACGGACGTCCACGAATGAATTTTGCATTTTTGACGTCGGAATCCCGATCACCCAAAAAATGGTTTGCAATAGCACACGAAAATCGTCAAAATGAGGCGTATGCTCGCTCTGGGGCTCGTTTGACCTTCCAAATGGCCCAGAAAACCCGTGATGGCCAACCGTATGCATAGACAACGTCTTGACGGACGTCCACGAACAAATTTGGCATTTTTGACGTCGGAATCCCGATCACCCAAAAAATGGTGTGCAATAGCACACGAAAATCGTCAAAATGAGGCGTATGCTCGCTCCGGGGCTCGTTTGACCTTCCAAACGGCCCACAAAACCCGTGATGGCCAACCGTATGCATAGACAACGTCTTGACGGACGTCCACGAACAAATTTTGCATTTTTGACGTTGGAATCCCGATCACCCAAAAAATGGTGTGCAATAGCACACGAAAATCGTCAAAATGAGGCGTATGCTAGCTCCGGGGCTCGTTTGACCTTCCAAACGGCCCAGAAAACCCGTGATGGCCAACCGTATGCATAGACAACGTCTTGACGGACGTCCACGAACAAATTTGGCATTTTTGACGTCGGAATCCCGATCACCCAAAAAATGGTGTGCAATAGCACACGAAAATCGTCAAAATGAGGCGTATGCTCGCTCCGGGGCTCGTTTGACCTTCCAAACGGCCCAGAAAACCCGTGATGGCCAACCGTATGCATAGACAACGTCTTGACGGACGTCCACGAACAAATTTGGCATTTTTGACGTCGGAATCCCGATCACCCAAAAAATGGTGTGCAATAGCACACGAAAATCGTCAAAATGAGGCGTATGCTCGCTCCGGGGATCGTTTGACCTTCCAAATAGCCCAGAAAACCCGTGATGGCCAACCGTATGCATAGACAAACTCTTGACGGACGTCCACGAACAAATTTTCCATTTTTGACGTCGGAATCCCGATCACCCAAAAAATGGTGTGCAATAGCACACGAAAATCGTCAAAATGAGGCGTATGCTCGCTCCGGGGCTCGTTTGACCTTCCAAACGGCCCAGAAAACCCGTGATGGCCAACCGTATGCATAGACAATGTCTTGACGGACGTCCACGAACAAATTTGGCATTTTTGACGTCGGAATCCCGATCACCCAAAAAATGGTGTGCAATAGCACACGAAAATCGTCAAAATGAGGCGTATGCTCGCTCCGGGGCTCGTTTGACCTTCCAAATAGCTCAGAAAACCCGTGATGGCCAACCGTATGCATAGACAACGTCTTGACGGACGTCCACGAACAAATTTTGCATTTTTGACGTCGGAATCCCGATCACCCAAAAATTGGTGTGCAATAGCACACGAAAATCGTCAAAATGAGGCGTATGCTCGCTCCGGAGCTCGTTTGACCTTCCAAACGGCCCAGAAAACCTGTGATGGCCAACCGTATGCATAGACAACGTCTTGACGGACGTCCACGAACAAATTTGGCATTTTTGACGTCGGAATCCCGATCACCCAAAAATTGGTGTGCAATAGCACACGAAAATCGTCAAAATGAGGCGTATGCTCGCTCCGGGGCTCGTTTGACCTTCCAAACGGCCCAGAAAACCCGTGATGGCCAACCGTATGCATAGACAACGTCTTGACGGACGTCCACGAACAAATTTGGCATTTTTGACGTCGGAATCCCGATCACCCAAAAAATGGTGTGCAATAGCACACGAAAATCGTCAAAATAAGGCGTATGCTCGCTCCGGGGCTCGTTTGACCTTCCAAACGGCCCAGAAAACCCGTGATGGCCAACCGTATGCATAGACAACGTCTTGACGGACGTCCACGAACAAATTTTGCATTTTTGACGTCGGAATCCCGATCACCCAAAAAATGGTGTGCAATAGCACACGAAAATTGTCAAAATGAGGCGTATGCTCGCTCAGGGGCTCGTTTGACCTTCCAAACGGCCCAGAAAACCCGTGATGGCCAACCGTATGCATAGACAACGTCTTGACGAACGTCCACGAACAAATTTGGCATTTTTGACGTCGGAATCCCGATCACCCAAAAAATGGTGTGCAATAGCACATGAAAATCGTCAAAATGAGGCGTATGCTCGCTCCGGGGCTCGTTTGATCTTCCAAACGGCCCAGAAAACCCGTGATGGCCAACTTTATGCATAGACAACGTCTTGACGGACGTCCACGAACAAATTTTGCATTTTTAACGTCGGAATCCCGATCACCCAAAAAATGGTGTGCAATAGCACACGAAAATCGTCAAAATGAGGCGTATGCTCGCTCAGGGGCTCGTTTGTCCTTCCAAACGGCCCAGAAAACCCGTGATGGCCAACCGTATGCATAGACAACGTCTTGACGGACGTCCACGAACAAATTTGGCATTTTTGACGTCGGAATCCTGATCACCCAAAAAATGGTGTGCAATAGCACACGAAAATCGTCAAAATGAGGCGTATGCTCGCTTTGGAGCTCGTTTGACCTTCCAAATGGCCCAGAAAACCCGTGATGGCCAACCGTATGCATAGACTGACGGACGTCCACGAACAAATTCGGCATTTTTGACGTCGGAATCCCGATCACCCAAAAAATGGTATGCAATAGCACACGAAAATCGTCAAAATGAGGCGTATGCTCGCTCCGGGGCTCGTTTGACCTTCCAAACGGCCCAGAAAACCCGTGATGGCCAACCGTATGCATATACAACGTCTTGACGGACGTCCACGAACAAATTTTGCATTTTTGACGTCGGAATCCCGATCACCTAAAAAATGGTGTGCAATAGCACACGAAAATCGTCAAAATGAGGCGTATGCTCGCTCCGGGGCTCGTTTGACCTTCCAAACGGCCCAGAAAACCCGTGATGGCCAACCGTATGCATAGACAACGTCTTGACGGACGTCCACGAACAAATTTGGCATTTTTGACGTCGGAATCCCGATCACCCAAAAAATTGTGTGCAATAGCACACGAAAATCGTCAAAATGAGGCGTATGCTCGCTCCGGGGCTCGTTTGACCTTCCAAACGGCCCAGAAAACCCGTGATGGCCAACCGTATGCATAGACAACGTCTTGACGGACGTCCACGAACAAATTTTGCATTTTTGACGTCGGAATCCCGATCACCCAAAAAATGGTGTGCAATAGCACACGAAAATCGTCAAAATGAGGCGTATGCTCGCTCAGGGGCTCGTTTGACCTTCCAAACGGCCCAGAAAACCCGTGATGGCCAACCGTATGCATAGACAACGTCTTGACGGACGTCCACGAACAAATTTGGCATTTTTGACGTCGGAATCCCGATCACCCAAAAAATGGTGTGCAATAGCACACGAAAATCGTCAAAATGAGGCGTATGCTCGCTCCGGGGCTCGTTTGACCTTCCAAACGGCCCAGAAAACCCGTGATGGCAAACCGTATGCATAGACAACGTCTTGACGGACGTCCACGAATAAATTTTGCATTTTTGACGTCGGAATCCCGATCACCCAAAAAATGGTGTGCAATAGCACACGAAAATCGTCAAAATGAGGCGTATGCTCGCTCCGGGGCTCGTTTGATCTTCCAAACGGCCTAGAAAACCCGTGATGGCCAACTTTATGCATAGACAACGTCTTGACGGACGTCCACGAATAAATTTTGCATTTTTGACGTCGGAATCCCGATCACCCAAAAAATGGTGTGCAATAGCACACGAAAATCGTCAAAATGAGGCGTATGCTCGCTCAGGGGCTCGTTTGTCCTTCCAAACGGCCCAGAAAACCCATGATGGCCAACCGTATGCATAGACAACGTCTTGACGGACGTCCACGAACAAATTTGGCATTTTTGACGTCGGAATCCTGATCACCCAAAAAATGGTGTGCAATAGCACACGAAAATCGTCAAAATGAGGCGTATGTTCGCTTTGGAGCTCATTTGACCTTCCAAATGGCCCAGAAAACCCGTGATGGCCAACCGTATGCATAGACAACGTCTTGACGGACGTCCACGAAAAAATTTGGCATTTTTGACGTCGGAATCCCGATCACCCAAAAAATGGTGTGCAATAGCACACGAAAATCGTCAAAATGAGGCGTATGCTCGCTCCGGGGCTCGTTTGACCTTCCAAACGGCCCAGAAAACCCGTGATGGCCAACCGTATGCATAGACAACGTCTTGACGGACGTCCACGAACAAATTTGGCATTTTTGACGTCGGAATCCTGGTCACCCAAAAAATGGTGTGCAATAGCACACGAAAATCGTCAAAATGAGGCGTATGCTCGCTTTGGAGCTCGTTTAACCTTCCAAATGGCCCAGAAAACCCGTGATGGCCAACCGTATGCATAGACTGACGGACGTCCACGAACAAATTCGGCATTTTTGACGTCGGAATCCCGATCACCCAAAAAATGGTATGCAATAGCACACGAAAATCGTCAAAATGAGGCGTATGCTCGCTCCGGGGCTCGTTTGACCTTCCAAACGGCCCAGAAAACCCGTGATGGCCAACCGTATGCATAGACAACGTCTTGACGGACGTCCACGAACAAATTTTGCATTTTTGACGTCGGAATCCCGATCACCCAAAAAATGGTGTGCAATAGCACACGAAAATCGTCAAAATGAGGCGTATGCTCGCTCCGGGGCTCGTTTGACCTTCCAAACGGCCCAGAAAACCCGTGATGGCCAACCGTATGCATAGACAATGTCTTGACGGACGTCCACGAACAAATTTGGCATTTTTGACGTCGGAATCCCGATCACCCAAAAAATGGTGTGCAATAGCACACGAAAATCGTCAAAATGAGGCGTATGCTCGCTCCGGGGCTCGTTTGACCTTCCAAACGGCCCAGAAAACCCGTGATGGCCAACCGTATGCATAGACAACGTCTTGACGGACGTCCACGAACAAATTTTGCATTTTTGACGTCGTAATCCCGATCACCCAAAAAATGGTGTGCAATAGCACACGAAAATCGTCAAAATGAGGTGTATGCTCGCTCTGGGGCTCGTTTGACCTTCCAAACGTCCCAGAAAACCCGTGATGGCCAACCGTATGCATAGACAACGTCTTGACAGACGTCCACGAACAAATTTGGCATTTTTGACGTCGGAATCCCGATCACCCAAAAAATGGTGTGCAATAGCACACGAAAATCGTCAAAATGAGGGGTATGCTCGCTCCGGGGCTCGTTTGACCTTCCAAACGGCCCAGAAAACCCGTGATGGCCAACCGTATGCATAGACAACGTCTTGACGGACGTCCAAGAACAAATTTGGCATTTTTTATGTCGGAATCCCGATCACCCAAAAAATGGTGTGCAATAGCACACGAAAATCGTCAAAATGAGGCGTATGCTCGCTCCGGGGCTCGTTTGACCTTCCAAACGGCCCAGAAAACCCGTGATGGCCAACCGTATGCATAGACAACATCTTGACGGACGTCCACGAACAAATTTTGCATTTTTGACGTCGGAATCCCGATCACCCAAAAAATGGTGTGCAATAGCACACGAAAATCGTCAAAATGAGGCGTATGCTCGCTCCGGGGCTCGTTTGACCTTCCAAACGGCCCAGAAAACCCGTGATGGCCAACCGTATGCATAGAGAACGTCTTAACGGACGTCCACGAACAAATTTGGCATTTTTGACGTCGGAATCCTGATCACCCAAAAAATGGTGTGCAATAGCACACGAAAATCGTCAAAATGAGGCATATGCTCGCTCCGGGGCTCGTTTGACCTTCCAAATGGCCCAGAAAACCCGTGATGGCCAACCGTATGCATAGACAACGTCTTGACGGACGTCCACGAACAAATTTGGCATTTTTGACATCGGAATCCCGATCACCCAAAAAATGGTGTGCAATAGCACACAAAAATCGTCAAAATGAGGCGTATGCTCGCTTCGGGGCTCGTTTGACCTTCCAAATGGCCCAGAAAACCCGTGATGGCCAACTGTATGCATAGACAACGTCTTGACAGACGTCCCCGAATAAATTTGGCATTTTTTATGTCGGAATCCCGATCACCCAAAAAATGGTGTGCAATAGCACACGAAAATCGTCAAAATGAGGCGTATGCTCGCTCCGGGGCTCGTTTGACCTTCCAAACGGCCCAAAAAACCCATGATGGCCAACCGTATGCATAGACAACGTCTTGACGGACGTCCACGAACAAATTTTGCATTTTTGACGTCGGAATCCCGATCACCCAAAAATGGTGTGCAATAGCACACGAAAATCGTCAAAATGAGGCGTATGCTCGCTCCGGGGCTCGTTTGACCTTCCAAACGGCCCAGAAAACCCGTGATGGCCAACCGTATGCATAGACAACGTCTTGACAGACGTCCACGAACAAATTTGGCATTTTTGACGTCAGAATCCTGATCACCCAAAAAATGGTGTGCAATAGCACACGAAAATCGTCAAAATGAGGCGTATGCTCGCTCCGGGGCTCGTTTGACCTTCCAAATGGCCCAGAAAACCCGTGATGGCCAACCGTATGCATAGACAACGTCTTGACGAACGTCCACGAACAAATTTGGCATTTTTGACGTCGGAATCCCGATCACCCAAAAAATGGTGTGCAATAGCACACGAAAATCGTCAAAATGAGGCGTATGCTCGCTCCGGGGCTCGTTTGACCTTCCAAACGGCCCAGAAAACCCGTGATGGCCAACCGTATGCATAGACAACGTCTTCACGGACGTCCACGAACAAATTTTGCATTTTTGACGTCTGAATCCCGATCACCCAAAAAATGGTGTGCAATAGCACACGAAAATCATCAAAATGAGACGTATGCTCGCTCCGGGGCTCGTTTGACCTTCCAAACGGCCCAGAAAACCCGTGATGGCCAACCATATGCATAGACAACGTCTTGATGGACGTCCACGAACAAATTTGGCATTTTTGACGTCAGAATCCTGATCACCCAAAAAATGGTGTGCAATAGCACACGAAAATCGTCAAAATGAGGCGTATGCTCGCTCCGGGGCTCGTTTGACCTTCCAAATGGCCCAGAAAACCCATGATGGCCAACCGTATGCATAGACAACGTCTTGACGGACGTCCACGAACAAATTTGGCATTTTTGACGTCGGAATCCCGATCACCCAAAAAATGGTGTGCAATAGCACATGAAAATCGTCAAAATGAGGCGTATGCTCGCTCCGGGGCTCGTTTGACCTTCCAAACGGCCCAGAAAACCCGTGATGGCCAACCGTATGCATAGACAACATCTTGACGGACGTCCACGAACAAATTTTGCATTTTTGACGTCAGAATCCCGATCACCCAAAAAATGGTGTGCAATAGCACACGAAAATCGTCAAAATGAGGCGTATGCTCGCTCCGGGGCTCGTTTGACCTTCCAAACGGCCCAGAAAACCCGTGATGGCCAACCGTATGCATAGACTACGTCTTGACGAACGTCCACGAACAAATTTGGCATTTTTGACGTCGGAATCCCGATCACCCAAAAAAAGGTGTGCAATAGCACACGAAAATCGTAAAAATGAGGCGTATGCTCGCTCCGGGGCTCGTTTGACCTTCAAAACGGCCCAGAAAACCCGTGATGGCCAACCGTATGCATAGACAACGTCTTGACAGACGTCCACGAACAAATTTGGCATTTTTGACGTCGGAATCCTGATCACCAAAAAAATGGTGTGCAATAGCACACGGAAATCGTCAAAATGAGGCGTATGCTCGCTCTGGGGCTCGTTTGACCTTCCAAATGGCCCAGAAAACCCGTGATGGCCAACCGTATGCATAGACAACGTCTTGACGGATGTCCACGAACAAATTTGGCATTTTTGACGTCGGAATCCCGATCACCCAAAAAATGGTGTGCAATAGCACACGAAAATCGTCAAAATGAGGCGTATGCTCGCTCCGGGGCTCGTTTGACCTTCCAAACGGCCCAGAAAACCCGTGATGGCCAACCGTATGCATAGACAACATCTTGATGGACGTCCACGAACAAATTTGGCATTTTAGACATCGGAATCCCGATCACCCAAAAAATGGTGTGCAATAGCACACGAAAATCGTCAAAATGAGGCGTATGCTCGCTCCGGGGCTCGTTTGACCTTCCAAACGGCCCAGAAAACCCGTGATGGCCAACCGTATGCATAGACAACGTCTTGACGGACGTCCACGAACAAATTTGACATTTTTGACGTCGGAATCCCGATCACCCAAAAAATGGTGTGCAATAGCACACGAAAATCGTCAAAATGAGGCGTATGCTCGCTCCGGGGCTCGTTTGACCTTCCAAACGGCCCAAAAAACCCGTGATGGCCAACCGTATGCATAGACAACGTCTTGACAGACGTCCACGAACAAATTTGACATTTTTGACGTCGGAATCCCGATCACCCAAAAAATGGTGTGCAATAGCACACGAAAATCGTCAAAATGAGGCGTATGCTCGCTCCGGGGCTCGTTTGACCTTCCAAACGGCCCAGAAAACCCGTGATGGCCAACCGTATGCATAGACAACGTCTTGACGGACGTCCACGAACAAATTTGGCATTTTTGACGTCGGAATCCCGATCACCCAAAAAATGGTGTGCAATAGCACATGAAAATCGTCAAAATGAGGCGTATGCTCGCTCCGGGGCTCGTTTGACATTCCAAATGGCCCAGAAAACCCGTGATGGCCAACGGTATGCATAGACAACGTCTTGACGGACGTCCACGAACAAATTTGGCATTTTTGACGCCGGAATCCCGATCACCCAAAAAATGGTGTGCAATAGCACACGAAAATCGTCAAAATGAGGCGTATGCTCGCTCTGGGGCTCGTTTGACCTTCCAAACGGCCCAGAAAACCCATGATGGCCAACCGTATGCATAGACAACGTCTTGACGGACGTCCACGAACATATTTTGCATTTTTGACGTCAGAATCCCGATCACCCAAAAAATGGTGTGCAATAGCACACGAAAATCGTCAAAATGAGGCGTATGCTCGCTCCGGGGCTCGTTTGACCTTCCAAACGGCCCAGAAAACCCGTGATGGCCAACCGTATGCATAGACAACGTCTTGACGGACGTCCACGAACAAATTTTGCATTTTTGACGTCGGAATCCCGATCACCCAAAAAATGGTGTGCAATAGCACACGAAAATCGTCAAAATGAGGCGTATGCTCGCTCCGGGGCTCGTTTGACCTTCCAAACGGCCCAGAAAACCCGTGATGGCCAACCGTATGCATAGACAACGTCTTGACGGACGTCCACGAAAAAATTTGGCATTTTTGACGTCGGAATCCCGATCACCCAAAAAATGGTGTGCAATAGCACACGAAAATCGTCAAAATGAGGCGTATGCTCGCTCCGGGGCTCGTTTGACCTTCCAAACGGCCAAGAAAACCCGTGATGGCAAACCGTATGCATAGACAACGTCTTGACAGACGTCCACGAACAAATTTTGCATTTTTGACGTCGGAATCCCGATCACCCAAAAAATGGTGTGCAATAGCACACGAAAATCGTCAAAATGAGGCGTATGCTCGCTCCGAGGCTCGTTTGACCTTCCAAACGGCCCAGAAAACCCGTAATGGCCAACCGTATGCATAGACAACGTCTTGACAGACGTCCACGAACAAATTTTGCATTTTTGACGTCGGAATCCCGATCACCCAAAAAATGGTGTGCAATAGCTCACGAAAATCGTCAAAATGAGGCGTATGCTCGCTCCGGGGCTCGTTTGGCCTTCCAAACGGCCCAGAAAACCCGTGATGGCCAACCGTATGCATAGACAATGTCTTGACGGACGTCCACGAACAAATTTGGCATTTTTGACGTTGAAATCCTGATCACCCAAAAAATGGTGTGCAATAGCACACGGAAATCGTCAAAATGAGGCGTATGCTCGCTTCGGGGCTCGTTTGACCTTCCAAATGGCCCAGAAAACCCGTGATGGCCAACCGTATGCATAGACAACGTCTTGACGGACGTCCACGAACAAATTTGGCATTTTTGACGTCGGAATCCCGATCACCCAAAAAATGGTGTGCAATAGCACACGAAAATCGTCAAAATGAGGCGTATGCTCGCTCCGGGGCTCGTTTGACCTTCCAAATGGCCCAGAAAACCCGTGATGGCCAACCGTATGCATAGACAACGTCTTGACGGACGTCCACGAACAAATTTTGCATTTTTGACGTCGAATTCCCGATCACCCAAAAATGGTGTGCAATAGCACACGAAAATCGTCAAAATGAGGCGTATGCTCGCTCCAGGGCTCGTTTGACCTTCCAAACGGCCCAGAAAACCCGTGATGGCCAACCGTATGCATAGACAACGTCTTGACGGATGTCCACGAACAAATTTGGCATTTTTGACGTCGGAATCCCGATCACCCAAAAAATGGTGTGCAATAGCACACGAAAATCGTCAAAATGAGGCGTATGCTCGCTCCGGGGCTCGTTTGACCTTCCAAATGGCCCAGAAAACCCGTGATGGCCAACCGTATGCATAGACAACGTCTTGACGGACGTCCACGAACAAATTTTGCATTTTTGACGTCTAATTCCCGATCACCCAAAAATGGTGTGCAATAGCACACGAAAATCGTCAAAATGAGGCGTATGCTCGCTCCAGGGCTCGTTTGACCTTCCAAACGGCCCAGAAAACCCGTGATGGCCAACCGTATGCATAGACAACGTCTTGACGGACGTCCACGAACAAATTTGGCATTTTTGACGTCGGAATCCCGATCACCCAAAAAATGGTGTGCAATAGCACACAAAAATGGTCAAAATGAGGCGTATGCTCGCTCCGGGGCTCGTTTGACCTTCCAAACGGCCCAGAAAACCCGTGATGGCCAACCGTATGCATAGACAACGTCTTGACGGACGTCCACGAACAAATTTTGCATTTTTGACGTCGGAATCCCGATCACCCAAAAAATGGTGTGCAATAGCACACGAAAATCGTCAAAATGAGGCGTATGCTCTCTCCGGGGCTCGTTTGACCTTCCAAACGGCCCAGAAAACCCGTGATGGCCAACCGTATGCATAGACAACGTCTTGACGGACGTCCACGAACAAATTTGGCATTTTTGACGTCGGAATCCTGATTACCCAAAAAATGGTGTGCAATAGCACACGAAAATCGTCAAAATGAGGCGTATGCTCGCTTTTGAGCTCGTTTGACCTTCCAAATGGCCCAGAAAACCCATGATGGCCAACCGTATGCATAGACAACGTCTTGACGAACGTCCACGAACAAATTTGGCATTTTTGACGTCGGAATCCCGATCACCCAAAAAATGGTGTGCAATAGCACACAAAAATGGTCAAAATGAGGCGTATGCTCGCTCCGGGGCTCGTTTGACCTTCCAAACGGCCAAGAAAACCCGTGATGGCCAACCGTATGCATAGACAACGTCTTGACGGACGTCCACGAAAAAATTTGTCATTTTTGACGTCGGAATCCCGATCACCCAAAAAATGGTGTGCAATAGCACACAGAAATCGTCAAAATGAGGCGTATGCTCTCTCCGGGGCTCGTTTGACCTTCCAAACGGCCCAGAAAACCCGTGATGGCCAACCGTATGCATAGACAACGTCTTGACGGACGTCCACGAACAAATTTGGCATTTTTAAATTCGGAATCCTGATCACCCAAAAAATGGTGTGCAATAGCACACGAAAATCGTCAAAATGAGGCGTATGCTCGCTTTGGAGCTCGTTTGACCTTCCAAATGGCCCAGAAAACCCGTGATGGCCAACCGTATGCATAGACAACGTCTTGAAGAACGTCCACGAACAAATTTGGCATTTTTGACGTCGGAATCCCGATCACCCAAAAAATGGTATGCAATAGCACACGAAAATCGTCAAAATGAGGCGTATGCTCGCTCCGGGGCTCGTTTGACCTTCCAAACGGCCCAGAAAACCCGTGATGGCCAACCGTATGCATAGACAACGTCTTGACGGACGTCCACGAATAAATTTTGCATTTTTGACGTCGGAATCCCGATCACCCAAAAAATGGTGTGCAATAGCACACGAAAATCGTCAAAATGAGGCGTATGCTCGCTCCGGGGCTCGTTTGACCTTCCAAACGGCCCAGAAAACCCGTGATGGCCAACCGTATGCATAGACAACGTCTTGACGGACGTCCACGAACAAATTTGGCATTTTTGACATCGGAATCCCGATCACCCAAAAAATGGTGTGCAATAGCACACGAAAATCGTCAAAATGAGGCGTATGCTCGCTCCGGGGCTCGTTTGACCTTCCAAACGGCCCAGAAAACCCTTGATGGCCAACCGTATGCATAGACAACGTCTTGACGGACGTCCACGAAGAAATTTTGCATTTTTGACGTCGTAATCCCGATCACCCAAAAAATGGTGTGCAATACCACACGAAAATCGTCAAAATGAGGCGTATGCTCGCTCTGGGGATCGTTTGACCTTCCAAACGCCCCAGAAAACCTGTGATGGCCAACCGTATGCATAGACAACGTCTTGACGGACGTCCACGAACAAATTTGGCATTTTTGACGTCGGAATCCCGATAACCCAAAAAATGGTGTGCAATAGCACACGAAAATCGTCAAAATGAGGCGTATGCTCGCTCCGGGGCTCGTTTGACCTTCCAAACGGCCCAGAAAACCTGTGATGGCCAACCGTATGCATAGACAACGTCTTGACGGACGTCCACGAACAAATTTTGCATTTTTGACGTTGGAATCCCGATCACCCAAAAAATGGTGTGCAATAGCACACGAAAATCGTCAAAATGAGGCGTATGCTCGCTCCGGGGCTCGTTTGACCTTCCAAACGGCCCAGAAAACCCGTGATGGCCAACCGTATGCATAGACAACGTCTTGACGGACGTCCACGAACAAATTTGGCATTTTTGACGTCGGAATCCCGATCACCCAAAAAATGGTGTGCAATAGCACACGAAAATCGTCAAAATGAGGCGTATGCTCGCTCCGGGGCTCGTTTGACCTTCCAAACGGCCTAGAAAACCCGTGATGGCCAACCGTATGCATAGACAACGTCTTGACGGACGTCCACGAACAAATTTTGCATTTTTGACATCGTAATCCCGATCACCCAAAAAATGGTGTGCAATAGCACACGAAAATCGTCAAAATGAGGCGTATGCTCGCTCTGGGCTCGTTTGACCTTCCAAACGGCCCAGAAAACCCGTGATGGCCAACCGTATGCATAGACAACGTCTTGACGGACGTTCACGAACAAATTTGGCATTTTTGACGTCGGAATCCCGATCACCCAAAAAATGGTGTGCAATAGCACACGAAAATCGTCAAAATGAGGGGTATGCTCGCTCCGGGGCTCGTTTGACCTTCCTAACGGCCCAGAAAACCCGTGATGGCCAACCGTATGCATAGATAACGTCTTGACGGACGTCCATGAACAAATTTGGCATTTTTTATGTCGGAATCCCGATCACCCAAAAAATGGTGTGCAATAGCACACGAAAATCGTCAAAATGAGGCGTATGCTCGCTCCGGGACTCGTTTGACCTTCCAAACGGCCCAGAAAACCCTTGATGGCCAACCGTATGCATAGACAACGTCTTGACGGACGTCCACGAACAAATTTTGCATTTTTGACGTCGGAATCCCGATCACCCAAAAAATGGTGTGCAATAGCACACGAAAATCGTCAAAATGAGGCGTATGCTCGCTCCGGGGCTCGTTTGACCTTCCAAACGGCCCAGAAAACCCGTGATGGCCAACCGTATGCATAGACAACGTCTTGACGGACGTCCACGATCAAATTTTGCATTTTTGACGTTGGAATCCCGATCACCCAAAAAATGGTGTGCAATAGAACACGAAAATCGTCAAAATGAGGCGTATGCTTGCTCCGGGGCTCGTTTGACCTTCCAAACGGCCCAGAAAACCCGTGATGGCCAACTGTATGCATAGACAACGTCTTGACGGACGTCCACGAACAAATTTGGCATTTTTTACGTCGGAATCCCGATCACCCAAAAAATGGTGTGCAATAGCACACGAAAATCGTAAAAATGAGGCGTATGCTCGCTCCGGGGCTCGTTTGACCTTCCAAACGGCCCAGAAAACCCGTGATGGCCAACCGTATGCATAGACAACGTCTTGACGGACGTCCACGAACAAATTTGGCATTTGTGACGTCGGAATCCTGATCACCCAAAAAATGGTGTGCAATAGCACACGGAAAACGTCAAAATGAGGCGTATGCTCGCTCCGGGGCTCGTTTGACCTTCCAAATGGCCCAGAAAACCCGTGATGGCCAACCGTATGCATAGACAACATCTTGACGGACGTCCACGAACAAATTTGGCATTTTTGACGTCGGAATCCCGATCACCCAAAAAATTGTGTGCAATAGCACACGAAAATCGTCAAAATGAGGCGTATGCTCGCTCCGGGGCTCGTTTGACCTTCCAAACGGCCCAAAAAACCCGTGATGGCCAACCGTATGCATAGACAACGTCTTGACGGACGTCCACGAACAAATTTGGCATTTTTGACGTCGGAATCCTGATCACCCAAAAAATGGTGTGCAATAGCACACGAAAATCGTCAAAATGAGGCGTATGCTCGCTCCGGGGCTCGTTTGACCTTCCAAACGGCCCAGAAAACCCGTGATGGCCAACCGTATGCATAGACAACGTCTTGACGGACGTCCACGAACAAATTTTGCATTTTTGACGTCGTAATCCCGATCACCCAAAAAATGGTGTGCAATAGCACACGAAAATCGTCAAAATGAGGCGTATGCTCGCTCCGGGGCTCGTTTGACCTTCCAAATGGCCCAGAAAACCCGTGATGGCCAACCGTATGCATAGACAACGTCTTGACGGACGTCCACGAACAAATTTGGCATTTTTGACGTCGGAATCCTGATCACTCAAAAAATGGTGTGCAATAGCACACGAAAATCGTCAAAATGAGGTGTATGCTCGCTCCGGGGCTCGTTTGACCTTCCAAACGGCCCAGAAAACCCGTGATGGCCAACCGTATGCATAGACAACGTCTTGACGGACGTCCACGAACAAATTTGGCATTTTTTATGTCGGAATCCCGATCACCCAAAAAATGGTGTGCAATAGCACACGAAAATCGTCAAAATGAGGCGTATGCTCGCTCCGGGGCTCGTTTGACCTTCCAAACGGCCCAGAAAACCCGTGATGGCCAACCGTATGCATAGACAACGTCTTGACGGACGTCCACGAACAAATTTGGCATTTTTGACGTCGGAATCCCGATCACCCAAAAAATGGTGTGCAATAGCACACGAAAATCGTCAAAATGAGGCGTATGCTCGCTTTGGAGCTCGTTTGACCTTCCAAATGGCCCAGAAAACCCGTGATGGCCAACCGTATGCATAGACAACGTCTTGACGGACGTCCACGAAAAAAATTGGCATTTTTGACGTCGGAATCCCGATCACCCAAAAAATGGTGTGCAATAGCACACGAAAATCGTCAAAATGAGGCGTATGCTCGCTCTGGGGCTCGTTTGACCTTCCAAACGGCCCAGAAAACCCGTGATGGCCAACCGTATGCATAGACAACGTCTTGACAGACGTCCACGAACAAATTTGGCATTTTTGACGTCGGAATCCTGATCACCCAAAAAATGGTGTGTAATAGCACACGAAAATCGTCAAAATGAGGCGTATGCTCGCTTTGGAGCTCGTTTGACCTTCCAAATGGCCCAGAAAACCCGTGATGGCCAACCGTATGCATAGACAACGTCTTGACGGACGTCCACGAACAAATTTGGCATTTTTGACGTCGGAATCCCGATCACCCAAAAAATGGTATGCAATAGCACACGAAAATCGTCAAAATGAGGCGTATGCTCGCTCCGGGGCTCGTTTGACCTTCAAAACGGCCCAGAAAACCTGTGATGGCCAACCGTATGCATAGACAACGTCTTGACGGACGTCCACGAACAAATTTTGCATTTTTGACGTTGGAATCCCGATCACCCAAAAAATGGTGTGCAATAGCACACGAAAATCGTCAAAATGAGGCGTATGCTCGCTCCGGGGCTCGTTTGACCTTCCAAACGGCCCAGAAAACCCGTGATGGCCAACCGTATGCATAGACAACGTCTTGACGGACGTCCACGAACAAATTTTGCATTTTTGACGTCGGAATCCCGATCACCCAAAAAATGGTGTGCAATAGCACACGAAAATCGTCAAAATGAGGCGTATGCTCGCTCCGGGGCTCGTTTGACCTTCCAAACGGCCCAGAAAACCCGTGATGGCCAACCGTATGCATAGACAACGTCTTGACGGACGTCCACGAACAAATTTTGCATTTTTGACGTCGTAATCCCGATCACCCAAAAAATGGTGTGCAATAGCACACGAAAATCGTCAAAATGAGGCGTATGCTCGCTCTGGGCTCGTTTGACCTTCCAAACGGCCCAAAAAACCCGTGATGGCCAACCGTATGCATAGACAACGTCTTGACGGACGTCCACGAACAAATTTGGCATTTTTGACGTCGGAATCCCGATCACCCAAAAAATGGTGTGCAATAGCACACGAAAATCGTCAAAATGAGGGGTATGCTCGCTCCGGGGCTCGTTTGACCTTCCTAACGGCCCAGAAAACCCGTGATGGCCAACCGTATGCATAGACAACGTCTTGACGGACGTCCACGAACAAATTTGGCATTTTTTATGTCGGAATCCCGATCACCCAAAAAATGGTGTGCAATAGCACACGAAAATCGTCAAAATGAGGCGTATGCTCGCTCCGGGACTCGTTTGGCCTTCCAAACGGCCCAGAAAACCCGTGATGGCCAACCGTATGCATAGACAACGTCTTGACGGACGTCCACGAACAAATTTTGCATTTTTGACGTCGGAATCCCGATCACCCAAAAAATGGTGTGCAATAGCACACGAAAATCGTCAAAATGAGGCGTATGCTCGCTCCGGGGCTCGTTTGACCTTCCAAACGGCCCAGAAAACCCGTGATGGCCAACCGTATGCATAGACAACGTCTTGACGGACGTCCACGATCAAATTTTGCATTTTTGACGTTGGAATCCCGATCACCCAAAAAATGGTGTGCAATAGAACACGAAAATCGTCAAAATGAGGCGTATGCTTGCTCCGGGGCTCGTTTGACCTTCCAAACGGCCCAGAAAACCCGTGATGGCCAACTGTATGCATAGACAACGTCTTGACGGACGTCCACGAACAAATTTGGCATTTTTTACGTCGGAATCCCGATCACCCAAAAAATGGTATGCAATAGCACACGAAAATCGTAAAAATGAGGCGTATGCTCGCTCCGGGGCTCGTTTGACCTTCCAAACGGCCCAGAAAACCCGTGATGGCCAACCGTATGCATAGACAACGTCTTGACGGACGTCCACGAACAAATTTGGCATTTTTGACGTCGGAATCCTGATCACCCAAAAAATGGTGTGCAATAGCACACGGAAAACGTCAAAATGAGGCGTAAGCTCGCTCCGGGGCTCGTTTGACCTTCCAAATGGCCCAGAAAACCCGTGATGGCCAACCGTATGCATAGACAACATCTTGACGGACGTCCACGAACAAATTTGGCATTTTTGACGTCGGAATCCCGATCACCCAAAAAATGGTGTGCAATAGCACACGAAAATCGTCAAAATGAGGCGTATGCTCGCTCCGGGGCTCGTTTGACCTTCCAAACGGCCCAGAAAACCCGTGATGGCCAACCGTATGCATAGACAACGTCTTGACGGACGTCCACGAACAAATTTTGCATTTTTGACGTCGGAATCCTGATCACCCAAAAAATGGTGTGCAATAGCATACGAAAATCGTCAAAATGAGGCGTATGCTCGCTCCGGGGCTCGTTTGACCTTCCAAATGGCCCAGAAAACCCGTGATGGCCAACCGTATGCATAGACAACATCTTGACGGACGTCCACGAACAAATTTGGCATTTTTGACGTCGGAATCCCGATCACCCAAAAAATGGTGTGCAATAGCACACGAAAATCGTCAAAATGAGGCGTATGCTCGCTCCGGGGCTCGTTTGACCTTCCAAACGGCCCAGAAAACCCGTGATGGCCAACCATATGCATAGACAACGTCTTGACGGACGTCCATGAACAAATTTGGCATTTTTGACGTCGGAATCCTGATCACCCAAAAAATGGTGTGCAATAGCACACGAAAATCGTCAAAATGAGGCGTATGCTCGCTCCGGGGCTCGTTTGACCTTCCAAACGGCCCAGAAAACCCGTGATGGCCAACCGTATGCATAGACAACGTCTTGACGGACGTCCACGAACAAATTTGGCATTTTTGACGTCGGAATCCCGATCACCCAAAAAATGGTGTGCAATAGCACACGAAAATCGTCAAAATGAGGCGTATGCTCGCTCCGGGGCTCGTTTGACCTTCCAAACGGCCCAGAAAACCCGTGATGGCCAACCGTATGCATAGACAACGTCTTGACGGACGTCCACGAACAAATTTTGCATTTTTGACGTCGTAATCCCGATCACCCAAAAAATGGTGTGCAATAGCACACGAAAATCGTCAAAATGAGGCGTATGCTCGCTCTGGGCTCGTTTGACCTTCCAAACGGCCCAGAAAACCCGTGATGGCCAACCGTATGCATAGACAACGTCTTGACGGACGTCCACGAACAAATTTGGCATTTTTGACGTCGGAATCCCGATCACCCAAAAAATGGTGTGCAATAGCACACGAAAATCGTCAAAATGAGGGGTATGCTCGCTCCGGGGCTCGTTTGACCTTCCTAACGGCCCAGAAAACCCGTGATGGCCAACCGTATGCATAGACAACGTCTTGACGGACGTCCACGAACAAATTTGGCATTTTTTATGTCGGAATCCCGATCACCCAAAAAATGGTGTGCAATAGCACACGAAAATCGTCAAAATGAGGCGTATGCTCGCTCCGGGACTCGTTTGACCTTCCAAACGGCCCAGAAAACCCGTGATAGCCAACCGTATGCATAGACAACGTCTTGACGGACGTCCACGAACAAATTTTGCATTTTTGACGTCGGAATCCCGATCACCCAAAAAATGGTGTGCAATAGCACACGAAAATCGTCAAAATGAGGCGTATGCTCGCTCCGGGGCTCGTTTGACCTTCCAAACGGCCCAGAAAACCCGTGATGGCCAACCGTATGCATAGACAACGTCTTGACGGACGTCCACGATCAAATTTTGCATTTTTGACGTTGGAATCCCGATCACCCAAAAAATGGTGTGCAATAGAACACGAAAATCGTCAAAATGAGGCGTATGCTTGCTCCGGGGCTCGTTTGACCTTCCAAACGGCCCAGAAAACCTGTGATGGCCAACTGTATGCATAGACAACGTCTTGACGGACGTCTACGAACAAATTTGGCATTTTTTACGTCGGAATCCCGATCACCCAAAAAATTGTGTGCAATAGCACACGAAAATCGTAAAAATGAGGCGTATGCTCGCTCCGGGGCTCGTTTGACCTTCCAAACGGCCCAGAAAACCCGTGATGGCCAACCGTATGCATAGACAACGTCTTGACGGACATCCACGAACAAATTTGGCATTTTTGACGTCGGAATCCTGATCACCCAAAAAATGGTGTGCAATAGCACACGGAAAACGTCAAAATGAGGCGTATGCTCGCTCCGGGGCTCGTTTGACCTTCCAAATGGCCCAGAAAACCCGTGATGGCCAACCGTATGCATAGAAAACATCTTAACGGACGTCCACGAACAAATTTGGCATTTTTGACGTTGGAATCCCGATCACCCAAAAAATGGTGTGCAATAGCACACGAAAATCGTCAAAATGAGGCGTATGCTCGCTCCGGGGCTCGTTTGACCTTCCAAACGGCCCAGAAAACCCGTGATGGCCAACCGTATGCATAGACAACATCTTGACGGACGTCCACGAACAAATTTGGCATTTTTGACGTCGGAATGCTGATCACCCAAAAAATGGTGTGCAATAGCACACGAAAATCGTCAAAATGAGGCGTATGCTCGCTCCGGGGCTCGTTTGACCTTCCAAATGGCCCAGAAAACCCGTGATGGCCAACCGTATGCATAGACAACATCTTGACGGACGTCCACGAACAAATTTGGCATTTTTGACGTCGGAATCCCGATCACCCAAAAAATGGTGTGCAATAGCACACGAAAATCGTCAAAATGAGGCGTATGCTCGCTCCGGGGCTCGTTTGACCTTCCAAACGGCCCAGAAAACACGTGATGGCCAACCATATGCATAGACAACGTCTTGACGGACGTCCACGAACAAATTTTGCATTTTTGACATCGGAATCCTGATCACCCAAAAAATGGTGTGCAATAGCACACGAAAATCGTCAAAATGAGGCGTATGCTCGCTCCGGGGCTCATTTGACCTTCCAAATGGCCCAGAAAACCCGTGATGGCCAACCGTATGCATAGACAACGTCTTGACGGACGTCCATGAACAAATTTGGCATTTTTGACGTCGGAATCCCGATCACCCAAAAAATGGTGTGCAATAGCACACGAAAATCGTCAAAATGAGGCGTATGCTCGCTCCGGGGCTCGTTTGACCTTCCAAACGGCCCAGAAAACCCGTGATGGCCAACCGTATGCATAGACAACGTCTTGACGGACGTCCACAAACAAATTTTGCATTTTTGACGTCAGAATCCCGATCATTCAAAAAATGGTGTGCAATAGCACACGAAAATCGTCAAAATGAGGCGTATGCTCGCTCCGGGGCTCGTTTGACCTTCCAAACGGCCCAGAAAACCCGTGATGGCCAACCGTATGCATAGACAACGTCTTAACGAACGTCCACGAACAAATTTGGCATTTTTGACGTCGGAATCCCGATCACCCAAAATAAGGTGTGCAATAGCACACGAAAATCGTAAAAATGAGGCGTATGCTCGCTCCGGGGCTCGTTTGACCTTCCAAACGGCCCAGAAAACCCGTGATGGCCAATCGTATGCATAGACAACGTCTTGACGGACGTCCACGAACAAATTTGGCATTTTTGACGTCGGAATCCTGATCACCCAAAAAATGGTGTGCAATAGCACACGGAAATCGTCAAAATGAGGCGTATGCTCGCTCCGGGGCTCGTTTGACCTTCCAAATGGCCCAGAAAACCCGTGATGGCCAACCGTATGCATAGACAACATCTTGACGGACGTCCACGAACAAATTTGGCATTTTTGACGTCGGAATCCCGATCACCCAAAAAATGGTGTGCAATAGCACACGAAAATCGTCAAAATGAGGCGTATGCTCGCTCCGGGGCTCGTTTGACCTTCCAAACGGCCCAGAAAACCCGTGATGGCCAACCGTATGCATAGACAACGTCTTGACGGACGTCCACGAACAAATTTGGCATTTTTGACATCGGAATCCTGATCATCCAAAAAATGGTGTGCAATAGCACACGAAAATCGTCAAAATGAGGCGTATGCTCGCTCCGGGGCTCGTTTGACCTTCCAAATGGCCCAGAAAACCCGTGATGGCCAACCGTATGCATAGACAACGTCTTGACGGACGTCCCGAACAAATTTGGCATTTTTTACGTCGGAATCCCGATCACCCAAAAAATGGTGTGCAATAGCACACGAAAATCGTCAAAATGAGGCGTATGCTCGCTCCGGGGCTCGTTTGACCTTCCAAACGGCCCAGAAAACCCGTGATGGCCAACCGTATGCATAGACAACGTCTTGACGGACGTCCACAAACAAATTTGACATTTTTGACGTCGGAATCCCGATCACCCAAAAAATGGTGTGCAATAGCACATGAAAATCGTCAAAATGAGGCGTATGCTCGCTCCGGGGCTCGTTTGACCTTCCAAACGGCCCAGAAAACCCGTGATGGCCAACCGTATGCATAGACAACGTCTTGACGGACGTCCACGAACAAATTTTGCATTTTTGACGTTGGAATCCCGATCACCCAAAAAATGGTGTGCAATAGCACACGAAAATCGTCAAAATGAGGCGTATGCTCGCTCCGGGGCTCGTTTGACCTTCCAAACGGCCCAGAAAACCCGTGATGGCCAACCGTATGCATAGACAACGTCTTGACGGACGTCCACAAACAAATTTGGCATTTTTGACGTCGGAATCCCGATCACCCAAAAAATGGTGTGCAATAGCACACGAAAATCGTCAAAATGAGGCGTATGCTCGCTCCCGGGCTCGTTTGACCTTCCAAATGGCCCAGAAAACCCGTGATGGCCAACCGTATGCATAGAGAACGTCTTGACGGACGTCCACGAACAAATTTGGCAATTTTGACGTCGGAATCCTGATCACCCAAAAAATGGTGTGCAATAGCACACGAAAATCGTCAAAATGAGGCGTATGCTCGCTCCGGGGCTCGTTTGACCTTCTAAATGGCCCAGAAAACCCGTGATGGCCAACCGTATGCATAGACAACGTCTTGACGGACGTCCACGAACAAATTTGGCATTTTTGACGTCGGAATCCCGATCACCCAAAAAATGGTGTGCAATAGCACACGAAAATCGTCAAAATGAGGCGTATGCTCGCTCCGGGGCTCGTTTGACCTTCCAAACAGCCCAAAAAACCCGTGATGGCCAACCATATGCATAGACAACGTCTTGACGGACGTCCACGAACAAATTTGGCATTTTTGACGTCGGAATCCTGATCACCCAAAAAATGGTGTGCAATAGCACACGAAAATCGTCAAAATGAGGCGTATGCTCGCTCCGGGGCTCGTTTGACCTTCCAAATGGCCCAGAAAACCCGTGATGGCCAAACGTATGCATATACAACGTCTTGACGGACGTCCACGAACAAATTTGGCATTTTTGACGTCGGAATCCCGATCACCCAAAAAATTGTGTGCAATAGCACACGAAAATCGTCAAAATGAGGCGTATGCTCGCTCCGGGGCTCGTTTGACCTTCCAAACGGCCCAGAAAACCCGTGATGGCCAACCGTATGCATAGACAACGTCTTGACGGACGTCCACGAACAAATTTTGCATTTTTGACGTCAGAATCCCGATCATTCAAAAAATGGAGTGCAATAGCACACGAAAATCGTCAAAATGAGGCGTATGCTCGCTCCGGGGCTCGTTTGACCTTCCAAACGGCCCAGAAAACCCGTGATGGCCAACCGTATGCATAGACAACGTCTTGACGAACGTCCACGAACAAATTTGGCATTTTTGACGTCGGAATCCCGATCACCCAAAACAAGGTTTGCAATAGCACACGAAAATCGTAAAAATGAGGCGTATGCTCGCTCCGGGGCTCGTTTAACCTTCCAAACGGCCCACAAAACCCGTGATGGCCAACCGTATGCATTGACAACGTCTTGACGGACGTCCACGAACAAATTTGACATTTTTGACGTCGGAATCCTGATCACCCAAAAAATGGTGTGCAATAGCACACGGAAATCGTCAAAATGAGGCGTATGCTCGCTCCGGGGCTCGTTTGACCTTCCAAATGGCCCAGAAAACCCGTGATGGCCAACCGTATGCATAGACAACATCTTGACGGACGTCCACGAACAAATTTGGCATTTTTGACGTTGGAATCCCGATCACCCAAAAAATGGTGTGCAATAGCACACAAAAATCGTCAAAATGAGGCGTATGCTCGCTCCGGGGCTCGTTTGACCTTCCAAACGGCCAAGAAAACCCGTGATGGCCAACCGTATGCATAGACAACGTCTTGACGGACGTCCACGAAGAAATTTGGCATTTTTGACATCGGAATCCTGATCACCCAAAAAATGGTGTGCAATAGCACACGAAAATCGTCAAAATGAGGCGTATGCTCGCTCCGGGGCTCGTTTGACCTTCCAAATGGCCCAGAAAACCCGTGATGGCCAACCGTATGCATAGACAACGTCTTGACGGACGTCCACGAACAAATTTGGCATTTTTGACGTCGGAATCCCGATCACCCAAAAAATGGTGTGCAATAGCACACGAAAATCGTCAAAATGAGGCGTATGCTCGCTCCGGGGCTCGTTTGACCTTCCAAACGGCCCAGAAAACCCGTGATGGCCAACCGTATGCATAGAGAACGTCTTGACGGACGTCCACGAACAAATTTGGCATTTTTGACGTCGGAATCCTGATCACCTAAAAAATGGTGTGCAATAGCACACGGAAATCGTCAAAATGAGGCGTATGCTCGCTCCGGGGCTCGTTTGACCTTCCAAACGGCCCAGAAAACCCGTGATAGCCAACCGTATGCATAGACAACGTCTTGACGGACGTCCACGAACAAATTTGGCATTTTTGACGTCGGAATCCCGATCACCCAAAACAAGGTGTGCAATAGCACACGAAAATCGTAAAAATGAGGCGTATGCTCGCTCCGGGGCTCGTTTAACCTTCCAAACGGCCCAGAAAACCCGTGATGGCCAACCGTATGCATAGACAACGTCTTGACGGACGTCCACGAACAAATTTGGCATTTTTGACGTCGGAATCCCGATCACCCAAAAAATGGTGTGCAATAGCACACGAAAATCGTCAAAATGAGGCGTATGCTCGCTCCGGGGCTCGTTTGACCTTCCAAACGGCCCAGAAAACCCGTGATGGCCAACCGTATGCATAGACAACGTCTTGACGGACGTCCACAAACAAATTTGGTATTTTTGACGTCGGAATCCCGATCACCCAAAAAATGGTGTGCAATAGCACACGAAAATCGTCAAAATGAGGCGTATGCTCGCTCCGGGGCTCGTTTGACCTTCCAAGCGGCCCAGAAAACCCGTGATGGCCAACCGTATGCATAGACAATGTCTTGACGGACGTCCACGAACAAATTTTGCATTTTTGACGTCGGAATTCCGATCACCCAAAAAATGGTGTGCAATAGCACACGAAAATCGTCAAAATGAGGCGTATGCTCGCTCCGGGGCTCGTTTGACCTTCCAAACGGCCCAGAAAACCCGTGATAGCCAACCGTATGCATAGACAACGTCTTGACGGACGTCCACAAACAAATTTGGCATTTTTGACATTGGAATCCCGATCACCCAAAAAATGGTGTGCAATAGCACACGAAAATCGTCAAAATGAGGCGTATGCTCGCTCCCGGGCTCGTTTGACCTTCCAAACGGCCCAGAAAACCCGTGATGGCCAACCGTATGCATAGAGAACGTCTTGACGGACGTCCACGAACAAATTTGGCATTTTTGACGTCGGAATCCTGATCACCTAAAAAATGGTGTGCAATAGCACACGAAAATCGTCAAAATGAGGCGTATGCTCGCTCCGGGGCTCGTTTGACTTTCCAAATGGCCCAGAAAACCCGTGATGGCCAACCGTATGCATAAACAACGTCTTGATGGACGTCCACGAACAAATTTGGCATTTTTGACGTCGGAATCCCGATCACCCAAAAAATGGTGTGCAATAGCACACGAAAATCGTCAAAATGAGGCGTATGCTCGCTCCGGGGCTCGTTTGACCTTCCAAACGGCCCAGAAAACCCGTGATGGCCAACCGTATGCATAGACAATGTCTTGACGGACGTCCACAAACAAATTTGGTATTTTTGACGTCGGAATCCCGATCACCCAAAAAATGGTGTGCAATAGCACACGAAAATCGTCAAAATGAGGCGTATGCTCGCTCCGGGGCTCGTTTGACCTTCCAAACGGCCCAGAAAACCCGTGATGGCCAACCGTATGCATAGACAACGTCTTGACGGACGTCCACGAACAAATTTTGCATTTTTGACGTCGGAATCCCGATCACCCAAAAAATGGTGTGCAATAGCACACGAAAATCGTCAAAATGAGGCGGATGCTCGCTCCGGGGCTCGTTTGACCTCCAAACAGCCCAGAAAACCCGTGATGGCCAACTGTATGCATAGAACACGTCTTGACGGACGTCCACGAACAAATTTGGCATTTTTGACGTCGAAATCCCGATCACCCAAAAAATGGTGTGCAATAGCACACGAAAATCGTCAAAATGAGGCGTATGCTCGCTCCGGGGCTCGTTTGACCTTCCAAACGGCTCAGAAAACCCGTGATGGCCAACCGTATGCATAGACAACGTCTTCACGGACGTCCACGAACAAATTTTGCATTTTTGACGTCGGAATCCCGATCACCCAAAAAATGGTGTGCAATAGCACACGAAAATCGTCAAAATGAGGCGTATGCTCGCTCCGGTGCTCGTTTGACCTTCCAAACGGCCCAGAAAACCCGTGATGGCCAACCATATGCATAGACAACGTCTTGACGGACGTCCACGAACAAATTTGGCATTTTTGACATCGGAATCCTGATCACCCAAAAAATGGTGTGCAATAGCACACGAAAATCGTCAAAATGAGGCGTATGCTCTCTCCGGGGCTCGTTTGACCTTCCAAACGGCCCAGAAAACCCGTGATGGCCAACCGTATGCATAGACAACGTCTTGACGGACGTCCACGAACAAATTTGGCATTTTTGACGTCGGAATCCTGATCACCCAAAAAATGGTGTTCAATAGCACACGAAAATCGTCAAAATGAGGCGTATGCTCGCTTTGGAGCTCGTTTGACCTTCCAAATGGCCCAGAAAACCCGTGATGGCCAACCGTATGCATAGACAACGTCTTGACGGACGTCCACGAACAAATTTTGCATTTTTGACGTCGGAATCCCGATCACCCAAAAAATGGTGTGCAATAGCACACGAAAATCGTCAAAATGAGGCGTATGCTCGCTCCGGGGCTCGTTTGACCTTCCAAACGGCCCAGAAAACCAGTGATGGCCAACCGTATGCATAGACAACGTCTTGACGGACGTCCACGAACAAATTTGGCATTTTTGACATCGGAATCCCGATCACCCAAAAAATGGTGTGCAATAGCACACGAAAATCGTCAAAATGAGGCGTATGCTCGCTCCGGGGCTCGTTTGACCTTCCAAACGGCCCAGAAAACCCGTGATGGCCAACCGTATGCATAGACAACGTCTTGACGGACGTCCACGAACAAATTTTGCATTTTTGACGTCGTAATCCTGATCACCCAAAAAATTGTGTGCAATAGCACACGAAAATCGTCAAAATGAGGCGTATGCTCGCTCTGGGGCTCGTTTGACCTTCCAAACAACCCAGAAAACCCGTGATGGCCAACCGTATGCATAGACAACGTCTTGACGGACGTCCACGAACAAATTTGGCATTTTTGACGTCGGAATCCTGATCACCCAAAAAATGGTGTGCAATAGCACACGGAAAACGTCAAAATGAGGCGTATGCTCGCTCCGGGGCTCGTTTGACCTTCCAAATGGCCAAGAAAACCCGTTATGGCCAACCGTATGCATAGACAACATCTTGACGGACGTCCACGAACAAATTTGGCATTTTTGACGTCGGAATCCCGATCACCCAAAAAATGGTGTGCAATAGCACACGAAAATCGTCAAAATGAGGCGTATGCTCGCTCCGGGGCTCGTTTGACCTTCCAAACGGCCCAGAAAACCCGTGATGGCCAACCGTATGCATAGACAACGTCTTGACGGACGTCCACAAACAAATTTGACATTTTTGACCTCGGAATCCCGATCACCCAAAAAATGGTGTGCAATAGCACACGAAAATCGTCAAAATGAGGCGTATGCTCGCTCCGGGGCTCGTTTGACCTTCCAAACGGCCCAGAAAACCCGTGATGGCCAACCGTATGCATAGACAACGTCTTGACGGACATCCACGAACAAATTTTGCATTTTTGACGTTGGAATCCCGATCACCCAAAAAATGGTGTGCAATAGCACACGAAAATCGTCAAAATGAGGCGTATGCTCGCTCCGGGGCTCGTTTGACCTTCCAAACGGCCCAGAAAACCCGTGATGGCCAACCGTATGCATAGACAACGTCTTGACGGACGTCTACGAAGAAATTTGGCATTTTTGACGTCGGAATCCTGATCACCCAAAAAATGGTGTGCAATAGCACACGAAAATCGTCAAAATGAGGCGTATGCTCGCTCCGGGGCTCGTTTGACCTTCCAAATGGCCCAGAAAACCCGTGATGGCCAACCGTATTCATAGACAACGTCTTGACAGACGTCCACGAACAAATTTGGCATTTTTGACGTCGGAATCCCGATCACCCAAAAAATGGTGTGCAATAGCACAAGAAAATCGTCAAAATGAGGCGTATGCTCGCTCCGGGGCTCGTTTGACCTTCCAAGCGGCCAAGAAAACCCGTGATGGCCAACCGTATGCATAGACAACGTCTTGACAGACGTCGACGAACAATTTTTGCATTTTTGACGTCGGAATCCCGATCACCCAAAAAATGGTGTGCAATAGCACACGAAAATCGTCAAAATGAGGCGTATGCTCGCTCCGGGGCTCGTTTGACCTTCCAAACGGCCCAGAAAACCCGTGATGGCCAACCGTATGCATAGACAACGTCTTGACGGACGTCCACAAACAAATTTGGCATTTTTGACGTCGGAATCCCGATCACCCAAAAAATGGTGTGCAATAGCACACGAAAATCATCAAAATGAGGCGTATGCTCGCTCCCGGGCTCGTTTGACCTTCCAAATGGCCCAGAAAACCCGTGATGGCCAACCGTATGCATAGAGAACGTCTTGACGGACGTCCACGAACAAATTTGGCATTTTTGACGTCGGAATCCTGATAGCCCAAAAAATGGTGTGCAATAACACACGAAAATCGTCAAAATGAGGCGTATGCTCGCTCCGGGGCTCGTTTGACCTTCCAAATGGCCCAGAAAACCCGTGATGGCCAACCGTATGCATAGACAACGTCTTGACGGACGTCCATGAACAAATTTGGCATTTTTCACGTCGGAATCCAGATCACCCAAAAAATGGTGTGCAATAGCACACGAAAATCGTCAAAATGAGGCGTATGCTCGCTCTGGGGCTCGTTTGACCTTCCAAACGGCCCAGAAAACCCGTGATGGCCAACCGTATGCATAGACAACGTCTTGACGGACGTCCACGAACAAATTTGGCATTTTTGACGTCGGAATCCTGATCACTCAAAAAATGGTGTGCAATAGCACACGAAAATCGTCAAAATGAGGCGTATGCTCGCTTTGGAGCTCGTTTGACCTTCCAAATGGCCCAGAAAACCCGTGATGGCCAACCGTATGCATAGACAACGTCTTGACGGACGTCCACGAAAAAATTTGGCATTTTTGACGTCGGAATCCCGATCACCCAAAAAATGGTGTGCAATAGCACACGAAAATCGTCAAAATGAGGCGTATGCTCTCTCCGGGGCTCGTTTGACCTTCCAAACGGCCCAGAAAACCCGTGATGGCCAACCGTATGCATAGACAACGTCTTGACGGACGTCCACGAACAAATTTGGCATTTTTGACGTCGGAATCCTGATCACCCAAAAAATGGTGTGCAATAGCACACGAAAATCGTCAAAATGAGGCGTATGCTCGCTCCGGGGCTCGTTTGACCTTCCAAACGGCCCAGAAAACCCTTGATGGCCAACCGTATGCATAGACAACGTCTTGACGGACGTCCACGAACAAATTTTGCATTTTTGACGTCGTAATCCCGATCACCCAAAAAATGGTGTGCAATAGCACACGAAAATCGTCAAAATGAGGCGTATGCTCGCTCTGGGGCTCGTTTGACCTTCCAAACGGCCCAGAAAACCCGTGATGGCCAACCGTATGCATAGACAACGTCTTGACGGACGTCCACGAACAAATTTGGCATTTTTGACGTCGGAATCCCGATCACCCAAAAAATGGTGTGCAATAGCACACGAAAATCGTCAAAATGAGGGGTATGCTCGCTTCGGGGCTCGTTTGACCTTCCTAACGGCCCAGAAAACCCGTGATGGCCAACCGTATGCATAGACAACGTCTTGACGGACGTCCACGAACAAATTTTGCATTTTTTATGTCGGAATCCCGATCACCCAAAAAATGGTGTGCAATAGCACACGAAAATCGTCAAAATGAGGCGTATGCTCGCTCCGGGACTCGTTTGACCTTCCAAACGGCCCAGAAAACCCGTGATGGCCAACCGTATGCATAGACAACGTCTTGACGGACGTCCACGAACAAATTTTGCATTTTTGACGTCGGAATCCCGATCACCCAAAAAATGGTGTGCAATAGCACACGAAAATCGTCAAAATGAGGCGTATGCTCGCTCCGGGGCTCGTTTGACCTTCCAAACGGCCAGAAAACCCGTGATGGCCAACCGTATGCATAGACAACGTCTTGACGGACGTCCACGATCAAATTTTGGCATTTTTGACGTTGGAATCCCGATCACCCAAAAAATGGTGTGCAATAGAACACGAAAATCGTCAAAATGAGGCGTATGCTTGCTCCGGGGCTCGTTTGACCTTCCAAACGGCCCAGAAAACCCGTGATGGCCAACTGTATGCATAGACAACGTCTTGACGGACGTCCACGAACAAATTTGGCATTTTTACGTCGGAATCCCGATCACCCAAAAAATGGTGTGCAATAGCACACGAAAATCGTAAAAATGAGGCGTATGCTCGCTCCGGGGCTCGTTTGACCTTCCAAACGGCCCAGAAAACCCGTGATGGCCAACCGTATGCATAGACAACGTCTTGACGGACGTCCACAAACAAATTTGGCATTTTTGACGTCGGAATCCTGATCACCCAAAAAATGGTGTGCAATAGCACACGGAAAACGTCAAAATGAGGCGTATGCTCGCTCCGGGGCTCGTTTGACCTTCCAAATGGCCCAGAAAACCCGTTATGGCCAACCGTATGCATAGACAACATCTTGACGGACGTCCACGAACAAATTTGGCATTTTTGACGTCGGAATCCCGATCACCCAAAAAATGGTGTGCAATAGCACACGAAAATCGTCAAAATGAGGCGTATGCTCGCTCCGGGGCTCGTTTGACCTTCCAAACGGCCCAGAAAACCCGTGATGGCCAACCGTATGCATAGACAACGTCTTGACGGACGTCCACGAACAAATTTGGCATTTTTGACGTCGGAATCCTGATCACCCAAAAAATGGTGTGCAATAGCAAACGAAAATCGTCAAAATGAGGCGTATGCTCGCTCCGGGGCTCATTTGACCTTCCAAATGGCCCAGAAAACCCGTGATGGCCAACCGTATGCATAGACAACATCTTGACGGACGTCCACGAACAAATTTGGCATTTTTACGTCGGAATCCCGATCACCCAAAAAATGGTGTGCAATAGCACACGAAAATCGTCAAAATGAGGCGTATGCTCGCTCCGAGGCTCGTTTGACCTTCCAAACAGCCTAGAAAACCCGTGATGGCCAACCGTATGCATAGACAACGTCTTGACGGACGTCCACGAACAAATTTGGCATTTTTGACGTCGGAATCCTGATCACCCAAAAAATGGTGTGCAATAGCACACGAAAATCGTCAAAATGAGGCGTATGCTCGCTCCGGGGCTCGTTTGACCTTCCAAATGGCCCAGAAAACCCGTGATGGCCAACCGTATGCATAGACAACGTCTTGACGGACGTCCACGAACAAATTTTGCATTTTTGACGTCGGAATCCCGATCACCCAAAAAATGGTGTGCAATAGCACACGAAAATCGTCAAAATGAGGCGTATGCTCGCTTCGGGGCTCGTTTGACCTTCCAAATGGCCCAGAAAACCCGTGATGGCCAACCGTATGCATAGACAACGTCTTGACGGACGTCTACGAACAAATTTGGCATTTTTGACGTCGGAATCCCGATCACCCAAAAAATGGTGTGCAATAGCACACGAAAATCGTCAAAATGAGGCGTATGCTCGCTCCGGGGCTCGTTTGACCTTCCAAATGGCCCAGAAAACCCGTGATGGCCAACCGTATGCATAGACAACGTCTTGACGGACGTCCACGAACAAATTTTGCATTTTTGACGTCGAATTCCCGATCACCCAAAAATGGTGTGCAATAGCACACGAAAATCGTCAAAATGAGGCGTATGCTCGCTCCAGGGCTCGTTTGACCTTCCAAACGGCCCAGAAAACCCGTGATGGCCAACCGTATGCATAGACAACGTCTTGACGGACGTCCACGAACAAATTTGGCATTTTTGACGTCGGAATCCCGATCACCCAAAAAATGGTGTGCAATAGCACACAAAAATGGTCAAAATGAGGCGTATGCTCGCTCCGGGGCTCGTTTGACCTTCCAAACGGCCCAGAAAACCCGTGATGGCCAATCGTATGCATAGACAACGTCTTGACGGACGTCCACGAACAAATTTTGCATTTTTGACGTCGGAATCCCGATCACCCAAAAAATGGTGTGCAATAGCACACGAAAATCGTCAAAATGAGGCGTATGCTCTCTCCGGGGCTCGTTTGACCTTCCAAACGGCCCAGAAAACCCGTGATGGCCAACCGTATGCATAGACAACGTCTTGACGGACGTCCACGAACAAATTTGGCATTTTTGACGTCGGAATCCTGATCACCCAAAAAATGGTGTGCAATAGCACACGAAAATCGTCAAAATGAGGCGTATGCTCGCTTTTGAGCTCGTTTGACCTTCCAAACGGCCCAGAAAACCCGTGATGGCCAACCGTATGCATAGACAACGTCTTGACGGACCTCCACGAACAAATTTTGCATTTTTGACGTCGGAATCCCGATCACCCAAAAAATGGTGTGCAATAGCACACGAAAATCGTCAAAATGAGGCGTATGCTCTCTCCGGGGCTCGTTTGACCTTCCAAACGGCCCAGAAAACCCGTGATGGCCAACCGTATGCATAGACAACGTCTTGACGGACGTCCACGAACAAATTTTGCATTTTTGACGTCGGAATCCCGATCACCCAAAAAATGGTGTGCAATAGCACACGAAAATCGTCAAAATGAGGCGTATGCTCGCTCCGGGGCTCGTTTGACCTTCCAAACGGCCCAGAAAACCCGTGATGGCCAACCGTATGCATAGACAACGTCTTGACGAACGTCCACGAACAAATTTGGCATTTTTGACGTCGGAATCCCGATCACCCAAAACAAGGTGTGCAATAGCACACGAAAATCGTAAAAATGAGGCGTATGCTCGCTCCGGGGCTCGTTTAACCTTCCAAACGGCCCAGAAAACCCGTGATGGCCAACCGTATGCATTGACAACGTCTTGACGGACGTCCACGAACAAATTTGACATTTTTGACGTCGGAATCCTGATCACCCAAAAAATGGTGTGCAATAGCACACGGAAATCGTCAAAATGAGGCGTATGCTCGCTCCGGGGCTCGTTTGACCTTCCAAATGGCCCAGAAAACCCGTGATGGCCAACCGTATGCATAGACAACATCTTGACGGACGTCCACGAACAAATTCTGCATTTTTGACGTCGGAATCCCGATCACCCAAAAAATGGTGTGCAATAGCACACGAAAATCGTCAAAATGAGGCGTATGCTCGCTCCAGGGCTCGTTTGACCTTCCAAACGGCCCAGAAAACCCGTGATGGCCAACCGTATGCATAGACAACGTCTTGACGGTCGTCCACGAACAAATTTGGCATTTTTGATGTCGGAATCCCGATCACCCAAAAAATGGTATGCAATAGCACACGAAAATCCGTGATTGCCAACCGTATGCATAGACAACGTCTTGACGGACGTCCACGAACAAATTTGGCATTTTTTATGTCGGAATCCCGATCACCCAAAAAATGGTGTGCAATAGCACACGAAAATCGTCAAAATGAGGCGTATGCTCGCTCCGGGGCTCGTTTGACCTTCCAAACGGCCCAGAAAACCCGTGATGGCCAACCGTATTCATAGACAACGTCTTGACGGACGTCCACGAACAAATTTGGCATTTTTTATGTTGGAATCCCGATCACCCAAAAAATGGTGTGCAATAGCACACGAAAATCGTCAAAATGAGGCGTATGCTCGCTCCGGGGCTCGTTTGACCTTCCAAACGGCCCAGAAAACCCGTGATGGCCAACCGTATGCATAGACAACGTCTTGACGGACGTCCACGAACAAATTTTGCATTTTTGACGTCGGAATCCCGATCACCCAAAAAATGGTGTGCAATAGCACACGAAAATCGTCAAAATGAGGCGTATGCTCGCTCCGAGGCTCGTTTGACCTTCCAAACGGCCCAGAAAACCCGTGATGGCCAACCGTATGCATAGAGAACGTCTTGACGGACGTCCACGAACAAATTTGGCATTTTTGACGTCGGAATCCTGATCACCCAAAAAATGGTGTGCAATAGCACACGAAAATCGTCAAAATGAGGCATATGCTCGCTCCAGGGCTCGTTTGACCTTCCAAATGGCCCAGAAAACCCGTGATGGCCAACCGTATGCATAGACAACGTCTTGACGGACGTCCACGAACAAATTTTGCATTTTTGACGTCGAATTCCCGATCACCCAAAAATGGTGTGCAATAGCACACGAAAATCGTCAAAATGAGGCGTATGCTCGCTCCAGGGCTCGTTTGACCTTCCAAACGGCCCAGAAAACCCGTGATGGCCAACCGTATGCATAGACAACGTCTTGACGGACGTCCACGAACAAATTTGGCATTTTTGACGTCGGAATCCCGATCTCCCAAAAAATGGTGTGCAATAGCACACAAAAATGGTCAAAATGAGGCGTATGCTCGCTCCGGGGCTCGTTTGACCTTCCAAACGGCCCAGAAAACCCGTGATGGCCAACCGTATGCATAGACAACGTCTTGACGGATGTCCACGAACAAATTTTGCATTTATGACGTCGGAATCCCGATCACCCAAAAAATGGTGTGCAATAGCACACGAAAATCGTCAAAATGAGGCGTATGCTCGCTCCGGGGCTCGTTTGACCTTCCAAATGGCCCAGAAAACCCGTGATGGCCAACCGTATGCATAGACAACGTCTTGACGGACGTGCACGAACAAATTTTGCATTTTTGACGTCGAATTCCCGATCACCCAAAAATGGTGTGCAATAGCACACGAAAATCGTCAAAATGAGGCGTATGCTCGCTCCAGGGCTCGTTTGACCTTCCAAACGGCCCAGAAAACCCGTGATGGCCAACCGTATGCATAGACAACGTCTTGACGGACGTCCACGAACAAATTTGGCATTTTTGACGTCGGAATCCCGATCACCCAAAAAATGGTGTGCAATAGCACACAAAAATGGTCAAAATGAGGCGTATGCTCGCTCCGGGGCTCGTTTGACCTTCCAAACGGCCCAGAAAACCCGTGATGGCCAACCGTATGCATAGACAACGTCTTGACGGACGTCCACGAACAAATTTTGCATTTTTGACGTTGGAATCCCGATCACCCAAAAAATGGTGTGCAATAGCACACGAAAATCGTCAAAATGAGGCGTATGCTCTCTCCGGGGCTCGTTTGACCTTCCAAACGGCCCAGAAAACCCGTGATGGCAAACCGTATGCATAGACAACGTCTTGACGGACGTCCACGAACAAATTTGGCATTTTTGACGTCGGAATCCTGATCACCCAAAAAATGGTGTGCAATAGCACACGAAAATCGTCAAAATGAGGCGTATGCTCGCTTTTGAGCTCGTTTGACCTTCCAAATGGCCCAGAAAACCCGTGATGGCCAACCGTATGCATAGACAACGTCTTGACGAACGTCCACGAACAAATTTGGCAATTTTGACGTCGGAATCCTGATCACCCAAAAAATGGTGTGCAATAGCACACAAAAATGGTCAAAATGAGGCGTATGCTCGCTCCGGGGCTCGTTTGACCTTCCAAACGGCCCAGAAAACCCGTGATGGCCAACCGTATGCATAGACAACGTCTTGACGGACGTCCACGAAAAAATTTGGTATTTTTGACGTCGGAATCCCGATCACCCAAAAAATGGTGTGCAATAGCACACAAAAATCGTCAAAATGAGGCGTATGCTCTCTCCGGGGCTCGTTTGACCTTCCAAACGGCCCAGAAAACCCGTGATGGCCAACCGTATGCATAGACAACGTCTTGACGGACGTCCACGAACAAATTTGGCATTTTTGACGTCGGAATCCTGATCACCCAAAAAATGGTGTGCAATAGCACACGAAAATCGTCAAAATGAGGCGTATGCTCGCTTTGGAGCTCGTTTGACCTTCCAAATGGCCCAGAAAACCCGTGATGGCCAACCGTATGCATAGACAACGTCTTGACGAACGTCCACGAACAAATTTGGCATTTTTGACGTCGGAATCCCGATCACCCAAAAAATGGTGTGCAATAGCACACGAAAATCGTCAAAATGAGGCGTATGCTCGCTCCGGGGCTCGTTTGACCTTCCAAACGGCCCAGAAAACCCGTGATGGCCAACCGTATGCATAGACAACGTCTTGACGGACGTCCACGAATAAATTTTGCATTTTTGACGTCGGAATCCCGATCACCCAAAAAATGGTGTGCAATAGCACACGAAAATCGTCAAAATGAGGCGTATGCTCGCTCCGGGGCTCGTTTGACCTTCCAAACGGCCCAAAAAACCCGTGATGGCCAACCGTATGCATAGACAACGTCTTGACGGACGTCCACGAACAAATTTTGCATTTTTGACATCGGAATCCCGATCACCCAAAAAATGGTGTGCAATAGCACACGAAAATCGTCAAAATGAGGCGTATGCTCGCTCCGGGGCTCGTTTGACCTTCCAAACGGCCCAGAAAACCCGTGATGGCCAACCGTATGCATAGACAACGTCTTGACGGACGTCCACGAAAAAATTTGGTATTTTTGACGTCGGAATCCCGATCACCCAAAAAATGGTGTGCAATAGCACACAAAAATCGTCAAAATGAGGCGTATGCTCTCTCCGGGGCTCGTTTGACCTTCCAAACGGCCCAGAAAACCCGTGATGGCCAACCGTATGCATAGACAACGTCTTGACGGACGTCCATAAACAAATTTGGTATTTTTGACGTCGGAATCCCGATCACCCAAAAAATGGTGTGCAATAGCACACGAAAATCGTCAAAATGAGGCGTATGCTCGCTCCGGGGCTCGTTTGACCTTCCAAACGGCCCAGAAAACCCGTGATGGCCAACCGTATGCATAGACAACGTCTTGACGGACGTCCACGAACAAATTTTGCATTTTTGACGTCGGAATCCCGATCACCCAAAAAATGGTGTGCAATAGCACACGAAAATCGTCAAAATGAGGCGGATGCTCGCTCCGGGGCTCGTTTGACCTCCAAACAGCCCAGAAAACCCGTGATGGCCAACTGTATGCATAGAACACGTCTTGACGGACGTCCACGAACAAATTTGGCATTTTTGACGTCGAAATCCCGATCACCCAAAAAATGGTGTGCAATAGCACACGAAAATCGTCAAAATGAGGCGTATGCTCGCTCCGGGGCTCGTTTGACCTTCCAAACGGCTCAGAAAACCCGTGATGGCCAACCGTATGCATAGACAACGTCTTCACGGACGTCCACGAATAAATTTTGCATTTTTGACGTCAGAATCCCGATCACCCAAAAAATGGTGTGCAATAGCACACGAAAATCGTCAAAATGAGGCGTATGCTCGCTCCGGTGCTCGTTTGACCTTCCAAACGGCCCAAAAAACCCGTGATGGCCAACCATATGCATAGACAACGTCTTGACGGACGTCCACGAACAAATTTGGCATTTTTGACGTCGGAATCCTGATCACCCAAAAAATGGTGTGCAATAGCACACGAAAATCGTCAAAATGAGGCGTATGCTCTCTCCGGGGCTCGTTTGACCTTCCAAACGGCCCAGAAAACCCGTGATGGCCAACCGTATGCATAGACAACGTCTTGACGGACGTCCACAACAAATTTGGCATTTTTGACGTCGGAATCCTGATCACCCAAAAAATGGTGTTCAATAGCACACGAAAATCGTCAAAATGAGGCGTATGCTCGCTTTGGAGCTCGTTTGACCTTCCAAATGGCCCAGAAAACCCGTGATGGCCAACCGTATGCATAGACAACGTCTTGACGGACGTCCACGAACAAATTTTGCATTTTTGACGTCGGAATCCCGATCACCCAAAAAATGGTGTGCAATAGCACACGAAAATCATCAAAATGAGGCGTATGCTCGCTCCGGGGCTCGTTTGACCTTCCAAACGGCCCAGAAAACCAGTGATGGCCAACCGTATGCATAGACAACGTCTTGACGGACGTCCACGAACAAATTTGGCATTTTTGACATCGGAATCCCGATCACCCAAAAAATGGTGTGCAATAGCACACGAAAATCGTCAAAATGAGGCGTATGCTCGCTCCGGGGCTCGTTTGACCTTCCAAACGGCCCAGAAAACCCGTGATGGCCAACCGTATGCATAGACAACGTCTTGACGGACGTCCACGAACAAATTTTGCATTTTTGACGTCGTAATCCTGATCACCCAAAAAATGGTGTGCAATAGCACACGAAAATCGTCAAAATGAGGCGTATGCTCGCTCTGGGGCTCGTTTGACCTTCCAAACGGCCCAGAAAACCCGTGATGGCCAACCGTATGCATAGACAACGTCTTGACGGACGTCCACGAACAAATTTGGCATTTTTGACGTCGGAATCCTTATCACCCAAAAAATGGTGTGCAATAGCACACGGAAAACGTCAAAATGAGGCGTATGCTCGCTCCGGGGCTCGTTTGACCTTCCAAATGGCCCAGAAAACCCGTTATGGCCAACCGTATGCATAGACAACATCTTGACGGACGTCCACGAACAAATTTGGCATTTTTGACGTCGGAAT
Source organism: Solanum lycopersicum (assembly GCF_036512215.1). NCBI lineage: Eukaryota > Viridiplantae > Streptophyta > Magnoliopsida > Solanales > Solanaceae > Solanum > Solanum lycopersicum. The sequence continues at coordinate 68,093,181 of NC_090802.1, forward strand.
CCCGATCACCCAAAAAATGGTGTGCAATAGCACACGAAAATCGTCAAAATGAGGCGTATGCTCGCTCCGGGGCTCGTTTGACCTTCCAAACGGCCCAGAAAACCCGTGATGGCCAACCGTATGCATAGACAACGTCTTGACGGACGTCCACAAACAAATTTGACATTTTTGACGTCGGAATCCCGATCACTCAAAAAATGGTGTGCAATAGCACACGAAAATCGTCAAAATGAGGCGTATGCTCGCTCCGGGGCTCGTTTGACCTTCCAAACGGCCCAGAAAACCCGTGATGGCCAACCGTATGCATAGACAACGTCTTGACGGACGTCCACGAACAAATTTTGCATTTTTGACGTTGGAATCCCGATCACCCAAAAAATGGTGTGCAATAGCACACGAAAATCGTCAAAATGAGGCGTATGCTCGCTCCGGGGCTCGTTTGACCTTCCAAACGGCCCAGAAAACCCGTGATGGCCAACCGTATGCATAGACAACGTCTTGACGGACGTCTACGAAGAAATTTGGCATTTTTGACGTCGGAATCCTGATCACCCAAAAAATGGTGTGCAATAGCACACGAAAATCGTCAAAATGAGGCGTATGCTCGCTCCGGGGCTCGTTTGACCTTCCAAATGGCCCAGAAAACCCGTGATGGCCAACCGTATTCATAGACAACGTCTTGACAGACGTCCACGAACAAATTTGGCATTTTTGACGTCGGAATCCCGATCACCCAAAAAATGGTGCGCAATAGCACAAGAAAATCGTCAAAATGAGGCGTATGCTCGCTCCGGGGCTCGTTTGACCTTCCAAGCGGCCCAGAAAACCCGTGATGGCCAACCGTATGCATAGACAACGTCTTGACAGACGTCGACGAACAATTTTTGCATTTTTGACGTCGGAATCCCGATCACCCAAAAAATGGTGTGCAATAGCACACGAAAATCGTCAAAATGAGGCGTATGCTCGCTCCGGGGCTCGTTTGACCTTCCAAACGGCCCAGAAAACCCGTGATGGCCAACCGTATGCATAGACAACGTCTTGACGGACGTCCACAAACAAATTTGGCATTTTTGACGTCGGAATCCCGATCACCCAAAAAATGGTGTGCAATAGCACACGAAAATCATCAAAATGAGGCGTATGCTCGCTCCTGGGCACGTTTGACCTTCCAAATAGCCCAGAAAACCCGTGATGGCCAACCGTATGCATAGAGAACGTCTTGACGGACGTCCACGAACAAATTTGGCATTTTTGACGTCGGAATCCTGATAGCCCAAAAAATGGTGTGCAATAACACACGAAAATCGTCAAAATGAGGCGTATGCTCGCTCCGGGGCTCGTTTGACCTTCCAAATGGCCCAGAAAACCCGTGATGGCCAACCGTATGCATAGACAACGTCTTGACGGACGTCCATGAACAAATTTGGCATTTTTCACGTCGGAATCCCGATCACCCAAAAAATGGTGTGCAATAGCACACGAAAATCGTCAAAATGAGGCGTATGCTCGCTCTGGGGCTCGTTTGACCTTCCAAACGGCCCAGAAAACCCGTGATGGCCAACCGTATGCATAGACAACGTCTTGACAGACGTCCAATAACAAATTTGGCATTTTTGGTGTCGGAATCCTGATCACTCAAAAAATGGTGTGCAATAGCACACGAAAATCGTCAAAATGAGGCGTATGCTCGCTTTGGAGCTCGTTTGACCTTCCAAATGGCCCAGAAAACTCGTGATGGCCAACCGTATGCATAGACAACGTCTTGACGGACGTCCACGAAAAAATTTGGCATTTTTGACGTCGGAATCCCGATCACCCAAAAAATGGTGTGCAATAGCACACGAAAATCGTCAAAATGAGGCGTATGCTCTCTCCGGGGCTCGTTTGACCTTCCAAACGGCCCAGAAAACCCGTGATGGCCAACCGTATGCATAGACAACGTCTTGACGGACGTCCACGAACAAATTTGGCATTTTTGACGTCGGAATCCTGATCACCCAAAAAATGGTGTGCAATAGCACACGAAAATCGTCCAAATGAGGCGTATGCTCGCTCCGGGGCTCGTTTGACCTTCCAAACGGCCCAGAAAACCCTTGATGGCCAACCGTATGCATAGACAACGTCTTGACGGACGTCCACGAACAAATTTTGTATTTTTGACGTCGTAATCCCGATCACCCAAAAAATGGTGTGCAATAGCACACGAAAATCGTCAAAATGAGGCGTATGCTCGCTCTGGGGCTCGTTTGACCTTCCAAACGGCCCAGAAAACCCGTGATGGCCAACCGTATGCATAGACAACGTCTTGACGGACGTCCACGAACAAATTTGGCATTTTTGACGTCGGAATCCCGATCACCCAAAAAATGGTGTGCAATAGCACACGAAAATCGTCAAAATGAGGGGTATGCTCGCTCCGGGGCTCGTTTGACCTTCCTAACGGCCCAGAAAACCCGTGATGGCCAACCGTATGCATAGACAACGTCTTGACGGACGTCCACGAACAAATTTGGCATTTTTTATGTCGGAATCCCGATCACCCAAAAAATGGTGTGCAATAGCACACGAAAATCGTCAAAATGAGGCGTATGCTCGCTCCGGGACTCGTTTGACCTTCCAAACGGCCCAGAAAACCCGTGATGGCCAACCGTATGCATAGACAACGTCTTGACGGACGTCCACGAACAAATTTTGCATTTTTGACGTCAGAATCCCGATCACCCAAAAAATGGTGTGCAATAGCACACGAAAATCGTCAAAATGAGGCGTATGCTCGCTCCGGGGCTCGTTTGACCTTCCAAACGGCCCAGAAAACCCGTGATGGCCAACCGTATGCATAGACAACGTCTTGACGGACGTCCACGATCAAATTTTGCATTTTTGACGTTGGAATCCCGATCACCCAAAAAATGGTGTGCAATAGAACACGAAAATCGTCAAAATGAGGCGTATGCTTGCTCCGGGGCTCGTTTGACCTTCCAAACGGCCCAGAAAACCCGTGATGGCCAACTGTATGCATAGACAACGTCTTGACGGACGTCCACGAACAAATTTGGCATTTTTACGTCGGAATCCCGATCACCCAAAAAATGGTGTGCAATAGCACACGAAAATCGTAAAAATGAGGCGTATGCTCGCTCCGGGGCTCGTTTGACCTTCCAAACGGCCCAGAAAACCCGTGATGGCCAACCGTATGCATAGACAACGTCTTGACGGACGTCCACGAACAAATTTGGCATTTTTGACGTCGGAATCCTGATCACCCAAAAAATGGTGTGCAATAGCACACGGAAAACGTCAAAATGAGGCGTATGCTCGCTCCGGGGCTCGTTTGACCTTCCAAATGGCCCAGAAAACCCGTTATGGCCAACCGTATGCATAGACAACATCTTGACGGACGTCCACGAACAAATTTGGCATTTTTGACGTCGGAATCCCGATCACCCAAAAAATGGTGTGCAATAGCACACGAAAATCGTCAAAATGAGGCGTATGCTCGCTCCGGGGCTCGTTTGACCTTCCAAACGGCCCAGAAAACCCGTGATGGCCAACCGTATGCATAGACAACGTCTTGACGGACGTCCACGAACAAATTTGGCATTTTTGACGTCGGAATCCTGATCACCCAAAAAATGGTGTGCAATAGCAAACGAAAATCGTCAAAATGAGGCGTATGCTCGCTCCGGGGCTCGTTTGACCTTCCAAATGGCCCAGAAAACCCGTGATGGCCAACCGTATGCATAGACAACATCTTGACGGACGTCCACGAACAAATTTGGCATTTTTTACGTCGGAATCCCGATCACCCAAAAAATGGTGTGCAATAGCACACGAAAATCGTCAAAATGAGGCGTATGCTCGCTTCGAGGCTCGTTTGACCTTCCAAACAGCCTAGAAAACCCGTGATGGCCAACCGTATGCATAGACAACGTCTTGACGGACGTCCACGAACAAATTTGGCATTTTTGACGTCAGAATCCTGATCACCCAAAAAATGGTGTGCAATAGCACACGAAAATCGTCAAAATGAGGCGTATGCTCGCTCCGGGGCTCGTTTGACCTTCCAAATGGCCCAGAAAACCCGTGATGGCCAACCGTATGCATAGACAACGTCTTGACGGACGTCCACGAACAAATTTTGCATTTTTGACGTCGGAATCCCGATCACCCAAAAAATGGTGTGCAATAGCACACGAAAATCGTCAAAATGAGGCGTATGCTCGCTTCGGGGCTCGTTTGACCTTCCAAATGGCCCAGAAAACCCGTGATGGCCAACCGTATGTATAGACAACGTCTTGACGGACGTCCACGAACAAATTTGGCATTTTTGACGTCGGAATCCCGATCACCCAAAAAATGGTGTGCAATAGCACACGAAAATCGTCAAAATGAGGCGTATGCTCGCTCCGGGGCTCGTTTGACCTTCCAAATTGCCCAGAAAACCCGTGATGGCCAACCGTATGCATAGACAACGTCTTGACGGACGTCCACGAACAAATTTTGCATTTTTGACGTCGAATTCCCGATCACCCAAAAATGGTGTGCAATAGCACACGAAAATCGTCAAAATGAGGCGTATGCTCGCTCCAGGGCTCGTTTGACCTTCCAAACGGCCCAGAAAACCCGTGATGGCCAACCGTATGCATAGACAACGTCTTGACGGACGTCCACGAACAAATTTGGCATTTTTGACATCGGAATCCCGATCTCCCAAAAAATGGTGTGCAATAGCACACAAAAATGGTCAAAATGAGGCGTATGCTCGCTCTGGGGCTCGTTTGACCTTCCAAACGGCCCAGAAAACCCGTGATGGCCAACCGTATGCATAGACAACGTCTTGACGGACGTCCACGAACAAATTTTGCATTTATGACGTCGGAATCCCGATCACCCAAAAAATGGTGTGAAATAGCACACGAAAATCGTCAAAATGAGGCGTATGCTCGCTCCGGGGCTCGTTTGACCTTCCAAATGGCCCAGAAAACCCGTGATGGCCAACCGTATGCATAGACAACGTCTTGACGGACGTCCACGATAAAATTTTGCATTTTTGACGTCGAATTCCCGATCACCCAAAAATGGTGTGCAATAGCACACGAAAATCGTCAAAATGAGGCGTATGCTCGCTCCAGGGCTCGTTTGACCTTCCAAACGGCCCAGAAAACCCGTGATGGCCAACCGTATGCATAGACAACGTCTTGACGGACGTCCACGAACAAATTTGGCATTTTTGACGTCGGAATCCCGATCACCCAAAAAATGGTGTGCAATAGCACACAAAAATGGTCAAAATGAGGCGTATGCTCGCTCCGGGGCTCGTTTGACCTTCCAAACGGCCCAGAAAACCCGTGATGGCCAACCGTATGCATAGACAACGTCTTGACGGACGTCCACGAACAAATTTTGCATTTTTGACGTCGGAATCCCGATCACCCAAAAAATGGTGTGCAATAGCACACGAAAATCGTCAAAATGAGGCGTATGCTCTCTCCGGGGCTCGTTTGACCTACCAAACGGCCCAGAAAACCCGTGATGGCCAACCGTATGCATAGACAACGTCTTGACGGACGTCCACGAACAAATTTGGCATTTTTGACGTCGGAATCCTGATCACCCAAAAAATGGTGTGCAATAGCACACGAAAATCGTCAAAATGAGGCGTATGCTCGCTTTTGAGCTCGTTTGACCTTCCAAACGGCCCAGAAAACCCGTGATGGCCAACCGTATGCATAGACAACGTCTTGACGGACGTCCACGAACAAATTTTGCATTTTTGACGTCGGAATCCCGATCACCCAAAAAATGGTGTGCAATAGCACACGAAAATCGTCAAAATGAGGCGTATGCTCTCTCCGGGGCTCGTTTGACCTTCCAAACGGCCCAGAAAACCCGTGATGGCCAACCGTATGCATAGACAACGTCTTGACGGACGTCCACGAACAAATTTTGCATTTTTTACGTCGGAATCCCGATCACCCAAAAAATGGTGTGCAATAGCACACGAAAATCGTCAAAATGAGGCGTATGCTCGCTCCGGGGCTCGTTTGACCTTCCAAACGGCCTAGAAAACCCGTGATGGCCAACCGTATGCATAGACAACGTCTTGACGAACGTCCACGAACAAATTTGGCATTTTTGACGTCGGAATCCCGATCACCCAAAACAAGGTGTGCAATAGCACACGAAAATCGTAAAAATGAGGCGTATGCTCGCTCCGGGGCTCGTTTAACCTTCCAAACGGCCCAGAAAACCCGTGATGGCCAACCGTATGCATTGACAACGTCTTGACGGACGTCCACGAACAAATTTGACATTTTTGACGTCGGAATCCTGATCACCCAAAAAATGGTGTGCAATAGCACACGGAAATCGTCAAAATGAGGCGTATGCTCGCTCCGGGGCTCGTTTGACCTTCCAAATGGCCCAGAAAACCCGTGATGGCCAACCGTATGCATAGACAACATCTTGACGGACGTCCACGAACAAATTTGGCATTTTTGACGTCGGAATCCCGATCACCCAAAAAATGGTGTGCAATAGCACACGAAAATCGTCAAAATGAGGCGTATGCTCGCTCCAGGGCTCGTTTGACCTTCCAAACGGCCCAGAAAACCCGTGATGGCCAACCGTATGCATAGACAACGTCTTGACGGACGTCCACGAACAAATTTGGCATTTTTGACATCGTAATCCTGATCACCCAAAAAATGGTGTGCAATAGCACACGAAAATCGTCAAAATGAGGCGTATGCTCGCTCCGGGGCTCGTTTGACCTTCCAAATGGCCCAGAAAACCCGTGATGGCCAACCGTATGCATAGACAACGTCTTGACGGACGTCCACGAACAAATTTGGCATTTTTGACGTCGGAATCCCGATCACCCAAAAAATGGTGTGCAATAGCACACGAAAATCGTCAAAATGAGGCGTATGCTCGCTCCGGGGCTCGCTTGACCTTCCAAACGGCCCAGAAAACCCGAGATGGCCAACCGTATGCATAGACAACGTCTTGACGGACGTCCACGAACAAATTTTGCATTTTTGACGTTGGAATCCCGATCACCCAAAAAATGGTGTGCAATAGCACACGAAAATCGTCAAAATGAGGCGTATGCTCGCTTCGGGGCTCGTTTGACCTTCCAAATGGCCCAGAAAACCCGTGATGGCCAACCGTATGCATAGACAACGTCTTGACGGACGTCCACGAACAAATTTGGCATTTTTGACGTCGGAATCCCGATCACCCAAAAAATGGTGTGCAATAGCACACGAAAATCGTCAAAATGAGGCGTATGCTCGCTCCGGGGCTCGTTTGACCTTCTAAATGGACCAGAAAACCCGTGATGGCCAACCGTATGCATAGAAAACGTCTTGACGGACGTCCACGAACAAATTTTGCATTTTTGACGTCGAATTCCCGATCACCCAAAAATGGTGTGCAATAGCACACGAAAATCGTCAAAATGAGGCGTATGCTCGCTCCGGGGCTCGTTTGACCTTCCAAACGGCCCAGAAAACCCGTGATGGCCAACCGTATGCATAGACAACGTCTTGACGGACGTCCACGAACAAATTTGGCATTTTTGACGTCGGAATCCCGATCACCCAAAAAATGGTGTGCAATAGCACACAAAAATGGTCAAAATGAGGCGTATGCTCGCTCCGGGGCTCGTTTGACCTTCCAAACGGCCAAGAAAACCCGTGATGGCCAACCGTATGCATAGACAACGTCTTGACGGACGTCCACGAACAAATTTGGCATTTTTGACGTCGGAATCCCGATCACCCAAAAAATGGTGTGCAATAGCACACGAAAATCGTCAAAATGAGGCGTATGCTCGCTTTGGAGCTCGTTTGACCTGCCAAATGGCCCAGAAAACCCGTGATGGCCAACCGTATGCATAGACAACGTCTTGACGGACGTGCACGAACAAATTTTGCATTTTTGACGTCGAATTCCCGATCACCCAAAAATGGTGTGCAATAGCACACGAAAATCGTCAAAATGAGGCGTATGCTCGCTCCAGGGCTCGTTTGACCTTCCAAACGGCCCAGAAAACCTGTGATGGCCAACTGTATGCATAGACAACGTCTTGACGGACGTCCACGAACAAATTTGGCATTTTTGATGTCGGAATCCCGATCACCCAAAAAATGGTGTGCAATAGCACACGAAAATCGTCAAAATGAGGCGTATGCTCGCTCCGGGGCTCGTTTGACCTTCCAAACGGCCCAGAAAACCCGTGATGGCCAACCGTATGCATAGACAACGTCTTGACGGACGTCCACGAACAAATTTGGCATTTTTTATGTCGGAATCCCGATCACCCAAAAAATGGTGTGCAATAGCACACGAAAATCGTCAAAATGAGGCGTATGCTCGCTCCGGGGCTCGTTTGACCTTCCAAACGGCCCAGAAAACCCGTGATGGCCAACCGTATGCATAGAAAACGTCTTGACGGACGTCCACGAACAAATTTTGCATTTTTGACGTCGGAATCCCGATCACCCAAAAAATGGTGTGCAATAGCACACGAAAATCGTCAAAATGAGGCGTATGCTCGCTCCGGGGCTCGTTTGACCTTCCAAACGGCCCAGAAAACCCGTGATGGCCAACCGTATGCATAGACAACGTCTTGACGGACGTCCACGAACAAATTTTGCATTTTTGACGTCGGAATCCCGATCATCCAAAAAATGGTGTGCAATAGCACACGAAAATCGTCAAAATGAGGCGTATGCTCGCTCCGGGGCTCGTTTGACCTTCCAAACGGCCCAGAAAACCCGTGATGGCCAACTGTATGCATAGACAACGTCTTGACGGACGTCCACGAACAAATTTTGCATTTTTGACGTCGGAATCCCGATCACCCAAAAAATGGTGTGCAATAGCACACGAAAATCGTCAAAATGAGGCGTATGCTCGCTCAGGGGCTCGTTTGTCCTTCCAAACGGCCCAGAAAACCCGTGATGGCCAACCGTATGCATAGACAACGTCTTGACGGACGTCCACGAACAAATTTGGCATTTTTGACGTCGGAATCCTGATCACCCAAAAAATGGTGTGCAATAGCACACGAAAATCGTCAAAATTAGGCGTATGCTCGCTTTGGAGCTCGTTTGACCTTCCAAATGGCCCAGAAAACCCGTGATGGCCAACCGTATGCATAGACAACGTCTTGACGGACGTCCACGAAAAAAATTGGCATTTTTGACGTCGGAATCCCGATCACCCAAAAAATGGTGTGCAATAGCACACGAAAATCGTCAAAATGAGGCGTATGCTCGCTCCGGGGCTCGTTTGACCTTCCAAACGGCCCAGAAAACCCGTGATGGCCAACCGTATGCATAGACAACGTCTTGAAAGATGTCCACGAACAAATTTGGCATTTTTGACGTCGGAATCCTGATCACCCAAAAAATGGTGTGCAATAGCACACGAAAATCGTCAAAATGAGGCGTATGCTCGCTTTGGAGCTCGTTTGACCTTCCAAATGGCCCAGAAAACCCGTGATGGCCAACCGTATGCATAGACAACGTCTTGACGGACGTCCATGAACAAATTTGGCATTTTTGACGTCGGAATCCCGATCACCCAAAAAATGGTATGCAATAGCACACGAAAATCGTCAAAATGAGGCGTATGCTCGCTCCGGGGCTCGTTTGACCTTCCAAACGGCCCAGAAAACCTGTGATGGCCAACCGTATGCATAGACAACGTCTTGACGGACGTCCACGAACAAATTTTGCATTTTTGACGTTGGAATCCCGATCACCCAAAAAATGGTGTGCAATAGCACACGAAAATCGTCAAAATGAGGTGTATGCTCGCTCCGGGGCTCGTTTGACCTTCCAAACGGCCCAGAAAACCCGTGATGGCCAACCGTATGCATAGACAACGTCTTGATGGACGTCCACGAACAAATTTTGCATTTTTGACGTCGTAATCCCGATCACCCAAAAAATGGTGTGCAATAGCACACGAAAATCGTCAAAATGAGGCGTATGCTCGCTCTGGGCTCGTTTGACCTTCCAAACGGCCCAAAAAACCCGTGATGGCCAACCGTATGCATAGACAACGTCTTGACGGACGTCCACGAACAAATTTGGCATTTTTGACGTCGGAATCCCGATCACCCAAAAAATGGTGTGCAATAGCACACGAAAATCGTCAAAATGAGGGGTATGCTCGCTCCGGGGCTCGTTTGACCTTCCTAACGGCCCAGAAAACCCGTGATGGCCAACCGTATGCATAGACAACGTCTTGACGGACGTCCACGAACAAATTTGGCATTTTTTATGTCGGAATCCCGATCACCCAAAAAATGGTGTGCAATAGCACACGAAAATCGTCAAAATGAGGCGTATGCTCGCTCCGGGACTCGTTTGACCTTCCAAACGGCCCAGAAAACCCGTGATGGCCAACCGTATGCATAGACAACGTCTTGACGGACGTCCACGAACAAATTTTGCATTTTTGACGTCGGAATCCCGATCACCCAAAAAATGGTGTGCAATAGCACACGAAAATCGTCAAAATGAGGCGTATGCTCGCTCCGGGGCTCGTTTGACCTTCCAAACGGCCCAGAAAACCCGTGATGGCCAACCGTATGCATAGACAACGTCTTGACGGACGTCCACGATCAAATTTTGCATTTTTGACGTTAGAATCCCGATCACCCAAAAAATGGTGTGCAATAGAACACGAAAATCGTCAAAATGAGGCGTATGCTTGCTCCGGGGCTCGTTTGACCTTCCAAACGGCCCAGAAAACCCGTGATGGCCAACTGTATGCATAGACAACGTCTTGACGGACGTCCACGAACAAATTTGGCATTTTTTACGTCAGAATCCCGATCACCCAAAAAATGGTGTGCAATAGCACACGAAAATCGTAAAAATGAGGCGTATGCTCGCTCCGGGGCTCGTTTGACCTTCCAAACGGCCCAGAAAACCCTTGATGGGCAACCGTATGCATAGACAACGTCTTGACGGACATCCACGAACAAATTTGGCATTTTTGACGTCGGAATCCTGATCACCCAAAAAATGGTGTGCAATAGCACACGGAAAACGTCAAAATGAGGCGTATGCTCGCTCCGGGGCTCGTTTGACCTTCCAAATGGCCCAGAAAACCCGTGATGGCCAACCGTATGCATAGACAACATCTTGACGGACGTCCACGAACTAATTTGGCATTTTTGACGTCGGAATCCCGATCACCCAAAAAATGGTGTGCAATAGCACACGAAAATCGTCAAAATGAGGCGTATGCTCGCTCCGGGGCTCGTTTGACCTTCCAAACGGCCCAGAAAACCCGTGATGGCCAACCGTATGCATAGACAACGTCTTGATGGACGTCCACGAACAAATTTTGCATTTTTGACGTCGTAATCCCGATCACCCAAAAAATGGTGTGCAATAGCACACGAAAATCGTCAAAATGAGGCGTATGCTCGCTCTGGGCTCGTTTGACCTTCCAAACGGCCCAGAAAACCCGTGATGGCCAACCGTATGCATAGACAACGTCTTGACGGACGTCCACGAACAAATTTGGCATTTTTGACGTCGGAATCCCGATCACCCAAAAAATGGTGTGCAATAGCACACGAAAATCGTCAAAATGAGGGGTATGCTCGCTCCGGGGCTCGTTTGACCTTCCTAACGGCCCAGAAAACCCGTGATGGCCAACCGTATGCATAGACAACGTCTTGACGGACGTCCACGAACAAATTTGGCATTTTTTATGTCGGAATCCCGATCACCCAAAAAATGGTGTGCAATAGCACACGAAAATCGTCAAAATGAGGCGTATGCTCGCTCCGGGACTCGTTTGACCTTCCAAACGGCCCAGAAAACCCGTGATGGCCAACCGTATGCATAGACAACGTCTTGACGGACGTCCACGAACAAATTTTGCATTTTTGACGTCGGAATCCCGATCACCCAAAAAATGGTGTGCAATAGCACACGAAAATCGTCAAAATGAGGCGTATGCTCGCTCCGGGGCTCGTTTGACCTTCCAAACGGCCCAGAAAACCCGTGATGGCCAACCGTATGCATAGACAACGTCTTGACGGACGTCCACGATCAAATTTTGCATTTTTGACGTTGGAATCCCGATCACCCAAAAAATGGTGTGCAATAGAACACGAAAATCGTCAAAATGAGGCGTATGCTTGCTCCGGGGCTCGTTTGACCTTCCAAACGGCCCAGAAAACCCGTGATGGCCAACTGTATGCATAGACAACGTCTTGACGGACGTCCACGAACAAATTTGGCATTTTTTACGTCGGAATCCCGATCACCCAAAAAATTGTGTGCAATAGCACACGAAAATCGTAAAAATGAGGCGTATGCTCGCTCCGGGGCTCGTTTGACCTTCCAAACGGCCCAGAAAACCCGTGATGGCCAACCGTATGCATAGACAACGTCTTGACGGACGTCCACGAACAAATTTGGCATTTTTGACGTCGGAATCCTGATCACCCAAAAAAATGGTGTGCAATAGCACACGGAAAACGTCAAAATGAGGCGTATGCTCGCTCCGGGGCTCGTTTGACCTTCCAAATGGCCCAGAAAACCCGTGATGGCCAACCGTATGCATAGACAACGTCTTGACGAACGTCCACGAACAAATTTGGCATTTTTGACGTCGGAATCCCGATCACCCAAAAAATGGTATGCAATAGCACACGAAAATCGTCAAAATGAGGCGTATGCTCGCTCCGGGGCTCGTTTGACCTTCCAAACGGCCCAGAAAACCCTTGATGGCCAACCGTATGCATAGACAACGTCTTGACGGACGTCCACGAACAAATTTTGCATTTTTGACGTCGTAATCCCGATCACCCAAAAAATGGTGTGCAATACCACACGAAAATCGTCAAAATGAGGCGTATGCTCGCTCTGGGGATCGTTTGACCTTCCAAACGCCCCAGAAAACCCGTGATGGCCAACCGTATGCATAGACAACGTCTTGACGGACGTCCACGAATAAATTTTGCATTTTTGACGTCGGAATCCCGATCACCCAAAAAATGGTGTGCAATAGCACACGAAAATCGTCAAAATGAGGCGTATGCTCGCTCCGGGGCTCGTTTGACCTTCCAAACGGCCCAAAAAACCCGTGATGGCCAACCGTATGCATAGACAACGTCTTGACGGACGTCCACGAACAAATTTGGCATTTTTGACATCGGAATCCCGATCACCTAAAAAATGGTGTGCAATAGCACACGAAAATCGTCAAAATGAGGCGTATGCTCGCTCCGGGGCTCGTTTGACCTTCCAAACGGCCCAGAAAACCCTTGATGGCCAACCGTATGCATAGACAACGTCTTGACGGACGTCCACGAACAAATTTTGCATTTTTGACGTCGTAATCCCGATCACCCAAAAAATGGTGTGCAATACCACACGAAAATCGTCAAAATGAGGCGTATGCTCGCTCTGGGGATCGTTTGACCTTCCAAACGCCCCAGAAAACCCGTGATGGCCAACCGTATGCATAGACAACGTCTTGACGGACGTCCACGAACAAATTTGGCATTTTTGACGTCGGAATCCCGATAACCCAAAAAATGGTGTGCAATAGCACACGAAAATCGTCAAAATGAGGCGTATGCTCGCTCCGGGGCTCGTTTGACCTTCCAAACGGCCCAGAAAACCTGTGATGGCCAACCGTATGCATAGACAACGTCTTGACGGACGTCCACGAACAAATTTTGCATTTTTGACGTTGGAATCCCGATCACCCAAAAAATGGTGTGCAATAGCACACGAAAATCGTCAAAATGAGGCGTATGCTCGCTCCGGGGCTCGTTTGACCTTCCAAACGGCCCAGAAAACCCGTGATGGCCAACCGTATGCATAGACAACGTCTTGACGGACGTCCACGAACAAATTTGGCATTTTTGACGTCGGAATCCCGATCACCCAAAAAGTGGTGTGCAATAGCACACGAAAATCGTCAAAATGAGGCGTATGCTCGCTCCGGGGCTCGTTTGACCTTCCAAACGGCCCAGAAAACCCGTGATGGCCAACCGTATGCATAGACAACGTCTTGACGGACGTCCACGAACAAATTTTGCATTTTTGACGTCGTAATCCCGATCACCCAAAAAATGGTGTGCAATAGCACACGAAAATCGTCAAAATGAGGCGTATGCTCGCTCTGGGCTCGTTTGACCTTCCAAACGGCCCAGAAAACCCGTGATGGCCAACCGTATGCATAGACAACGTCTTGACGGACGTCCACGAACAAATTTGGCATTTTTGACGTCGGAATCCCGATCACCCAAAAAATGGTGTGCAATAGCACACGAAAATAGTCAAAATGAGGGGTATGCTCGCTCCGGGGCTCGTTTGACCTTCCTAACGGCCCAGAAAACCCGTGATGGCCAACCGTATGCATAGACAACGTCTTGACGGACGTCCACGAACAAATTTGGCATTTTTTATGTCGGAATCCCGATCACCCAAAAAATGGTGTGCAATAGCACACGAAAATCGTCAAAATGAGGCGTATGCTCGCTCCGGGACTCGTTTGACCTTCCAAACGGCCCAGAAAACCCTTGATGGCCAACCGTATGCATAGACAATGTCTTGACGGACGTCCACGAACAAATTTTGCATTTTTGACGTCGGAATCCCGATCACCCAAAAAATGGTGTGCAATAGCACACGAAAATCGTCAAAATGAGGCGTATGCTCGCTCCGGGGCTCGTTTGACCTTCCAAACGGCCCAGAAAACCCGTGATGGCCAACCGTATGCATAGACAACGTCTTGACGGACGTCCACGATCAAATTTTGCATTTTTGACGTTGGAATCCCGATCACCCAAAAAATGGTGTGCAATAGAACACGAAAATCGTCAAAATGAGGCGTATGCTTGCTCCGGGGCTCGTTTGACCTTCCAAACGGCCCAGAAAACCCGTGATGGCCAACTGTATGCATAGACAACGTCTTGACGGATGTCCACGAACAAATTTGGCATTTTTTACGTCGGAATCCCGATCACCCAAAAAATGGTGTGCAATAGCACACGAAAATCGTAAAAATGAGGCGTATGCTCGCTCCGGGGCTCGTTTGACCTTCCAAACGGCCCAGAAAACCCGTGATGGCCAACCGTATGCATAGACAACGTCTTGACGGACGTCCACGAACAAATTTGGCATTTTTGACGTCGGAATCCTGATCACCCAAAAAATGGTGTGCAATAGCACACGGAAAACGTCAAAATGAGGCGTATGCTCGCTCCGGGGCTCGTTTGACCTTCCAAATGGCCCAGAAAACCCGTGATGGCCAACCGTATGCATAGACAACATCTTGACGGACGTCCACGAACAAATTTGGCCTTTTTGACGTCGGAATCCCGATCACCCAAAAAATGGTGTGCAATAGCACACGAAAATCGTCAAAATGAGGCGTATGCTCGCTCCGGGGCTCGTTTGACCTTCCAAACGGCCCAGAAAACCCGTGATGGCCAACCGTATGCATAGACAACGTCTTGACGGACGTCCACGAACAAATTTGGCATTTTTGACGTCGGAATCCTGATCACCAAAAAAATGGTGTGCAATAGCACACGAAAATCGTCAAAATGAGGCGTATGCTCGCTCCGGGGCTCGTTTGACCTTCCAAACGGCCCAGAAAACCCGTGATGGCCAACCGTATGCATAGACAACGTCTTGACGGACGTCCACGAACAAATTTTGCATTTTTGACGTCGTAATCCCGATCACCCAAAAAATGGTGTGCAATAGCACACGAAAATCGTCAAAATGAGGCGTATGCTCGCTCCGGGGCTCGTTTGACCTTCCAAATGGCCCAGAAAACCCGTGATGGCCAACCGTATGCATTGACAACGTCTTGACGGACGTCCACGAACAAATTTGGCATTTTTGACGTCGGAATCCCGATCACCCAAAAAATGGTGTGCAATAGCACACGAAAATCGTCAAAATGAGGCGTATGCTCGCCCCGGGGCTCGTTTGACCTTCCAAACGGCCCAGAAAACCCGTGATGGCCAACCGTATGCATAGACAACGTCTTGACGAACGTCCACGAACAAATTTGGCATTTTTGACGTCGGAATCCTGATCACCCAAAACAAGGTGTGCAATAGCACACGAAAATCGTAAAAATGAGGCGTATGCTCGCTCCGGGGCTCGTTTGACCTTCCAAACGGCCCAGAAAACCCGTGATGGCCAACCGTATGCATAGACAACGTCTTGACGGACGTCCACGAACAAATTTTGCATTTTTGACGTCAGAATCCCGATCATTCAAAAAATGGTGTGCAATAGCACACGAAAATCGTCAAAATGAGGCGTATGCTCGCTCCGGGGCTCGTTTGACCTTCCAAACGGCCCAGAAAACCCGTGATGGCCAACCGTATGCATAGACAACGTCTTGACGGACGTCCACGAACAAATTTGGCATTTTTGACGTCGGAATCCCGATCACCCAAAAAATGGTGTGCAATAGCACACGAAAATCGTCAAAATGAGGCGTATGCTCGCTCCGGGGCTCGTTTGACCTTCCAAACGGCCCAGAAAACCCGTGATGGCCAACCGTATGCATAGACAACGTCTTGACGGACGTCCACGAACAAATTTGGCATTTTTGACGTCGGAATCCTGATCACCCAAAAAATGGTGTGCAATAGCACACGAAAATCGTCAAAATGAGGCGTATGCTCGCTTTGGAGCTCGTTTGACCTTCCAAATGGCCCAGAAAACCCGTGATGGCCAACCGTATGCATAGACAACGTCTTGACGGACGTCCACGAACAAATTTGGCATTTTTGACGTCGGAATCCCGATCACCCAAAAAATGGTATGCAATAGCACATGAAAATCGTCAAAATGAGGCGTATGCTCGCTCCGGGGCTCGTTTGACCTTCCAAACGGCCCAGAAAACCTGTGATGGCCAACCGTATGCATAGACAACGTCTTGACGGACGTCCACGAACAAATTTGGCATTTTTGACGTCGGAATCCTGATCACTCAAAAAATGGTGTGCAATAGCACACGAAAATCGTCAAAATGAGGCGTATGCTCGCTCCGGGGCTCGTTTGACCTTCCAAACGGCCCAGAAAACCCGTGATGGCCAACCGTATGCATAGACAACGTCTTGACGGACGTCCACGAACAAATTTGGCATTTTTTATGTCGGAATCCCGATCACCAAAAAAATGGTGTGCAATAGCACACGAAAATCGTCAAAATGAGGCGTATGCTCGCTCCGGGGCTCGTTTGACCTTCCAAACGGCCCAGAAAACCCGTGATGGCCAACCGTATGCATAGAAAACGTCTTGACGGACGTCCACGAACAAATTTTGCATTTTTGACGTCGGAATCCCGATCACCCAAAAAATGGTGTGCAATAGCACACGAAAATCGTCAAAATGAGGCGTATGCTCGCTCCGGGGCTCGTTTGACCTTCCATACGGCCCAGAAAACCCGTGATGGCCAACCGTATGCTTAGACAACGTCTTGACGGACGTCCACGAACAAATTTTGCATTTTTGACGTCGGAATCCCGATCACCCAAAAAATGGTGTGCAATAGCACACGAAAATCGTCAAAATGAGGCGTATGCTCGCTCCGGGGCTCGTTTGACCTTCCAAACGGCCCAGAAAACCCGTGATGGCCAACTGTATGCATAGACAACGTCTTGACGGACGTCCACGAACAAATTTTGCATTTTTGACGTCGGAATCCCGATCACCCAAAAAATGGTGTGCAATAGCACACGAAAATCGTCAAAATGAGGCGTATGCTCGCTCAGGGGCTCGTTTGTCCTTCCAAACGGCCCAGAAAACCCGTGATGGCCAACCGTATGCATAGACAACGTCTTGACGGACGTCCACGAACAAATTTGGCATTTTTGACGTCGGAATCCTGATCACCCAAAAAATGGTGTGCAATAGCACACGAAAATCGTCAAAATTAGGCGTATGCTCGCTTTGGAGCTCGTTTGACCTTCCAAATGGCCCAGAAAACCCGTGATGGCCAACCGTATGCATAGACAACGTCTTGACGGACGTCCATGAAAAAAATTGGCATTTTTGACGTCGGAATCCCGATCACCCAAAAAATGGTGTGCAATAGCACACGAAAATCGTCAAAATGAGGCGTATGCTCGCTCCGGGGCTCGTTTGACCTTCCAAACGGCCCAGAAAACCCGTGATGGCCAACCGTATGCATAGACAACGTCTTGACAGACGTCCACGAACAAATTTGGCATTTTTGACGTCGGAATCCTGATCACCCAAAAAATGGTGTGCAATAGCACACGAAAATCGTCAAAATGAGGCGTATGCTTGCTTTGGAACTCGTTTGACCTTCCAAATGGCCCAGAAAACCCGTGATGGCCAACCGTATGCATAGACAACGTCTTGACGGACGTCCATGAACAAATTTGGCATTTTTGACGTCGGAATCCCGATCACCCAAAAAATGGTATGCAATAGCACACGAAAATCGTCAAAATGAGGCGTATGCTCGCTCCGGGGCTCGTTTGACCTTCCAAACGGCCCAGAAAACCTGTGATGGCCAACCGTATGCATAGACAACGTCTTGACGGACGTCCACGAACAAATTTTGCATTTTTGACGTTGGAATCCCGATCACCCAAAAAATGGTGTGCAATAGCACACGAAAATCGTCAAAATGAGGTGTATGCTCGCTCCGGGGCTCGTTTGACCTTCCAAACGGCCCAGAAAACCCGTGATGGCCAACCGTATGCATAGACAACGTCTTGACGGACGTCCATGAACAAATTTGGCATTTTTGACGTCGGAATCCCGATCACCCAAAAAATGGTGTGCAATAGCACACGAAAATCGTCAAAATGAGGCGTATGCTCGCTCCGGGGCTCGTTTGACCTTCCAAACGGCCCAGAAAACCCGTGATGGCCAACCGTATGCATAGACAACGTCTTGACGGACGTCCACGAACAAATTTTGCATTTTTGACGTCGTAATCCCGATCACCCAAAAAATGGTGTGCAATAGCACACGAAAATCGTCAAAATGAGGCGTATGCTCGCTCTGGGCTCGTTTGACCTTCCAAACGGCCCAAAAAACCCGTGATGGCCAACCGTATGCATAGACAACGTCTTGACGGACGTCCACGAACAAATTTGGCATTTTTGACGTCGGAATCCCGATCACCCAAAAAATGGTGTGCAATAGCACACGAAAATCGTCAAAATGAGGGGTATGCTCGCTCCGGGGCTCGTTTGACCTTCCTAACGGCCCAGAAAACCCGTGATGGCCAACCGTATGCATAGACAACGTCTTGACGGATGTCCACGAACAAATTTGGCATTTTTTATGTCGGAATCCCGATCACCCAAAAAATGGTGTGCAATAGCACACGAAAATCGTCAAAATGAGGCGTATGCTCGCTCCGGGACTCGTTTGACCTTCCAAACGGCCCAGAAAACCCGTGATGGCCAACCGTATGCATAGACAACGTCTTGATGGACGTACACGAACAAATTTTGCATTTTTGACGTCGGAATCCCGATCACCCAAAAAATGGTGTGCAATAGCACACGAAAATCGTCAAAATGAGGCGTATGCTCGCTCCGGGGCTCGTTTGACCTTCCAAACGGCCCAGAAAACCCGTGATGGCCAACCGTATGCATAGACAACGTCTTGACGGACGTCCACGATCAAATTTTGCATTTTTGACGTTGGAATCCCGATCACCCAAAAAATGGTGTGCAATAGAACACGAAAATCGTCAAAATGAGGCGTATGCTTGCTCCGGGGCTCGTTTGACCTTCCAAACGGCCCAGAAAACCCGTGATGGCCAACTGTATGCATAGACAACGTCTTGACGGACGTCCACGAACAAATTTGGCATTTTTTACGTCGGAATCCCGATCACCCAAAAAATGGTGTGCAATAGCACACGAAAATCGTAAAAATGAGGCGTATGCTCGCTCCGGGGCTCGTTTGACCTTCCAAACGGCCCAGAAAACCCTTGATGACCAACCGTATGCATAGACAACGTCTTGACGGACGTCCACGAACAAATTTGGAATTTTTGACGTCGGAATCTTGATCACCCAAAAAATGGTGTGCAATAGCACACGGAAAACGTCAAAATGAGGCGTATGCTCGCTCCGGGGCTCGTTTGACCTTCCAAATGGCCCAGAAAACCCGTGATGGCCAACCGTATGCATAGACAACATCTTGACGGACGTCCACGAAGAAATTTGGCATTTTTGACGTCAGAATCCCGATCACCCAAAAAATGGTGTGCAATAGCACACGAAAATCGTCAAAATGAGGCGTATGCTCGCTCCGGGGCTCGTTTGACCTTCCAAACGGCCCAGAAAACCCGTGATGGCCAACCGTATGCATAGACAACGTCTTGACGGACGTCCACGAACAAATTTGGCATTTTTGACGTCGGAATCCTGATCACCCAAAAAATGGTGTGCAATAGCACACGAAAATCGTCAAAATGAGGCGTATGCTCGCTCCGGGGCTCGTTTGACCTTCCAAATGGCCCAGAAATCCCGTGATGGCCAACCGTATGCATAGACAACATCTTGACGGACGTCCACGAACAAATTTGGCATTTTTGACGTCGGAATCCCGATCACCCAAAAAATGGTGTGCAATAGCACACGAAAATCGTCAAAATGAGGCGTATGCTCGCTCTGGGGCTCGTTTGACCTTCCAAACGGCCCAGAAAACCCGTGATGGCCAACCATATGCATAGACAACGTCTTGACGGACGTCCACGAACAAATTTGGCATTTTTGACGTCGGAATCCCGATCACCCAAAAAATGGTGTGCAATAGCACACGAAAATCGTCAAAATGAGGCGTATGCTCGCTCTGGGCTCGTTTGACCTTCCAAACGGCCCAGAAAACCCGTGATGGCAAACCGTATGCATAGACAACGTCTTGACGGACGTCCACGAACAAATTTGGCATTTTTGACGTCGGAATCCCGATCACCCAAAAAATGGTGTGCAATAGCACACGAAAATCGTCAAAATGAGGGGTATGCTCGCTCCGGGGCTCGTTTGACCTTCCTAACGGCCTAGAAAACCCGTGATGGCCAACCGTATGCATAGACAACGTCTTGACGGACGTCCACGAACAAATTTGGCATTTTTTTATGTCGGAATCCCGATCACCCAAAAAATGGTGTGCAATAGCACACGAAAATCGTCAAAATGAGGCGTATGCTCGCTCCGGGACTCGTTTGACCTTCCAAACGGCCCAGAAAACCCGTGATGGCCAACCGTATGCATAGACAACGTCTTGACGGACGTCCACGAACAAATTTTGCATTTTTGACGTCGGAATCCCGATCACCCAAAAAATGGTGTGCAATAGCACACGAAAATCGTCAAAATGAGGCGTATGCTCGCTCCGGGGCTCGTTTGACCTTCCAAACGGCCCAGAAAACCCGTGATGGCCAACCGTATGCATAGACAACGTCTTGACGGACGTCCACGATCAAATTTTGCATTTTTGACGTTGGAATCCCGATCACCCAAAAAATGGTGTGCAATAGAACACGAAAATCGTCAAAATGAGGCGTATGCTTGCTCCGGGGCTCGTTTGACCTTCCAAACGGCCCAGAAAACCCGTGATGGCCAACTGTATGCATAGACAACGTCTTAACGGATGTCCACGAACAAATTTGGCATTTTTTACGTCGGAATCCCGATCACCCAAAAAATTGTGTGCAATAGCACACGAAAATCGTAAAAATGAGGCGTATGCTCGCTCCGGGGCTCGTTTGACCTTCCAAACGGCCCAGAAAACCCGTGATGGCCAACCGTATGCATAGACAACGTCTTGACGGACGTCCACGAACAAATTTGGCATTTTTGACGTCGGAATCCTGATCACCCAAAAAATGGTGTGCAATAGCACACGGAAAACGTCAAAATGAGGCGTATGCTCGCTCCGGGGCTCGTTTGACCTTCCAAATGGCCCAGAAAACCCGTGATGGCCAACCGTATGCATAGACAACATCTTGACGGACGTCCACGAACAAATTTGGCATTTTTGACGTCGGAATCCCGATCACCCAAAAAATGGTGTGCAATAGCACACGAAAATCGTCAAAATGAGGCGTATGCTCGCTCCGGGGCTCGTTTGACCTTCCAAACGGCCCAGAAAACCCGTGATGGCCAACCGTATGCATAGATAACGTCTTGACGGACGTCCACGAACAAATTTGGCATTTTTGACGTCGGAATCCTGATCACCCAAAAAATGGTGTGCAATAGCACACGAAAATCGTCAAAATGAGGCGTATGCTCGCTCCGGGGCTCGTTTGACCTTCCAAATGGCCCAGAAAACCCGTGATGGCCAACAGTATGCATAGACAACATCTTGACGGACGTCCACGAATAAATTTGGCATTTTTGACGTCGGAATCCCGATCACCCAAAAAATGGTGTGCAATAGCACACGAAAATCGTCAAAATGAGGCGTATGCTCGCTCCGGGGCTCGTTTGACCTTCCAAACGGCCCAGAAAACCCGTGATGGCCAACCATATGCATAGACAACGTCTTGACGGACGTCCACGAACAAATTTGGCATTTTTGACATCGGAATCCTGATCACCCAAAAAATGGTGTGCAATAGCACACGAAAATCGTCAAAATGAGGCGTATGCTCGCTCCGGGGCTCATTTGACCTTCCAAATGGCCCAGAAAACCCGTGATGGCCAACCGTATGCATAGACAACGTCTTGACGGACGTCCACGAACAAATTTGGCATTTTTGACGTCGGAATCCCGATCACCCAAAAAATGGTGTGCAATAGCACACGAAAATCGTCAAAATGAGGCGTATGCTCGCTCCGGGGCTCGTTTGACCTTCCAAACGGCCCAGAAAACCCGTGATGGCCAACCGTATGCATAGACAATGTCTTGACGGACGTCCACGAACAAATTTTGCATTTTTGACGTCAGAATCCCGATCATTCAAAAAATGGTGTGCAATAGCACACGAAAATCGTCAAAATGAGGCGTATGCTCGCTCCGGGGCTCGTTTGACCTTCCAAACGGCCCAGAAAACCCGTGATGGCCAACCGTATGCATAGACAACGTCTTGACGAACGTCCACGAACAAATTTGGCATTTTTGACGTCGGAATCCCGATCACCCAAAACAAGGTGTGCAATAGCACACGAAAATCGTAAAAATGAGGCGTATGCTCGCTCCGGGGCTCGTTTGACCTTCCAAACGGCCCAGAAAACCCGTGATGGCCAACCGTATGCATAGACAACGTCTTGACGGACGTCCACGAACAAATTTGGCATTTTTGACGTCGGAATCCTGATCACCCAAAAAATGGTGTGCAATAGCACACGGAAATCGTCAAAATGAGGCGTATGCTCGCTCCGGGGCTCGTTTGACCTTCCAAATGGCCCAGAAAACCCGTGATGGCCAACCGTATGCATAGACAACATCTTGACGGACGTCCACGAACAAATTTGGCATTTTTGACGTCGGAATCCCGATCACCCAAAAAATGGTGTGCAATAGCACACGAAAATCGTCAAAATGAGGCGTATGCTCGCTCCGGGGCTCGTTTGACCTTCCAAACGGCCCAGAAAACCCGTGATGGCCAACCGTATGCATAGACAACGTCTTGACGGACGTCCACGAACAAATTTGGCATTTTTGACATCGGAATCCTGATCACCCAAAAAATGGTGTGCAATAGCACACGAAAATCGTCAAAATGAGGCGTATGCTCGCTCCGGGGCTCGTTTGACCTTCCAAATGGCCCAGAAAACCCGTGATGGCCAACCGTATGCATAGACAACGTCTTGACGGACGTCCCGAACAAATTTGGCATTTTTTACGTCGGAATCCCGATCACCCAAAAAATGGTGTGCAATAGCACACGAAAATCGTCAAAATGAGGCGTATGCTCGCTCCGGGGCTCGTTTGACCTTCCAAACGGCCCAGAAAACCCGTGATGGCCAACCGTATGCATAGACAACGTCTTGACGGACGTCCACGAACAAATTTGGCATTTTTGACGTCGGAATCCTGATCACCCAAAAAATGGTGTGCAATAGCACACGGAAAACGTCAAAATGAGGCGTATGCTCGCTCCGGGGCTCGTTTGACCTTCCAAATGGCCCAGAAAACCCGTGATGGCCAACCGTATGCATAGACAACATCTTGACGGACGTCCACGAACAAATTTGGCATTTTTGACGTCGGAATCCCGATCACCCAAAAAATGGTGTGCAATAGCACACGAAAATCGTCAAAATGAGGCGTATGCTCGCTCCGGGGCTCGTTTGACCTTCCAAACGGCCCAGAAAACCTGTGATGGCCAACCGTATGCATAGACAACGTCTTGACGGACGTCCACGAACAAATTTGGCATTTTTGACGTCGGAATCCTGATCACTCAGAAAATGGTGTGCAATAGCACACGAAAATCGTCAAAATGAGGCGTATGCTCGCTCCGGGGCTCGTTTGACCTTCCAAACGGCCCAGAAAACCCGTGATGGCCAACCGTATGCATAGACAACGTCTTGACGGACGTCCACGAACAAATTTGGCATTTTTTATGTCGGAATCCCGATCACCCAAAAAATGGTGTGCAATAGCACACGAAAATCGTCAAAATGAGGCGTATGCTCGCTCCGGGGCTCGTTTGACCTTCCAAACGGCCCAGAAAACCCGTGATGGCCAACCGTATGCATAGAAAACGTCTTGACGGACGTCCACGAACAAATTTTGCATTTTTGACGTCGGAATCCCGATCACCCAAAAAATGGTGTGCAATAGCACACGAAAATCGTCAAAATGAGGCGTATGCTCGCTCCGGGGCTCGTTTGACCTTCCAAACGGCCCAGAAAACCCGTGATGGCCAACCGTATGCATAGACAACGTCTTGACGGACGTCCACGAACAAATTTTGCATTTTTGACGTCAGAATCCCGATCACCCAAAAAATGGTGTGCAATAGCACACGAAAATCGTCAAAATGAGGCGTATGCTCGCTCCGGGGCTCGTTTGACCTTCCAAACGGCCCAGAAAACCCGTGATGGCCAACCGTATGCATAGAAAACGTCTTGACGGACGTCCACGAACAAATTTTGCATTTTTGACGTCGGAATCCTGATCACCCAAAAAATGGTGTGCAATAGCACACGAAAATCGTCAAAATGAGGCGTATGCTCGCTCAGGGGCTCGTTTGTCCTTCCAAACGGCCCAGAAAACCCGTGATGGCCAACCGTATGCATAGACAACGTCTTGACGGACGTCCACAAACAAATTTGGCATTTTTGACGTCGGAATCCCGATCACCCAAAAAATGGTGTGCAATAGCACACGAAAATCATCAAAATGAGGCGTATGCTCGCTCCCGGGCTCGTTTGACCTTCCAAATGGCCCAGAAAACCCGTGATGGCCAACCGTATGCATAGACAACGTCTTGACGGACGTCCACGAACAAATTTTGCATTTTTGACGTCGTAATCCCGATCACCCAAAAAATGGTGTGCACTAGCACACGAAAATCGTCAAAATGAGGCGTATGCTCGCTCCGGGGCTCGTTTGACCTTCCAAATGGCCCAGAAAACCCGTGATGGCCAACCGTATGCATAGACAACGTCTTGACGGACGTCCACGAACAAATTTGGCATTTTTGACGTCGGAATCCCGATCACCCAAAAAATGGTGTGCAATAGCACACGAAAATCGTCAAAATGAGGCGTATGCTCGCTCCGGGGCTCGTTTGACCTTCCAAACGGCCCAGAAAACCCGTGATGGCCAACCGTATGCATAGAAAACGTCTT
Source organism: Solanum lycopersicum (assembly GCF_036512215.1). Taxonomy (NCBI): domain Eukaryota; kingdom Viridiplantae; phylum Streptophyta; class Magnoliopsida; order Solanales; family Solanaceae; genus Solanum; species Solanum lycopersicum. The sequence goes on from NC_090802.1 coordinate 68,119,012, forward strand.
GACGAACGTCCACGAACAAATTTGGCATTTTTGACGTCGGAATCCCGATCACCCAAAACAAGGTGTGCAATAGCACACGAAAATCGTAAAAATGAGGCGTATGCTCGCTCCGGGGCTCGTTTGACCTTCCAAACGGCCCAGAAAACCCGTGATGGCCAACCGTATGCATAGACAACGTCTTGACGGACGTCCACGAACAAATTTGGCATTTTTGACGTCGGAATCCCGATCACCCAAAAAATGGTGTGCAATAGCACACGAAAATCGTCAAAATGAGGCGTATGCTCGCTCCGGGGCTCGTTTGACCTTCCAAACGGCCCAGAAAACCCGTGATGGCCAACCGTATGCATAGACAACGTCTTGACGGACGTCCACGAACAAATTTGGCATTTTTGACGTCGGAATCCTGATCACCCAAAAAATGGTGTGCAATAGCACACGAAAATCGTCAAAATGAGGCGTATGCTCGCTTTGGAGCTCGTTTGACCTTCCAAATGGCCCAGAAAACCCGTGATGGCCAACCGTATGCATAGACAACGTCTTGACGGACGTCCACGAACAAATTTGGCATTTTTGACGTAGGAATCCCGATCACCCAAAAAATGGTATGCAATAGCACACGAAAATCGTCAAAATGAGGCGTATGCTCGCTCCGGGGCTCGTTTGACCTTCCAAACGGCCCAGAAAACCTGTGATGGCCAACCGTATGCATAGACAACGTCTTGACGGACGTCCACGAACAAATTTGGCATTTTTGACGTCGGAATCCTGATCACTCAAAAAATGGTGTGCAATAGCACACGAAAATCGTCAAAATGAGGCGTATGCTCGCTCCGGGGCTCGTTTGACCTTCCAAACGGCCCAGAAAACCCGTGATGGCCAACCGTATGCATAGACAACGTCTTGACGGACGTCCACGAACAAATTTGGCATTTTTTATGTTGGAATCCCGATCACCCAAAAAATGGTGTGCAATAGCACACGAAAATCGTCAAAATGAGGCGTATGCTCGCTCCGGGGCTCGTTTGACCTTCCAAACGGCCCAGAAAACCCGTGATGGCCAACCGTATGCATAGAAAACGTCTTGACGGACGTCCACGAACAAATTTTGCATTTTTGACGTCGGAATCCCGATCACCCAAAAAATGGTGTGCAATAGCACACGAAAATCGTCAAAATGAGGCGTATGCTCGCTCCGGGGCTCGTTTGACCTTCCAAACGGCCCAGAAAACCCGTGATGGCCAACCGTATGCATAGACAACGTCTTGACGGACGTCCACGAACAAATTTTGCATTTTTGACGTCGGAATCCCGATCACCCAAAAAATGGTGTGCAATAGCACACGAAAATCGTCAAAATGAGGCGTATGCTCGCTCCGGGGCTCGTTTGACCTTCCAAACGGCCCAGAAAACCCGTGATGGCCAACTGTATGCATAGACAACGTCTTGACGGACGTCCACGAACAAATTTTGCATTTTTGACGTCGGAATCCCGATCACTTAAAAAATGGTGTGCAATAGCACACGAAAATCGTCAAAATGAGGCGTATGCTCGCTTTGGAGCTCGTTTGACCTTCCAAATGGCCCAGAAAACCCGTGATGGCCAACCGTATGCATAGACAACGTCTTGACGGACGTCCATGAACAAATTTGGCATTTTTGACGTCGGAATCCCGATCACCCAAAAAATGGTATGCAATAGCACACGAAAATCGTCAAAATGAGGCGTATGCTCGCTCAGGGGCTCGTTTGTCCTTCCAAACGGCCCAGAAAACCCGTGATGGCCAACCGTATGCATAGACAACGTCTTGACGGACGTCCACGAACAAATTTGGCATTTTTGACGTCGGAATCCTGATCACCCAAAAAATGGTGTGCAATAGCACACGAAAATCGTCAAAATTAGGCGTATGCTCGCTTTGGAGCTCGTTTGACCTTCCAAATGGCCCAGAAAACCCGTGATGGCCAACCGTATGCATAGACAACGTCTTGATGGACGTCCACGAAAAAAATTGGCATTTTTGACGTCGGAATCCCGATCACCCAAAAAATGGTGTGCAATAGCACACGAAAATCGTCAAAATGAGGCGTATGCTCGCTCCGGGGCTCGTTTGACCTTCCAAACGGCCCAGAAAACCCGTGATGGCCAACCGTATGCATAGACAACGTCTTGAAAGATGTCCACGAACAAATTTGGCATTTTTGACGTCGGAATCCTGATCACCCAAAAAATGGTGTGCAATAGCACACGAAAATCGTCAAAATGAGGCGTATGCTCGCTTTGGAGCTCGTTTGACCTTCCAAATGGCCCAGAAAACCCATGATGGCCAACCGTATGCATAGACAACGTCTTGACGGACGTCCATGAACAAATTTGGCATTTTTGACGTCGGAATCCCGATCACCCAAAAAATGGTATGCAATAGCACACGAAAATCGTCAAAATGAGGCGTATGCTCACTCCGGGGCTCGTTTGACCTTCCAAACGGCCCAGAAAACCTGTGATGGCCAACCGTATGCATAGACAACGTCTTGACGGACGTCCACGAACAAATTTTGCATTTTTGACGTTGGAATCCCGATCACCCAAAAAATGGTGTGCAATAGCACACGAAAATCGTCAAAATGAGGTGTATGCTCGCTCCGGGGCTCGTTTGACCTTCCAAACGGCCCAGAAAACCCGTGATGGCCAACCGTATGCATAGACAACGTCTTGACGGACGTCCACGAACAAATTTGGCATTTTTGACGTCGGAATCCCGATCACCCAAAAAATGGTGTGCAATAGCACACGAAAATCGTCAAAATGAGGCGTATGCTCGCTCCGGGGCTCGTTTGACCTTCCAAACGGCCCAGAAAACCCGTGATGGCCAACCGTATGCATAGACAACGTCTTGATGGACGTCCACGAACAAATTTTGCATTTTTGACGTCGTAATCCCGATCACCCAAAAAATGGTGTGCAATAGCACACGAAAATCGTCAAAATGAGGCGTATGCTCGCTCTGGGCTCGTTTGACCTTCCAAACGGCCCAAAAAACTCGTGATGGCCAACCGTATGCATAGACAACGTCTTGACGGACGTCCACGAACAAATTTGGCATTTTTGACGTCGGAATCCCGATCACCCAAAAAATGGTGTGCAATAGCACACGAAAATAGTCAAAATGAGGGGTATGCTCGCTCCGGGGCTCGTTTGACCTTCCTAACGGCCCAGAAAACCCGTGATGGCCAACCGTATGCATAGACAACGTCTTGACGGACGTCCACGAACAAATTTGGCATTTTTTATGTCGGAATCCCGATCACCCAAAAAATGGTGTGCAATAGCACACGAAAATCGTCAAAATGAGGCGTATGCTCGCTCCGGGACTCGTTTGACCTTCCAAACGGCCCAGAAAACCCTTGATGGCCAACCGTATGCATAGACAACGTCTTGACGGACGTCCACGAACAAATTTTGCATTTTTGACGTCGGAATCCCGATCACCCAAAAAATGGTGTGCAATAGCACACGAAAATCGTCAAAATGAGGCGTATGCTCGCTCCGGGGCTCGTTTGACCTTCCAAACGGCCCAGAAAACCCGTGATGGCCAACCGTATGCATAGACAACGTCTTGACGGACGTCCACGATCAAATTTTGCATTTTTGACGTTGGAATCCCGATCACCCAAAAAATGGTGTGCAATAGAACACGAAAATCGTCAAAATGAGGCGTATGCTTGCTCCGGGGCTCGTTTGACCTTCCAAACGGCCCAGAAAACCCGTGATGGCCAACTGTATGCATAGACAACGTCTTGACGGACGTCCACGAACAAATTTGGCATTTTTTACGTCGGAATCCCGATCACCCAAAAAATGGTGTGCAATAGCACACGAAAATCGTAAAAATGAGGCGTATGCTCGCTCCGGGGCTCGTTTGACCTTCCAAACGGCCCAGAAAACCCGTGATGGCCAACCGTATGCATAGACAACGTCTTGACGGACGTCCACGAACAAATTTGGCATTTTTGACGTCGGAATCCTGATCACCCAAAAAATGGTGTGCAATAGCACACGGAAAACGTCAAAATGAGGCGTATGCTCGCTCCTGGGCTCGTTTGACCTTCCAAATGGCCCAGAAAACCCGTGATGGCCAACCGTATGCATAGACAACATCTTGACGGACGTCCACGAACAAATTTGGCATTTTTGACGTCGGAATCCCGATCACCCAAAAAATGGTGTGCAATAGCACACGAAAATCGTCAAAATGAGGCGTATGCTCGCTCCGGGGCTCGTTTGACCTTCCAAACGGCCCAGAAAACCCGTGATGGCCAACCGTATGCATAGACAACGTCTTGACGGACGTCCACGAACAAATTTGGCATTTTTGACGTCGGAATCCTGATCACCCAAAAAATGGTGTGCAATAGCACACGAAAATCGTCAAAATGAGGCGTATGCTCGCTCCGGGGCTCGTTTGACCTTCCAAACGGCCCAGAAAACCCGTGATGGCCAACCGTATGCATAGACAACGTCTTGACGGACGTCCACGAACAAATTTTGCATTTTTGACGTCGTAATCCCGATCACCCAAAAAATGGTGTGCAATAGCACACGAAAATCGTCAAAATGAGGCGTATGCTCGCTCCGGGGCTCGTTTGACCTTCCAAATGGCCCAGAAAACCCGTGATGGCCAACCGTATGCATTGACAACGTCTTGACGGACGTCCACGAACAAATTTGGCATTTTTGACGTCGGAATCCCGATCACCCAAAAAATGGTGTGCAATAGCACACGAAAATCGTCAAAATGAGGCGTATGCTCGCTCCGGGGCTCGTTTGACCTTCCAAACGGCCCAGAAAACCCGTGATGGCCAACCGTATGCATAGACAACGTCTTGACGAACGTCCACGAACAAATTTGGCATTTTTGACGTCGGAATCCCGATCACCCAAAACAAGGTGTGCAATAGCACACGAAAATCGTAAAAATGAGGCGTATGCTCGCTCCGGGGCTCGTTTGACCTTCCAAACGGCCCAGAAAACCCGTGATGGCCAACCGTATGCATAGACAACGTCTTGACGGACGTCCACGAACAAATTTTGCATTTTTGACGTCAGAATCCCGATCATTCAAAAAATGGTGTGCAATAGCACACGAAAATCGTCAAAATGAGGCGTATGCTCGCTCCGGGGCTCGTTTGACCTTCCAAACGGCCCAGAAAACCCGTGATGGCCAACCGTATGCATAGACAACGTCTTGACGGACGTCCACGAACAAATTTGGCATTTTTGACGTCGGAATCCCGATCACCCAAAAAATGGTGTGCAATAGCACACGAAAATCGTCAAAATGAGGCGTATGCTCGCTCCGGGGCTCGTTTGACCTTCCAAACGGCCCAGAAAACCCGTGATGGCCAACCGTATGCATAGACAACGTCTTGACGGACGTCCACGAACAAATTTGGCATTTTTGACGTCGGAATCCTGATCACCCAAAAAATGGTGTGCAATAGCACACGAAAATCGTCAAAATGAGGCGTATGCTCGCTTTGGAGCTCGTTTGACCTTCCAAATGGCCCAGAAAACCCGTGATGGCCAACCGTATGCATAGACAACGTCTTGACGGACGTCCACGAACAAATTTGGCATTTTTGACGTCGGAATCCCGATCACCCAAAAAATGGTATGCAATAGCACATGAAAATCGTCAAAATGAGGCGTATGCTCGCTCCGGGGCTCGTTTGACCTTCCAAACGGCCCAGAAAACCTGTGATGGCCAACCGTATGCATAGACAACGTCTTGACGGACGTCCACGAACAAATTTGGCATTTTTGACGTCGGAATCCTGATCACTCAAAAAATGGTGTGCAATAGCACACGAAAATCGTCAAAATGAGGCGTATGCTCGCTCCGGGGCTCGTTTGACCTTCCAAACGGCCCAGAAAACCCGTGATGGCCAACCGTATGCATAGACAACGTCTTGACGGACGTCCACGAACAAATTTGGCATTTTTTATGTCGGAATCCCGATCACCCAAAAAATGGTGTGCAATAGCACACGAAAATCGTCAAAATGAGGCGTATGCTCGCTCCGGGGCTCGTTTGACCTTCCAAACGGCCCAGAAAACCCGTGATGGCCAACCGTATGCATAGAAAACGTCTTGACGGACGTCCACGAACAAATTTTGCATTTTTGACGTCGGAATCCCGATCACCCAAAAAATGGTGTGCAATAGCACACGAAAATCGTCAAAATGAGGCGTATGCTCGCTCCGGGGCTCGTTTGACCTTCCAAACGGCCCAGAAAACCCGTGATGGCCAACCGTATGCATAGACAACGTCTTGACGGACGTCCACGAACAAATTTTGCATTTTTGACGTCGGAATCCCGATCACCCAAAAAATGGTGTGCAATAGCACACGAAAATCGTCAAAATGAGGCGTATGCTCGCTCCGGGGCTCGTTTGACCTTCCAAACGGCCCAGAAAACCCGTGATGGCCAACCGTATGCATAGACAACGTCTTGACGGACGTCCATGAACAAATTTGGCATTTTTGACGTCGGAATCCCGATCACCCAAAAAATGGTATGCAATAGCACACGAAAATCGTCAAAATGAGGCGTATGCTCGCTCCGGGGCTCGTTTGACCTTCCAAACGGCCCAGAAAACCTGTGATGGCCAACCGTATGCATAGACAACGTCTTGACGGACGTCCACGAACAAATTTTGCATTTTTGACGTTGGAATCCCGATCACCCAAAAAATGGTGTGCAATAGCACACGAAAATCGTCAAAATGAGGTGTATGCTCGCTCCGGGGCTCGTTTGACCTTCCAAACGGCCCAGAAAACCCGTGATGGCCAACCGTATGCATAGACAACGTCTTGACGGACGTCCATGAACAAATTTGGCATTTTTGACGTCGGAATCCCGATCACCCAAAAAATGGTGTGCAATAGCACACGAAAATCGTCAAAATGAGGCGTATGCTCGCTCCGGGGCTCGTTTGACCTTCCAAACGGCCCAGAAAACCCGTGATGGCCAACCGTATGCATAGACAACGTCTTGACGGACGTCCACGAACAAATTTTGCATTTTTGACGTCGTAATCCCGATCACCCAAAAAATGGTGTGCAATAGCACACGAAAATCATCAAAATGAGGCGTATGCTCGCTCTGGGCTCGTTTGACCTTCCAAACGGCCCAAAAAACCCGTGATGGCCAACCGTATGCATAGACAACGTCTTGACGGACGTCCACGAACAAATTTGGCATTTTTGACGTCGGAATCCCGATCACCCAAAAAATGGTGTGCAATAGCACACGAAAATCGTCAAAATGAGGGGTATGCTCGCTCCGGGGCTCGTTTGACCTTCCTAACGGCCCAGAAAACCCGTGATGGCCAACCGTATGCATAGACAACGTCTTGACGGACGTCCACGAACAAATTTGGCATTTTTTATGTCGGAATCCCGATCACCCAAAAAATGGTGTGCAATAGCACACGAAAATCGTCAAAATGAGGCGTATGCTCGCTCCGGGACTCGTTTGACCTTCCAAACGGCCCAGAAAACCCGTGATGGCCAACCGTATGCATAGACAACGTCTTGACGGACGTACACGAACAAATTTTGCATTTTTGACGTCGGAATCCCGATCACCCAAAAAATGGTGTGCAATAGCACACGAAAATCGTCAAAATGAGGCGTATGCTCGCTCCGGGGCTCGTTTGACCTTCCAAACGGCCCAGAAAACCCGTGATGGCCAACCGTATGCATAGACAACGTCTTGACGGACGTCCACGATCAAATTTTGCATTTTTGACGTTGGAATCCCGATCACCCAAAAAATGGTGTGCAATAGAACACGAAAATCGTCAAAATGAGGCGTATGCTTGCTCCGGGGCTCGTTTGACCTTCCAAACGGCCCAGAAAACCCGTGATGGCCAACCGTATGCATAGACAACGTCTTGACGGACGTCCACGAACAAATTTGGCATTTTTGACGTCGGAATCCTGATCACCCAAAAAATGGTGTGCAATAGCACACGAAAATCGTCAAAATGAGGCGTATGCTCGCTCCGGGGCTCGTTTGACCTTCCAAATGGCCCAGAAAACCCGTGATGGCCAACAGTATGCATAGACAACATCTTGACGGACGTCCACGAACAAATTTGGCATTTTTGACGTCGGAATCCCGATCACCCAAAAAATGGTGTGCAATAGCACACGAAAATCGTCAAAATGAGGCGTATGCTCGCTCCGGGGCTCGTTTGACCTTCCAAACGGCCTAGAAAACCCGTGATGGCCAACCATATGCATAGACAACGTCTTGACGGACGTCCACGAACAAATTTGGCATTTTTGACATCGGAATCCTGATCACCCAAAAAATGGTGTGCAATAGCACACGAAAATCGTCAAAATGAGGCGTATGCTCGCTCCGGGGCTCATTTGACCTTCCAAATGGCCAAGAAAACCCGTGATGGCCAACCGTATGCATAGACAACGTCTTGACGGACGTCCACGAACAAATTTGGCATTTTTGACGTCGGAATCCCGATCACCCAAAAAATGGTGTGCAATAGCACACGAAAATCGTCAAAATGAGGCGTATGCTCGCTCCGGGGCTCGTTTGACCTTCCAAACGGCCCAGAAAACCCGTGATGGCCAACCGTATGCATAGACAACGTCTTGACGGACGTCCACGAACAAATTTTGCATTTTTGACGTCAGAATCCCGATCATTCAAAAAATGGTGTGCAATAGCACACGAAAATCGTCAAAATGAGGCGTATGCTCGCTCCGGGGCTCGTTTGACCTTCCAAACGGCCCAGAAAACCCGTGATGGCCAACCGTATGCATAGACAACGTCTTGACGAACGTCCACGAACAAATTTGGCATTTTTGACGTCGGAATCCCGATCACCCAAAACAAGGTGTGCAATAGCACGCGAAAATCGTAAAAATGAGGCGTATGCTCGCTCCGGGGCTCGTTTGACCTTCCAAACGGCCCAGAAAACCCGTGATGGCCAACCGTATGCATAGACAACGTCTTGACGGACGTCCACGAACAAATTTGGCATTTTTGACGTCGGAATCCTGATCACCCAAAAAATGGTGTGCAATAGCACACGGAAATCGTCAAAATGAGGCGTATGCTCGCTCCGGGGCTCGTTTGACCTTCCAAATGGCCCAGAAAACCCGTGATGGCCAACCGTATGCATAGACAACATCTTGACGGACGTCCATGAACAAATTTGGCATTTTTGACGTCGGAATCCCGATCACCCAAAAAATGGTGTGCAATAGCACACGAAAATCGTCAAAATGAGGCGTATGCTCGCTCCGGGGCTCGTTTGACCTTCCAAACGGCCCAGAAAACCCGTGATGGCCAACCGTATGCATAGACAACGTCTTGACGGACGTCCACGAACAAATTTGGCATTTTTGACATCGGAATCCTGATCACCCAAAAAATGGTGTGCAATAGCACACGAAAATCGTCAAAATGAGGCGTATGCTCGCTCCGGGGCTCGTTTGACCTTCCAAATGGCCTAGAAAACCCGTGATGGCCAACCGTATGCATAGACAACGTCTTGACGGACGTCCCGAACAAATTTGGCATTTTTTACGTCGGAATCCCGATCACCCAAAAAATGGTGTGCAATAGCACACGAAAATCGTCAAAATGAGGCGTATGCTCGCTCCGGGGCTCGTTTGACCTTCCAAACGGCCCAGAAAACCCGTGATGGCCAACCGTATGCATAGACAACGTCTTGACGGACGTCCACGAACAAATTTTGCATTTTTGACGTCGGAATCCCGATCACCCAAAAAATGGTGTGCAATAGCACACGAAAATCGTCAAAATGAGGCGTATGCTCGCTCCGGGGCTCGTTTGACCTTCCAAACGGCCCAGAAAACCCGTGATGGCCAACCGTATGCATAGACAACGTCTTGACGGACGTCCACAAACAAATTTGACATTTTTGACGTCGGAATCCCGATCACCCAAAAAATGGTGTGCAATAGCACATGAAAATCGTCAAAATGAGGCGTATGCTCGCTCCGGGGCTCGTTTGACCTTCCAAACGGCCCAGAAAACCCGTGATGGCCAACCGTATGCATAGACAACGTCTTGACGGACGTCCACGAACAAATTTTGCATTTTTGACGTCGGAATCCTGATCACCCAAAAAATGGTGTGCAATAGCACACGAAAATCGTCAAAATGAGGCGTATGCTCGCTCCGGGGCTCGTTTGACCTTCCAAACGGCCCAGAAAACCCGTGATGGCCAACCGTATGCATAGACAACGGACGTCCACAAACAAATTTGGCATTTTTGACGTTGGAATCCCGATCACCAGAAAAATGGTGTGCAATAGCACACGAAAATCGTCAAAATGAGGCGTATGCTCGCTCCGGGGCTCGTTTGACCTTCCAAACGGCCCAGAAAACCCGTGATGGCCAACCGTATGCATAGACAACGTCTTGACGGACGTCCACGAACAAATTTGGCATTTTTGACATCGGAATCCCGATCACCCAAAAAATGGTGTGCAATAGCACACGAAAATCGTCAAAATGAGGCGTATGCTCGCTCCGGGGCACGTTTGACCTTCCAAACGGCCCAGAAAACCCTTGATGGCCAACCGTATGCATAGACAACGTCTTGACGGACGTCCACGAACAAATTTTTGCATTTTTGACGTCGTAATCCCGATCACCCAAAAAATGGTGTGCAATACAACACGAAAATCGTCAAAATGAGGCGTATGCTCGCTCTGGGGATCGTTTGACCTTCCAAACGGCCCAGAAAACCCGTGATGGCCAACCGTATGCATAGACAACGTCTTGACGGACGTCCACGAACAAATTTGGCATTTTTGACGTCGGAATCCCGATAACCCAAAAAATGGTGTGCAATAGCACACGAAAATCGTCAAAATGAGGGGTATGCTCGCTCCGGGGCTCGTTTGACCTTCAAAACGGCCCAGAAAACCCGTGATGGCCAACCGTATGCATAGAAAACGTCTTGACGGACGTCCACGAACAAATTTGGCATTTTTTATGTCAGAATCCCGATCACCCAAAAAATGGTGTGCAATAGCACACGAAAATCGTCAAAACAAGGCGTATGCTCGCTCCGGGGCTCGTTTGACCTTCCAAACGGCCCAGAAAACCCGTGATGGCCAACCGTATGCATAGACAACGTCTTGACGGACGTCCACGAACAAATTTTGCATTTTTGACGTCGGAATCCCGATCACCCAAAAAATGGTGTGCAATAGCACACGAAAATCGTCAAAATGAGGCGTATGCTCGCTCCGGGGCTCGTTTGACCTTCCAAACGGCCCAGAAAACCCGTGATGGCCAACCGTATGCATAGAGAACGTCTTGACGGACGTCCACGAACAAATTTGGCATTTTTGACGTCGGAATCCCGATCACCCAAAAAATGGTGTGCAATAGCACACGAAAATCGTCAAAATGAGGCGTATGCTCGCTCCGGGGCTCGTTTGACCTTCCAAACGGCCCAGAAAACCCGTGATGGCCAACTGTATGCATAGACAACGTCTTGACGGACGTCCACGAACAAATTTTGCATTTTTGACGTCGGAATCCCGATCACCCAAAAAATGGTGTGCAATAGCATACGAAAATCGTCAAAATGAGGCGTATGCTCGCTCAGGGGCTCGTTTGTCCTTCCAAACGGCCCAGAAAACCCGTGATGGCCAACCGTATGCATAGACAACGTCTTGACGGACGTCCACGAACAAATTTGGCATTTTTGACGTCGGAATCCTGATCACCCAAAAAATGGTGTGCAATAGCACACGAAAATCGTCAAAATGAGGCGTATGCTCGCTCCGGGGCTCGTTTGACCTTCCAAACGGCCCAGAAAACCCGTGATGGCCAACCGTATGCATAGACAACGTCTTGACGGACGTCCACGAACAAATTTTGCATTTTTGACGTCGGAATCCCGATCACCCAAAAAATGGTGTGCAATAGCACACGAAAATCGTCAAAATGAGGCGTATGCTCGCTCCGGGGCTCGTTTGACCTTCCAAACGGCCCAGAAAACCCGTGATGGCCAACCGTATGCATAGAGAACGTCTTGACGGACGTCCACGAACAAATTTGGCATTTTTGACGTCGGAATCCTGATCACCCAAAAAATGGTGTGCAATAGCACACGAAAATCGTCAAAATGAGGCATATGCTCGCTCCGGGGCTCGTTTGACCTTCCAAATGGCCCAGAAAACCCGTGATGGCCAACCGTATGCATAGACAACGTCTTGACGGACGTCCACGAACAAATTTGGCATTTTTGACATCGGAATCCCGATCACCCAAAAAATGGTGTGCAATAGCACACAAAAATCGTCAAAATGAGGCGTATGCTCGCTTCGGGGCTCGTTTGACCTTCCAAATGGCCCAGAAAACCCGTGATGGCCAACTGTATGCATAGACAACGTCTTGACAGACGTCCACGAATAAATTTGGCATTTTTTATGTCGGAATCCCGATCACCCAAAAAATGGTGTGCAATAGCACACGAAAATCGTCAAAATGAGGCGTATGCTCGCTCCGGGGCTCGTTTGACCTTCCAAACGGCCCAGAAAACCCATGATGGCCAACCGTATGCATAGACAACGTCTTGACGGACGTCCACGAACAAATTTTGCATTTTTGACGTCGGAATCCCGATCACCCAAAAATGGTGTGCAATAGCACACGAAAATCGTCAAAATGAGGCGTATGCTCGCTCCGGGGCTCGTTTGACCTTCCAAACGGCCCAGAAAACCCGTGATGGCCAACCGTATGCATAGACAACGTCTTGACAGACGTCCACGAACAAATTTGGCATTTTTGACGTCGGAATCCTGATCACCCAAAAAATGGTGTGCAATAGCACACGAAAATCGTCAAAATGAGGCGTATGCTCGCTCCGGGGCTCGTTTGACCTTCCAAATGGCCCAGAAAACCCGTGATGGCCAACCGTATGCATAGACAACGTCTTGACGGACGTCCACGAACAAATTTGGCATTTTTGACGTCGGAATCCCGATCACCCAAAAAATGGTGTGCAATAGCACACGAAAATCGTCAAAATGAGGCGTATGCTCGCTCCGGGGCTCGTTTGACCTTCCAAACGGCCCAGAAAACCCGTGATGGCCAACCGTATGCATAGACAACGTCTTCACGGACGTCCACGAACAAATTTTGCATTTTTGACGTCTGAATCCCGATCACCCAAAAAATGGTGTGCAATAGCACACGAAAATCATCAAAATGAGACGTATGCTCGCTCCGGGGCTCGTTTGACCTTCCAAACGGCCCAGAAAACCCGTGATGGCCAACCATATGCATAGACAACGTCTTGACGGACGTCCACGAACAAATTTGGCATTTTTGACGTCAGAATCCTGATCACCCAAAAAATGGTGTGCAATAGCACACGAAAATCGTCAAAATGAGGCGTATGCTCGCTCCGGGGCTCGTTTGACCTTCCAAATGGCCCAGAAAACCCATGATGGCCAACCGTATGCATAGACAACGTCTTGACGGACGTCCACGAACAAATTTGGCATTTTTGACGTCGGAATCCCGATCACCCAAAAAATGGTGTGCAATAGCACACGAAAATCGTCAAAATGAGGCGTATGCTCGCTCCGGGGCTCGTTTGACCTTCCAAACGGCCCAGAAAACCCGTGATGGCCAACCGTATGCATAGACAACATCTTGACGGACGTCCACGAACAAATTTTGCATTTTTGACGTCAGAATCCCGATCACCCAAAAAATGGTGTGCAATAGCACACGAAAATCGTCAAAATGAGGCGTATGCTCGCTCCGGGGCTCGTTTGACCTTCCAAACGGCCCAGAAAACCCGTGATGGCCAACCGTATGCATAGACAACGTCTTGACGAACGTCCACGAACAAATTTGGCATTTTTGACGTCGGAATCCCGATCACCCAAAAAAAGGTGTGCAATAGCACACGAAAATCGTAAAAATGAGGCGTATGCTCGCTCCGGGGCTCGTTTGACCTTCAAAACGGCCCAGAAAACCCGTGATGGCCAACCGTATGCATAGACAACGTCTTGACAGACGTCCACGAACAAATTTGGCATTTTTGACGTCGGAATCCTGATCACCAAAAAAATGGTGTGCAATAGCACACGGAAATCGTCAAAATGAGGCGTATGCTCGCTCCGGGGCTCGTTTGACCTTCCAAATGGCCCAGAAAACCCGTGATGGCCAACCGTATGCATAGACAACGTCTTGACGGATGTCCACGAACAAATTTGGCATTTTTGACGTCGGAATCCCGATCACCCAAAAAATGGTGTGCAATAGCACACGAAAATCGTCAAAATGAGGCGTATGCTCGCTCCGGGGCTCGTTTGACCTTCCAAACGGCCCAGAAAACCCGTGATGGCCAACCGTATGCATAGACAACATCTTGATGGACGTCCACGAACAAATTTGGCATTTTAGACGTCGGAATCCCGATCACCCAAAAAATGGTGTGCAATAGCACACGAAAATCGTCAAAATGAGGCGTATGCTCGCTCCGGGGCTCGTTTGACCTTCCAAACGGCCCAGAAAACCCGTGATGGCCAACCGTATGCATAGACAACGTCTTGACGGACGTCCACGAACAAATTTGACATTTTTGACGTCGGAATCCCGATCACCCAAAAAATGGTGTGCAATAGCACACGAAAATCGTCAAAATGAGGCGTATGCTCGCTTCGGGGCTCGTTTGACCTTCCAAACGGCCCAGAAAACCCGTGATGGCCAACCGTATGCATAGACAACGTCTTGACAGACGTCCACGAACAAATTTGACATTTTTGACGTCGGAATCCCGATCACCCAAAAAATGGTGTGCAATAGCACACGAAAATCGTCAAAATGAGGCGTATGCTCGCTCCGGGGCTCGTTTGACCTTCCAAACGGCCCAGAAAACCCGTGATGGCCAACCGTATGCATAGACAACGTCTTGACGGACGTCCACGAACAAATTTGGCATTTTTGACGTCGGAATCCCGATCACCCAAAAAATGGTGTGCAATAGCACATGAAAATCGTCAAAATGAGGCGTATGCTCGCTCCGGGGCTCGTTTGACATTCCAAATGGCCCAGAAAACCCGTGATGGCCAACGGTATGCATAGACAACGTCTTGACGGACGTCCACGAACAAATTTGGCATTTTTGACGCCGGAATCCCGATCACCCAAAAAATGGTGTGCAATAGCACACGAAAATCGTCAAAATGAGGCGTATGCTCGCTCCGGGGCTCGTTTGACCTTCCAAACGGCCCAGAAAACCCATGATGGCCAACCGTATGCATAGACAACGTCTTGACGGACGTCCACGAACATATTTTGCATTTTTGACGTCGGAATCCCGATCACCCAAAAAATGGTGTGCAATAGCACACGAAAATCGTCAAAATGAGGCGTATGCTCGCTCCGGGGCTCGTTTGACCTTCCAAACGGCCCAGAAAACCCGTGATGGCCAACCGTATGCATAGACAATGTCTTGACGGACGTCCACGAACAAATTTTGCATTTTTGACGTCGGAATCCCGATCACCCAAAAAATGGTGTGCAATAGCACACGAAAATCGTCAAAATGAGGCGTATGCTCGCTCCGGGGCTCGTTTGACCTTCCAAACGGCCCAGAAAACCCGTGATGGCCAACCGTATGCATAGACAACGTCTTGACGGACGTCCACGAAAAAATTTGGCATTTTTGACGTCGGAATCCCGATCACCCAAAAAATGGTGTGCAATAGCACACGAAAATCGTCAAAATGAGGCGTATGCTCGCTCCGGGGCTCGTTTGACCTTCCAAACGGCCAAGAAAACCCGTGATGGCAAACCGAATGCATAGACAACGTCTTGACAGACGTCCACGAACAAATTTTGCATTTTTGACGTCGGAATCCCAATCACCCAAAAAATGGTGTGCAATAGCACACGAAAATCGTCAAAATGAGGCGTATGCTCGCTCCGAGGCTCGTTTGACCTTCCAAACGGCCCAGAAAACCCGTAATGGCCAACCGTATGCATAGACAACGTCTTGACAGACGTCCACGAACAAATTTTGCATTTTTGACGTCGGAATCCCGATCACCCAAAAAATGGTGTGCAATAGCTCACGAAAATCGTCAAAATGAGGCGTATGCTCGCTCCGGGGCTCGTTTGGCCTTCCAAACGGCCCAGAAAACCCGTGATGGCCAACCGTATGCATAGACAATGTCTTGACGGACGTCCACGAACAAATTTGGCATTTTTGACGTTGAAATCCTGATCACCCAAAAAATGGTGTGCAATAGCACACGGAAATCGTCAAAATGAGGCGTATGCTCGCTTCGGGGCTCGTTTGACCTTTCAAATGGCCCAGAAAACCCGTGATGGCCAACCGTATGCATAGACAACGTCTTGACGGACGTCCACGAACAAATTTGGCATTTTTGACGTCGGAATCCCGATCACCCAAAAAATGGTGTGCAATAGCACACGAAAATCGTCAAAATGAGGCGTATGCTCGCTCCGGGGCTCGTTTGACCTTCCAAATGGCCCAGAAAACCCGTGATGGCCAACCGTATGCATAGACAACGTCTTGACGGACGTCCACGAACAAATTTTGCATTTTTGACGTCGGAATCCCGATCACCCAAAAAATGGTGTGCAATAGCACACGAAAATCGTCAAAATGAGGCGTATGCTCTCTCCGGGGCTCGTTTGACCTTCCAAACGGCCCAGAAAACCCGTGATGGCCAACCGTATGCATAGACAACGTCTTGACGGACGTCCACGAACAAATTTGGCATTTTTGACGTCGGAATCCTGATTACCCAAAAAATGGTGTGCAATAGCACACGAAAATCGTCAAAATGAGGCGTATGCTCGCTCCGGGGCTCGTTTGACCTTCCAAATGGCCCAGAAAACCCGTGATGGCCAACCGTATGCATAGACAACGTCTTGACGAACGTCCACGAACAAATTTGGCATTTTTGACGTCGGAATCCCGATCACCCAAAAAATGGTGTGCAATAGCACACAAAAATGGTCAAAATGAGGCGTATGCTCGCTCCGGGGCTCGTTTGACCTTCCAAACGGCCCAGAAAACCCGTGATGGCCAACCGTATGCATAGACAACGTCTTGACGGACGTCCACGAAAAAATTTGGCATTTTTGACGTCGGAATCCCGATCACCCAAAAAATGGTGTGCAATAGCACACAGAAATCGTCAAAATGAGGCGTATGCTCTCTCCGGGGCTCGTTTGACCTTCCAAACGGCCCAGAAAACCCGTGATGGCCAACCGTATGCATAGACAACGTCTTGACGGACGTTCACGAACAAATTTGGCATTTTTGACGTCGGAATCCTGATCACCCAAAAAATGGTGTGCAATAGCACACGAAAATCGTCAAAATGAGGCGTATGCTCGCTTTGGAGCTCGTTTGACCTTCCAAATGGCCCAGAAAACCCGTGATGGCCAACCGTATGCATAGACAACATCTTGACGGACGTCCACGAACAAATTTGGCATTTTTGACGTCGGAATCCCGATCACCCAAAAAATTGTGTGCAATAGCACACGAAAATCGTTAAAATGAGGCGTATGCTCGCTCCGGGGCTCGTTTGACCTTCCAAACGGCCCAGAAAACCCGTGATGGCCAACCGTATGCATAGACAACGTCTTGACGGACGTCCACGAACAAATTTGGCATTTTTGACGTCGGAATCCTGATCACCCAAAAAATGGTGTGCAATAGCACACGAAAATCGTCAAAATGAGGCGTATGCTCGCTTTGGAGCTCGTTTGACCTTCCAAATGGCCCAGAAAACCCGTGATGGCCAACCGTATGCATAGACAACGTCTTGACGGACGTCCACGAAAAAAATTGGCATTTTTGACGTCGGAATCCCGATCACCCAAAAAATGGTGTGCAATAGCACACGAAAATCGTCAAAATGAGGCGTATGCTCGCTCTGGGGCTCGTTTGACCTTCCAAACGGCCCAGAAAACCCGTGATGGCCAACCGTATGCATAGACAACGTCTTGACAGACGTCCACGCACAAATTTGGCATTTTTGACGTTGGAATCCCGATCACCCAAAAAATGGTGTGCAATAGAACACGAAAATCGTCAAAATGAGGCGTATGCTTGCTCCGGGGCTCGTTTGACCTTCCAAACGGCCCAGAAAACCCGTGATGGCCAACTGTATGCATAGACAACGTCTTGACGGACGTCCACGAACAAATTTGGCATTTTTTACGTCGGAATCCCGATCACCCAAAAAATGGTATGCAATAGCACACGAAAATCGTAAAAATGAGGCGTATGCTCGCTCCGGGGCTCGTTTGACCTTCCAAACGGCCCAGAAAACCCGTGATGGCCAACCGTATGCATAGACAACGTCTTGACGGACGTCCACGAACAAATTTGGCATTTTTGACATCGGAATCTTGATCACCCAAAAAATGGTGTGCAGTAGCACACGGAAAACGTCAAAATGAGGCGTAAGCTCGCTCTGGGCTCGTTTGACCTTCCAAACGGCCCAAAAAACCCGTGATGGCCAACCGTATGCATAGACAACGTCTTGACGGACGTCCACGAACAAATTTTGCATTTTTGACGTCGGAATCCCGATCACCCAAAAAATGGTGTGCAATAGCACACGAAAATTGTCAAAATGAGGCGTATGCTCGCTCCGGGGCTCGTTTGACCTTCCAAACGGCCCAGAAAACCCGTGATGGCCAACCGTATGCATAGACAACGTCTTGACGGACGTCCACTATCAAATTTTGCATTTTTGACGTTGGAATCCTGATCACCCAAAAAATGGTGTGCAATAGAACACGAAAATCGTCAAAATGAGGCGTATGCTTGCTCCGGGGCTCGTTTGACCTTCCAAACGGCCCAGAAAACCCGTGATGGCTAACTGTATGCATAGACAACGTCTTGACGGACGTCCACGAACAAATTTGGCATTTTTTACGTCGGAATCCCGATCACCCAAAAAATGGTATGCAATAGCACACGAAAATCGTAAAAATGAGGCGTATGCTCGCTCCGGGGCTCGTTTGACCTTCCAAACGGCCCAGAAAACCCGTGATGGCCAACCGTATGCATAGACAACGTCTTGACGGACGTCCACGAACAAATTTGGCATTTTTGACATCGGAATCCTGATCACCCAAAAAATGGTGTGCAATAGCACACGGAAAACGTCAAAATGAGGCGTAAGCTCGCTCCGGGGCTCGTTTGACCTTCCAAACGGCCCAGAAAACCCGTGATGGCCAACCGTATGCATTGACAACGTCTTGACGGACGTCCACGAACAAATTTGACATTTTTGACGTCGGAATCCTGATCACCCAAAAAATGGTGTGCAATAGCACACGGAAATCGTCAAAATGAGGCGTATGCTCGCTCCGGGGCTCGTTTGACCTTCCAAATGGCCCAGAAAACCCGTGATGGCCAACCGTATGCATAGACAACATCTTGACGGACGTCCACGAACAAATTTGGCATTTTTGACGATGGAATCCCGATCACCCAAAAAATGGTGTGCAATAGCACACGAAAATCGTCAAAATGAGGCGTATGCTCGCTCCGGGGCTCGTTTGACCTTCCAAACGGCCAAGAAAACCCGTGATGGCCAACCGTATGCATAGACAACGTCTTGACGGACGTCCACGAAGAAATTTGGCATTTTTGACATCGGAATCCTGATCACCCAAAAAATGGTGTGCAATAGCACACGAAAATCGTCAAAATGAGGCGTATGCTCGCTCCGGGGCTCGTTTGACCTTCCAAATGGCCCAGAAAACCCGTGATGGCCAACCGTATGCATAGACAACGTCTTGACGGACGTCCACGAACAAATTTGGCATTTTTGGCATCGGAATCCCGATCACCCAAAAAATGGTGTGCAATAGCACACGAAAATCGTCAAAATGAGGCGTATGCTCGCTCCGGGGCTCGTTTGACCTTCCAAACGGCCCAGAAAACCCGTGATGGCCAACCGTATGCATAGAGAACGTCTTGACGGACGTCCACGAACAAATTTGGCATTTTTGACGTCGGAATCCTGATCACCTAAAAAATGGTGTGCAATAGCACACGGAAATCGTCAAAATGAGGCGTATGCTCGCTCCGGGGCTCGTTTGACCTTCCAAACGGCCCAGAAAACCCGTGATAGCCAACCGTATGCATAGACAACGTCTTGACGGACGTCCACGAACAAATTTGGCATTTTTGACGTCGGAATCCCGATCACCCAAAACAAGGTGTGCAATAGCACACGAAAATCGTAAAAATGAGGCGTATGCTCGCTCCGGGGCTCGTTTAACCTTCCAAACGGCCCAGAAAACCCGTGATGGCCAACCGTATGCATTGACAACGTCTTGACGGACGTCCACGAACAAATTTGACATTTTTGACGTCGGAATCCTGATCACCCAAAAAATGGTGTGCAATAGCACACGGAAATCGTCAAAATGAGGCGTATGCTCGCTCCGGGGCTCGTTTGACCTTCCAAATGGCCAAGAAAACCCGTGATGGCCAACCGTATGCATAGACAA
Organism: Solanum lycopersicum; assembly: GCF_036512215.1. Taxonomy (NCBI): domain Eukaryota; kingdom Viridiplantae; phylum Streptophyta; class Magnoliopsida; order Solanales; family Solanaceae; genus Solanum; species Solanum lycopersicum. The sequence continues at coordinate 68,139,628 of NC_090802.1, forward strand.
CATCTTGACGGACGTCCACGAACAAATTTGGCATTTTTGACGTCGGAATCCCGATCACCCAAAAAATGGTGTGCAATAGCACACGAAAATCGTCAAAATGAGGCGTATGCTCGCTCCGGGGCTCGTTTGACCTTCCAAACGGCCCAGAAAACCCGTGATGGCCAACCGTATGCATAGACAACGTCTTGACGGACGTCCACAAACAAATTTGGTATTTTTGACGTCGGAATCCCGATCACCCAAAAAATGGTGTGCAATAGCACACGAAAATCGTCAAAATGAGGCGTATGCTCGCTCCGGGGCTCGTTTGACCTTCCAAGCGGCCCAGAAAACCCGTGATGGCCAACCGTATGCATAGACAATGTCTTGACGGACGTCCACGAACAAATTTTGCATTTTTGACGTCGGAATTCCGATCACCCAAAAAATGGTGTGCAATAGCACACGAAAATCGTCAAAATGAGGCGTATGCTCGCTCCGGGGCTCGTTTGACCTTCCAAACGGCCCTGAAAACCCGTGATAGCCAACCGTATGCATAGACAACGTCTTGACGGACGTCCACAAACAAATTTGGCATTTTTGACGTTGGAATCCCGATCACCCAAAAAATGGTGTGCAATAGCACACGAAAATCGTCAAAATGAGGCGTATGCTCGCTCCCGGGCTCGTTTGACCTTCCAAACGGCCCAGAAAACCCGTGATGGCCAACCGTATGCATAGAGAACGTCTTGACGGACGTCCACGAACAAATTTGGCATTTTTGACGTCGGAATCCTGATCACCTAAAAAATGGTGTGCAATAGCACACGAAAATCGTCAAAATGAGGCGTATGCTCGCTCCGGGGCTCGTTTGACTTTCCAAATGGCCCAGAAAACCTGTGATGGCCAACCGTATGCATAAACAACGTCTTGATGGACGTCCACGAACAAATTTGGCATTTTTGACGTCGGAATCCCGATCACCCAAAAAATGGTGTGCAATAGCACACGAAAATCGTCAAAATGAGGCGTATGCTCGCTCCGGGGCTCGTTTGACCTTCCAAACGGCCCAGAAAACCCGTGATGGCCAACCGTATGCATAGACAACGTCTTGACGGACGTCCATAAACAAATTTGGTATTTTTGACGTCGGAATCCCGATCACCCAAAAAATGGTGTGCAATAGCACACGAAAATCGTCAAAATGAGGCGTATGCTCGCTCCGGGGCTCGTTTGACCTTCCAAACGGCCCAGAAAACCCGTGATGGCCAACCGTATGCATAGACAACGTCTTGACGGACGTCCACAACAAATTTGGCATTTTTGACGTCGGAATCCTGATCACCCAAAAAATGGTGTTCAATAGCACACGAAAATCGTCAAAATGAGGCGTATGCTCGCTTTGGAGCTCGTTTGACCTTCCAAATGGCCCAGAAAACCCGTGATGGCCAACCGTATGCATAGACAACGTCTTGACGGACGTCCACGAACAAATTTTGCATTTTTGACGTCGGAATCCCGATCACCCAAAAAATGGTGTGCAATAGCACACGAAAATCATCAAAATGAGGCGTATGCTCGCTCCGGGGCTCGTTTGACCTTCCAAACGGCCCAGAAAACCAGTGATGGCCAACCGTATGCATAGACAACGTCTTGACGGACGTCCACGAACAAATTTGGCATTTTTGACATCGGAATCCCGATCACCCAAAAAATGGTGTGCAATAGCACACGAAAATCGTCAAAATGAGGCGTATGCTCGCTCCGGGGCTCGTTTGACCTTCCAAACGGCCCAGAAAACCCGTGATGGCCAACCGTATGCATAGACAACGTCTTGACGGACGTCCACGAACAAATTTTGCATTTTTGACGTCGTAATCCTGATCACCCAAAAAATGGTGTGCAATAGCACACGAAAATCGTCAAAATGAGGCGTATGCTCGCTCTGGGGCTCGTTTGACCTTCCAAACGGCCCAGAAAACCCGTGATGGCCAACCGTATGCATAGACAACGTCTTGACGGACGTCCACGAACAAATTTGGCATTTTTGACGTCGGAATCCTTATCACCCAAAAAATGGTGTGCAATAGCACACGGAAAACGTCAAAATGAGGCGTATGCTCGCTCCGGGGCTCGTTTGACCTTCCAAATGGCCCAGAAAACCCGTTATGGCCAACCGTATGCATAGACAACATCTGGACGGACGTCCACGAACAAATTTGGCATTTTTGACGTCGGAATCCCGATCACCCAAAAAATGGTGTGCAATAGCACACGAAAATCGTCAAAATGAGGCGTATGCTCGCTCCGGGGCTCGTTTGACCTTCCAAACGGCCCAGAAAACCCGTGATGGCCAACCGTATGCATAGACAACGTCTTGACGGACGTCCACAAACAAATTTGACATTTTTGACGTCGGAATCCCGATCACTCAAAAAATGGTGTGCAATAGCACACGAAAATCGTCAAAATGAGGCGTATGCTCGCTCCGGGGCTCGTTTGACCTTCCAAACGGCCCAGAAAACCCGTGATGGCCAACCGTATGCATAGACAACGTCTTGACGGACGTCCACGAACAAATTTTGCATTTTTGACGTTGGAATCCCGATCACCCAAAAAATGGTGTGCAATAGCACACGAAAATCGTCAAAATGAGGCGTATGCTCGCTCCGGGGCTCGTTTGACCTTCCAAACGGCCCAGAAAACCCGTGATGGCCAACCGTATGCATAGACAACGTCTTGACGGACGTCTACGAAGAAATTTGGCATTTTTGACGTCGGAATCCTGATCACCCAAAAAATGGTGTGCAATAGCACACGAAAATCGTCAAAATGAGGCGTATGCTCGCTCCGGGGCTCGTTTGACCTTCCAAATGGCCCAGAAAACCCGTGATGGCCAACCGTATTCATAGACAACGTCTTGACAGACGTCCACGAACAAATTTGGCATTTTTGACGTCGGAATCCCGATCACCCAAAAAATGGTGCGCAATAGCACAAGAAAATCGTCAAAATGAGGCGTATGCTCGCTCCGGGGCTTGTTTGACCTTCCAAGCGGCCCAGAAAACCCGTGATGGCCAACCGTATGCATAGACAACGTCTTGACAGACGTCGACGAACAATTTTTGCATTTTTGACGTCGGAATCCCGATCACCCAAAAAATGGTGTGCAATAGCACACGAAAATCGTCAAAATGAGGCGTATGCTCGCTCCGGGGCTCGTTTGACCTTCCAAACGGCCCAGAAAACCCGTGATGGCCAACCGTATGCATAGACAACGTCTTGACGGACGTCCACAAACAAATTTGGCATTTTTGACGTCGGAATCCCGATCACCCAAAAAATGGTGTGCAATAGCACACGAAAATCATCAAAATGAGGCGTATGCTCGCTCCTGGGCACGTTTGACCTTCCAAATAGCCCAGAAAACCCGTGATGGCCAACCGTATGCATAGAGAACGTCTTGACGGACGTCCACGAACAAATTTGGCATTTTTGACGTCGGAATCCTGATAGCCCAAAAAATGGTGTGCAATAACACACGAAAATCGTCAAAATGAGGCGTATGCTCGCTCCGGGGCTCGTTTGACCTTCCAAATGGCCCAGAAAACCCGTGATGGCCAACCGTATGCATAGACAACGTCTTGACGGACGTCCATGAACAAATTTGGCATTTTTCACGTCGGAATCCCGATCACCCAAAAAATGGTGTGCAATAGCACACGAAAATCGTCAAAATGAGGCGTATGCTCGCTCTGGGGCTCGTTTGACCTTCCAAACGGCCCAGAAAACCCGTGATGGCCAACCGTATGCATAGACAACGTCTTGACGGACGTCCAATAACAAATTTGGCATTTTTGACGTCGGAATCCTGATCACTCAAAAAATGGTGTGCAATAGCACACGAAAATCGTCAAAATGAGGCGTATGCTCGCTTTGGAGCTCGTTTGACCTTCCAAATGGCCCAGAAAACCCGTGATGGCCAACCGTATGCATAGACAACGTCTTGACGGACGTCCACGAAAAAATTTGGCATTTTTGACGTCGGAATCCCGATCACCCAAAAAATGGTGTGCAATAGCACACGAAAATCGTCAAAATGAGGCGTATGCTCTCTCCGGGGCTCGTTTGACCTTCCAAACGGCCCAGAAAACCCGTGATGGCCAACCGTATGCATAGACAACGTCTTGACGGACGTCCACGAACAAATTTGGCATTTTTGACGTCGGAATCCTGATCACCCAAAAAATGGTGTGCAATAGCACACGAAAATCGTCCAAATGAGGCGTATGCTCGCTCCGGGGCTCGTTTGACCTTCCAAACGGCCCAGAAAACCCTTGATGGCCAACCGTATGCATAGACAACGTCTTGACGGACGTCCACGAACAAATTTTGTATTTTTGACGTCGTAATCCCGATCACCCAAAAAATGGTGTGCAATAGCACACGAAAATCGTCAAAATGAGGCGTATGCTCGCTCTGGGGCTCGTTTGACCTTCCAAACGGCCCAGAAAACCCGTGATGGCCAACCGTATGCATAGACAACGTCTTGACGGACGTCCACGAACAAATTTGGCATTTTTGACGTCGGAATCCCGATCACCCAAAAAATGGTGTGCAATAGCACACGAAAATCGTCAAAATGAGGGGTATGCTCGCTCCGGGGCTCGTTTGACCTTCCTAACGGCCCAGAAAACCCGTGATGGCCAACCGTATGCATAGACAACGTCTTGACGGACGTCCACGAACAAATTTGGCATTTTTTATGTCGGAATCCCGATCACCCAAAAAATGGTGTGCAATAGCACACGAAAATCGTCAAAATGAGGCGTATGCTCGCTCCGGGACTCGTTTGACCTTCCAAACGGCCCAGAAAACCCGTGATGGCCAACCGTATGCATAGACAACGTCTTGACGGACGTCCACGAACAAATTTTGCATTTTTGACGTCAGAATCCCGATCACCCAAAAAATGGTGTGCAATAGCACACGAAAATCGTCAAAATGAGGCGTATGCTCGCTCCGGGGCTCGTTTGACCTTCCAAACGGCCCAGAAAACCCGTGATGGCCAACCGTATGCATAGACAACGTCTTGACGGACGTCCACGATCAAATTTTGCATTTTTGACGTTGGAATCCCGATCACCCAAAAAATGGTGTGCAATAGAACACGAAAATCGTCAAAATGAGGCGTATGCTTGCTCCGGGGCTCGTTTGACCTTCCAAACGGCCCAGAAAACCCGTGATGGCCAACTGTATGCATAGACAACGTCTTGACGGACGTCCACGAACAAATTTGGCATTTTTACGTCGGAATCCCGATCACCCAAAAAATGGTGTGCAATAGCACACGAAAATCGTAAAAATGAGGCGTATGCTCGCTCCGGGGCTCGTTTGACCTTCCAAACGGCCCAGAAAACCCGTGATGGCAAACCGTATGCATAGACAACGTCTTGACGGACGTCCACGAACAAATTTGGCATTTTTGACGTCGGAATCCTGATCACCCAAAAAATGGTGTGCAATAGCACACGGAAAACGTCAAAATGAGGCGTATGCTCGCTCCGGGGCTCGTTTGACCTTCCAAATGGCCCAGAAAACCCGTTATGGCCAACCGTATGCATAGACAACATCTTGACGGACGTCCACGAACAAATTTGGCATTTTTGACGTCGGAATCCCGATCACCCAAAAAATGGTGTGCAATAGCACACGAAAATCGTCAAAATGAGGCGTATGCTCGCTCCGGGGCTCGTTTGACCTTCCAAACGGCCCAGAAAACCCGTGATGGCCAACCGTATGCATAGACAACGTCTTGACGGACGTCCACGAACAAATTTGGCATTTTTGACGTCGGAATCCTGATCACCCAAAAAATGGTGTGCAATAGCAAACGAAAATCGTCAAAATGAGGCGTATGCTCGCTCCGGGGCTCGTTTGACCTTCCAAATGGCCCAGAAAACCCGTGATGGCCAACCGTATGCATAGACAACATCTTGACGGACGTCCACGAACAAATTTGGCATTTTTTACGTCGGAATCCCGATCACCCAAAAAATGGTGTGCAATAGCACACGAAAATCGTCAAAATGAGGCGTATGCTCGCTTCGAGGCTCGTTTGACCTTCCAAACAGCCTAGAAAACCCGTGATGGCCAACCGTATGCATAGACAACGTCTTGACGGACGTCCACGAACAAATTTGGCATTTTTGACGTCAGAATCCTGATCACCCAAAAAATGGTGTGCAATAGCACACGAAAATCGTCAAAATGAGGCGTATGCTCGCTCCGGGGCTCGTTTGACCTTCCAAATGGCCCAGAAAACCCGTGATGGCCAACCGTATGCATAGACAACGTCTTGACGGACGTCCACGAACAAATTTTGCATTTTTGACGTCGGAATCCCGATCACCCAAAAAATGGTGTGCAATAGCACACGAAAATCGTCAAAATGAGGCGTATGCTCGCTTCGGGGCTCGTTTGACCTTCCAAATGGCCCAGAAAACCCGTGATGGCCAACCGTATGTATAGACAACGTCTTGACGGACGTCCACGAACAAATTTGGCATTTTTGACGTCGGAATCCCGATCACCCAAAAAATGGTGTGCAATAGCACACGAAAATCGTCAAAATGAGGCGTATGCTCGCTCCGGGGCTCGTTTGACCTTCCAAATTGCCCAGAAAACCCGTGATGGCCAACCGTATGCATAGACAACGTCTTGACGGACGTCCACGAACAAATTTTGCATTTTTGACGTCGAATTCCCGATCACCCAAAAATGGTGTGCAATAGCACACGAAAATCGTCAAAATGAGGCGTATGCTCGCTCCAGGGCTCGTTTGACCTTCCAAACGGCCCAGAAAACCCGTGATGGCCAACCGTATGCATAGACAACGTCTTGACGGACGTCCACGAACAAATTTGGCATTTTTGACATCGGAATCCCGATCTCCCAAAAAATGGTGTGCAATAGCACACAAAAATGGTCAAAATGAGGCGTATGCTCGCTCTGGGGCTCGTTTGACCTTCCAAACGGCCCAGAAAACCCGTGATGGCCAACCGTATGCATAGACAACGTCTTGACGGACGTCCACGAACAAATTTTGCATTTATGACGTCGGAATCCCGATCACCCAAAAAATGGTGTGAAATAGCACACGAAAATCGTCAAAATGAGGCGTATGCTCGCTCCGGGGCTCGTTTGACCTTCCAAATGGCCCAGAAAACCCGTGATGGCCAACCGTATGCATAGACAACGTCTTGACGGACGTCCACGATAAAATTTTGCATTTTTGACGTCGAATTCCCGATCACCCAAAAATGGTGTGCAATAGCACACGAAAATCGTCAAAATGAGGCGTATGCTCGCTCCAGGGCTCGTTTGACCTTCCAAACGGCCCAGAAAACCCGTGATGGCCAACCGTATGCATAGACAACGTCTTGACGGACGTCCACGAACAAATTTGGCATTTTTGACGTCGGAATCCCGATCACCCAAAAAATGGTGTGCAATAGCACACAAAAATGGTCAAAATGAGGCGTATGCTCGCTCCGGGGCTCGTTTGACCTTCCAAACGGCCCAGAAAACCCGTGATGGCCAACCGTATGCATAGACAACGTCTTGACGGACGTCCACGAACAAATTTTGCATTTTTGACGTCGGAATCCCGATCACCCAAAAAATGGTGTGCAATAGCACACGAAAATCGTCAAAATGAGGCGTATGCTCTCTCCGGGGCTCGTTTGACCTACCAAACGGCCCAGAAAACCCGTGATGGCCAACCGTATGCATAGACAACGTCTTGACGGACGTCCACGAACAAATTTGGCATTTTTGACGTCGGAATCCTGATCACCCAAAAAATGGTGTGCAATAGCACACGAAAATCGTCAAAATGAGGCGTATGCTCGCTTTTGAGCTCGTTTGACCTTCCAAACGGCCCAGAAAACCCGTGATGGCCAACCGTATGCATAGACAACGTCTTGACGGACGTCCACGAACAAATTTTGCATTTTTGACGTCGGAATCCCGATCACCCAAAAAATGGTGTGCAATAGCACACGAAAATCGTCAAAATGAGGCGTATGCTCTCTCCGGGGCTCGTTTGACCTTCCAAACGGCCCAGAAAACCCGTGATGGCCAACCGTATGCATAGACAACGTCTTGACGGACGTCCACGAACAAATTTTGCATTTTTTACGTCGGAATCCCGATCACCCAAAAAATGGTGTGCAATAGCACACGAAAATCGTCAAAATGAGGCGTATGCTCGCTCCGGGGCTCGTTTGACCTTCCAAACGGCCCAGAAAACCCGTGATGGCCAACCGTATGCATAGACAACGTCTTGACGAACGTCCACGAACAAATTTGGCATTTTTGACGTCGGAATCCCGATCACCCAAAACAAGGTGTGCAATAGCACACGAAAATCGTAAAAATGAGGCGTATGCTCGCTCCGGGGCTCGTTTAACCTTCCAAACGGCCCAGAAAACCCGTGATGGCCAACCGTATGCATTGACAACGTCTTGACGGACGTCCACGAACAAATTTGACATTTTTGACGTCGGAATCCTGATCACCCAAAAAATGGTGTGCAATAGCACACGGAAATCGTCAAAATGAGGCGTATGCTCGCTCCGGGGCTCGTTTGACCTTCCAAATGGCCCAGAAAACCCGTGATGGCCAACCGTATGCATAGACAACATCTTGACGGACGTCCACGAACAAATTTGGCATTTTTGACGTCGGAATCCCGATCACCCAAAAAATGGTGTGCAATAGCACACGAAAATCGTCAAAATGAGGCGTATGCTCGCTCCAGGGCTCGTTTGACCTTCCAAACGGCCCAGAAAACCCGTGATGGCCAACCGTATGCATAGACAACGTCTTGACGGACGTCCATGAACAAATTTGGCATTTTTGACATCGTAATCCTGATCACCCAAAAAATGGTGTGCAATAGCACACGAAAATCGTCAAAATGAGGCGTATGCTCGCTCCGGGGCTCGTTTGACCTTCCAAATGGCCCAGAAAACCCGTGATGGCCAACCGTATGCATAGACAACGTCTTGACGGACGTCCACGAACAAATTTGGCATTTTTGACGTCGGAATCCCGATCACCCAAAAAATGGTGTGCAATAGCACACGAAAATCGTCAAAATGAGGCGTATGCTCGCTCCGGGGCTCGCTTGACCTTCCAAACGGCCCAGAAAACCCGAGATGGCCAACCGTATGCATAGACAACGTCTTGACGGACGTCCACGAACAAATTTTGCATTTTTGACGTTGGAATCCCGATCACCCAAAAAATGGTGTGCAATAGCACACGAAAATCGTCAAAATGAGGCGTATGCTCGCTTCGGGGCTCGTTTGACCTTCCAAATGGCCCAGAAAACCCGTGATGGCCAACCGTATGCATAGACAACGTCTTGACGGACGTCCACGAACAAATTTGGCATTTTTGACGTCGGAATCCCGATCACCCAAAAAATGGTGTGCAATAGCACACGAAAATCGTCAAAATGAGGCGTATGCTCGCTCCGGGGCTCGTTTGACCTTCTAAATGGACCAGAAAACCCGTGATGGCCAACCGTATGCATAGAAAACGTCTTGACGGACGTCCACGAACAAATTTTGCATTTTTGACGTCGAATTCCCGATCACCCAAAAATGGTGTGCAATAGCACACGAAAATCGTCAAAATGAGGCGTATGCTCGCTCCGGGGCTCGTTTGACCTTCCAAACGGCCCAGAAAACCCGTGATGGCCAACCGTATGCATAGACAACGTCTTGACGGACGTCCACGAACAAATTTGGCATTTTTGACGTCGGAATCCCGATCACCCAAAAAATGGTGTGCAGTAGCACACAAAAATGGTCAAAATGAGGCGTATGCTCGCTCCGGGGCTCGTTTGACCTTCCAAACGGCCAAGAAAACCCGTGATGGCCAACCGTATGCATAGACAACGTCTTGACGGACGTCCACGAACAAATTTGGCATTTTTGACGTCGGAATCCCGATCACCCAAAAAATGGTGTGCAATAGCACACGAAAATCGTCAAAATGAGGCGTATGCTCGCTTTGGAGCTCGTTTGACCTGCCAAATGGCCCAGAAAACCCGTGATGGCCAACCGTATGCATAGACAACGTCTTGACGGACGTGCACGAACAAATTTTGCATTTTTGACGTCGAATTCCCGATCACCCAAAAATGGTGTGCAATAGCACACGAAAATCGTCAAAATGAGGCGTATGCTCGCTCCAGGGCTCGTTTGACCTTCCAAACGGCCCAGAAAACCTGTGATGGCCAACTGTATGCATAGACAACGTCTTGACGGACGTCCACGAACAAATTTGGCATTTTTGATGTCGGAATCCCGATCACCCAAAAAATGGTGTGCAATAGCACACGAAAATCGTCAAAATGAGGCGTATGCTCGCTCCGGGGCTCGTTTGACCTTCCAAACGGCCCAGAAAACCCGTGATGGCCAACCGTATGCATAGACAACGTCTTGACGGACGTCCACGAACAAATTTGGCATTTTTTATGTCGGAATCCCGATCACCCAAAAAATGGTGTGCAATAGCACACGAAAATCGTCAAAATGAGGCGTATGCTCGCTCCGGGGCTCGTTTGACCTTCCAAACGGCCCAGAAAACCCGTGATGGCCAACCGTATGCATAGAAAACGTCTTGACGGACGTCCACGAACAAATTTTGCATTTTTGACGTCGGAATCCCGATCACCCAAAAAATGGTGTGCAATAGCACACGAAAATCGTCAAAATGAGGCGTATGCTCGCTCCGGGGCTCGTTTGACCTTCCAAACGGCCCAGAAAACCCGTGATGGCCAACCGTATGCATAGACAACGTCTTGACGGACGTCCACGAACAAATTTTGCATTTTTGACGTCGGAATCCCGATCATCCAAAAAATGGTGTGCAATAGCACACGAAAATCGTCAAAATGAGGCGTATGCTCGCTCCGGGGCTCGTTTGACCTTCCAAACGGCCCAGAAAACCCGTGATGGCCAACTGTATGCATAGACAACGTCTTGACGGACGTCCACGAACAAATTTTGCATTTTTGACGTCGGAATCCCGATCACCCAAAAAATGGTGTGCAATAGCACACGAAAATCGTCAAAATGAGGCGTATGCTCGCTCAGGGGCTCGTTTGTCCTTCCAAACGGCCCAGAAAACCCGTGATGGCCAACCGTATGCATAGACAACGTCTTGACGGACGTCCACGAACAAATTTGGCATTTTTGACGTCGGAATCCTGATCACCCAAAAAATGGTGTGCAATAGCACACGAAAATCGTCAAAATTAGGCGTATGCTCGCTTTGGAGCTCGTTTGACCTTCCAAATGGCCCAGAAAACCCGTGATGGCCAACCGTATGCATAGACAACGTCTTGACGGACGTCCACGAAAAAAATTGGCATTTTTGACGTCGGAATCCCGATCACCCAAAAAATGGTGTGCAATAGCACACGAAAATCGTCAAAATGAGGCGTATGCTCGCTCCGGGGCTCGTTTGACCTTCCAAACGGCCCAGAAAACCCGTGATGGCCAACCGTATGCATAGACAACGTCTTGAAAGATGTCCACGAACAAATTTGGCATTTTTGACGTCGGAATCCTGATCACCCAAAAAATGGTGTGCAATAGCACACGAAAATCGTCAAAATGAGGCGTATGCTCGCTTTGGAGCTCGTTTGACCTTCCAAATGGCCCAGAAAACCCGTGATGGCCAACCGTATGCATAGACAACGTCTTGACGGACGTCCATGAACAAATTTGGCATTTTTGACGTCGGAATCCCGATCACCCAAAAAATGGTATGCAATAGCACACGAAAATCGTCAAAATGAGGCGTATGCTCGCTCCGGGGCTCGTTTGACCTTCCAAACGGCCCAGAAAACCTGTGATGGCCAACCGTATGCATAGACAACGTCTTGACGGACGTCCACGAACAAATTTTGCATTTTTGACGTTGGAATCCCGATCACCCAAAAAATGGTGTGCAATAGCACACGAAAATCGTCAAAATGAGGTGTATGCTCGCTCCGGGGCTCGTTTGACCTTCCAAACGGCCCAGAAAACCCGTGATGGCCAACCGTATGCATAGACAACGTCTTGACGGACGTCCACGAACAAATTTTGCATTTTTGACGTCGTAATCCCGATCACCCAAAAAATGGTGTGCAATAGCACACGAAAATCGTCAAAATGAGGCGTATGCTCGCTCTGGGCTCGTTTGACCTTCCAAACGGCCCAAAAAACCCGTGATGGCCAACCGTATGCATAGACAACGTCTTGACGGACGTCCACGAACAAATTTGGCATTTTTGACGTCGGAATCCCGATCACCCAAAAAATGGTGTGCAATAGCACACGAAAATCATCAAAATGAGGGGTATGCTCGCTCCGGGGCTCGTTTGACCTTCCTAACGGCCCAGAAAACCCGTGATGGCCAACCGTTTGCATAGACAACGTCTTGACGGACGTCCACGAACAAATTTTGCATTTTTTATGTCGGAATCCCGATCACCCAAAAAATGGTGTGCAATAGCACACGAAAATCGTCAAAATGAGGCGTATGCTCGCTCCGGGACTCGTTTGACCTTCCAAACGGCCCAGAAAACCCGTGATGGCCAACCGTATGCATAGACAACGTCTTGACGGACGTCCACGAACAAATTTTGCATTTTTGACGTCGGAATCCCGATCACCCAAAAAATGGTGTGCAATAGCACACGAAAATCGTCAAAATGAGGCGTATGCTCGCTCCGGGGCTCGTTTGACCTTCCAAACGGCCCAGAAAACCCGTGATGGCCAACCGTATGCATAGACAACGTCTTGACGGACGTCCACGATCAAATTTTGCATTTTTGACGTTAGAATCCCGATCACCCAAAAAATGGTGTGCAATAGAACACGAAAATCGTCAAAATGAGGCGTATGCTTGCTCCGGGGCTCGTTTGACCTTCCAAACGGCCCAGAAAACCCGTGATGGCCAACTGTATGCATAGACAACGTCTTGACGGACGTCCACGAACAAATTTGGCATTTTTTACGTCGGAATCCCGATCACCCAAAAAATGGTGTGCAATAGCACACGAAAATCGTAAAAATGAGGCGTATGCTCGCTCCGGGGCTCGTTTGACCTTCCAAACGGCCCAGAAAACCCTTGATGGCCAACCGTATGCATAGACAACGTCTTGACGGACATCCACGAACAAATTTGGCATTTTTGACGTCGGAATCCTGATCACCCAAAAAATGGTGTGCAATAGCACACGGAAAACGTCAAAATGAGGCGTATGCTCGCTCCGGGGCTCGTTTGACCTTCCAAATGGCCCAGAAAACCCGTGATGGCCAACCGTATGCATAGACAACATCTTGACGGACGTCCACGAACTAATTTGGCATTTTTGACGTCGGAATCCCGATCACCCAAAAAATGGTGTGCAATAGCACACGAAAATCGTCAAAATGAGGCGTATGCTCGCTCCGGGGCTCGTTTGACCTTCCAAACGGCCCAGAAAACCCGTGATGGCCAACCGTATGCATAGACAACGTCTTGACGGACGTCCACGAACAAATTTTGCATTTTTGACGTCGTAATCCCGATCACCCAAAAAATGGTGTGCAATAGCACACGAAAATCGTCAAAATGAGGCGTATGCTCGCTCTGGGCTCGTTTGACCTTCCAAACGGCCCAGAAAACCCGTGATGGCCAACCGTATGCATAGACAACGTCTTGACGGACGTCCACGAACAAATTTGGCATTTTTGACGTCGGAATCCCGATCACCCAAAAAATGGTGTGCAATAGCACACGAAAATCGTCAAAATGAGGGGTATGCTCGCTCCGGGGCTCGTTTGACCTTCCTAACGGCCCAGAAAACCCGTGATGGCCAACCGTATGCATAGACAACGTCTTGACGGACGTCCACGAACAAATTTTGCATTTTTGACGTCGAATTCCCGATCACCCAAAAAATGGTATGCAATAGCACACGAAAATCGTCAAAATGAGGCGTATGCTCGCTCCGGGGCTCGTTTGACCTTCCAAACGGCCCAGAAAACCCTTGATGGCCAACCGTATGCATAGACAACGTCTTGACGGACGTCCACGAACAAATTTTGCATTTTTGACGTCGTAATCCCGATCACCCAAAAAATGGTGTGCAATACCACACGAAAATCGTCAAAATGAGGCGTATGCTCGCTCTGGGGATCGTTTGACCTTCCAAACGCCCCAGAAAACCCGTGATGGCCAACCGTATGCATAGACAACGTCTTGACGGACGTCCACGAATAAATTTTGCATTTTTGACGTCGGAATCCCGATCACCCAAAAAATGGTGTGCAATAGCACACGAAAATCGTCAAAATGAGGCGTATGCTCGCTCCGGGGCTCGTTTGACCTTCCAAACGGCCCAAAAAACCCGTGATGGCCAACCGTATGCATAGACAACGTCTTGACGGACGTCCACGAACAAATTTGGCATTTTTGACATCGGAATCCCGATCACCTAAAAAATGGTGTGCAATAGCACACGAAAATCGTCAAAATGAGGCGTATGCTCGCTCCGGGGCTCGTTTGACCTTCCAAACGGCCCAGAAAACCCTTGATGGCCAACCGTATGCATAGACAACGTCTTGACGGACGTCCACGAACAAATTTTGCATTTTTGACGTCGTAATCCCGATCACCCAAAAAATGGTGTGCAATACCACACGAAAATCGTCAAAATGAGGCGTATGCTCGCTCTGGGGATCGTTTGACCTTCCAAACGCCCCAGAAAACCCGTGATGGCCAACCGTATGCATAGACAACGTCTTGACGGACGTCCACGAACAAATTTGGCATTTTTGACGTCGGAATCCCGATAACCCAAAAAATGGTGTGCAATAGCACACGAAAATCGTCAAAATGAGGCGTATGCTCGCTCCGGGGCTCGTTTGACCTTCCAAACGGCCCAGAAAACCTGTGATGGCCAACCGTATGCATAGACAACGTCTTGACGGACGTCCACGAACAAATTTTGCATTTTTGACGTTGGAATCCCGATCACCCAAAAAATGGTGTGCAATAGCACACGAAAATCGTCAAAATGAGGCGTATGCTCGCTCCGGGGCTCGTTTGACCTTCCAAACGGCCCAGAAAACCCGTGATGGCCAACCGTATGCATAGACAATGTCTTGACGGACGTCCACGAACAAATTTGGCATTTTTGACGTCGGAATCCCGATCACCCAAAAAGTGGTGTGCAATAGCACACGAAAATCGTCAAAATGAGGCGTATGCTCGCTCCGGGGCTCGTTTGACCTTCCAAACGGCCCAGAAAACCCGTGATGGCCAACCGTATGCATAGACAACGTCTTGACGGACGTCCACGAACAAATTTTGCATTTTTGACGTCGTAATCCCGATCACCCAAAAAATGGTGTGCAATAGCACACGAAAATCGTCAAAATGAGGCGTATGCTCGCTCTGGGCTCGTTTGACCTTCCAAACGGCCCAGAAAACCCGTGATGGCCAACCGTATGCATAGACAACGTCTTGACGGACGTCCACGAACAAATTTGGCATTTTTGACGTCGGAATCCCGATCACCCAAAAAATGGTGTGCAATAGCACACGAAAATAGTCAAAATGAGGGGTATGCTCGCTCCGGGGCTCGTTTGACCTTCCTAACGGCCCAGAAAACCCGTGATGGCCAACCGTATGCATAGACAACGTCTTGACGGACGTCCACGAACAAATTTGGCATTTTTTATGTCGGAATCCCGATCACCCAAAAAATGGTGTGCAATAGCACACGAAAATCGTCAAAATGAGGCGTATGCTCGCTCCGGGACTCGTTTGACCTTCCAAACGGCCCAGAAAACCCTTGATGGCCAACCGTATGCATAGACAATGTCTTGACGGACGTCCACGAACAAATTTTGCATTTTTGACGTCGGAATCCCGATCACCCAAAAAATGGTGTGCAATAGCACACGAAAATCGTCAAAATGAGGCGTATGCTCGCTCCGGGGCTCGTTTGACCTTCCAAACGGCCCAGAAAACCCGTGATGGCCAACCGTATGCATAGACAACGTCTTGACGGACGTCCACGAACAAATTTGGCATTTTTGACGTCGGAATCCTGATCACCAAAAAAATGGTGTGCAATAGCACACGAAAATCGTCAAAATGAGGCGTATGCTCGCTCCGGGGCTCGTTTGACCTTCCAAACGGCCCAGAAAACCCGTGATGGCCAACCGTATGCATAGACAACGTCTTGACGGACGTCCACGAACAAATTTTGCATTTTTGACGTCGTAATCCCGATCACCCAAAAAATGGTGTGCAATAGCACACGAAAATCGTCAAAATGAGGCGTATGCTCGCTCCGGGGCTCGTTTGACCTTCCAAATGGCCCAGAAAACCCGTGATGGCCAACCGTATGCATTGACAACGTCTTGACGGACGTCCACGAACAAATTTGGCATTTTTGACGTCGGAATCCCGATCACCCAAAAAATGGTGTGCAATAGCACACGAAAATCGTCAAAATGAGGCGTATGCTCGCCCCGGGGCTCGTTTGACCTTCCAAACGGCCCAGAAAACCCGTGATGGCCAACCGTATGCATAGACAACGTCTTGACGAACGTCCACGAACAAATTTGGCATTTTTGACGTCGGAATCCTGATCACCCAAAACAAGGTGTGCAATAGCACACGAAAATCGTAAAAATGAGGCGTATGCTCGCTCCGGGGCTCGTTTGACCTTCCAAACGGCCCAGAAAACCCGTGATGGCCAACCGTATGCATAGACAACGTCTTGACGGACGTCCACGAACAAATTTTGCATTTTTGACGTCAGAATCCCGATCATTCAAAAAATGGTGTGCAATAGCACACGAAAATCGTCAAAATGAGGCGTATGCTCGCTCCGGGGCTCGTTTGACCTTCCAAACGGCCCAGAAAACCCGTGATGGCCAACCGTATGCATAGACAACGTCTTGACGGACGTCCACGAACAAATTTGGCATTTTTGACGTCGGAATCCCGATCACCCAAAAAATGGTGTGCAATAGCACACGAAAATCGTCAAAATGAGGCGTATGCTCGCTCCGGGGCTCGTTTGACCTTCCAAACGGCCCAGAAAACCCGTGATGGCCAACCGTATGCATAGACAATGTCTTGACGGACGTCCACGAACAAATTTGGCATTTTTGACGTCGGAATCCTGATCACCCAAAAAATGGTGTGCAATAGCACACGAAAATCGTCAAAATGAGGCGTATGCTCGCTTTGGAGCTCGTTTGACCTTCCAAATGGCCCAGAAAACCCGTGATGGCCAACCGTATGCATATACAACGTCTTGACGGACGTCCACGAACAAATTTGGCATTTTTGACGTCGGAATCCCGATCACCCAAAAAATGGTATGCAATAGCACATGAAAATCGTCAAAATGAGGCGTATGCTCGCTCCGGGGCTCGTTTGACCTTCCAAACGGCCCAGAAAACCTGTGATGGCCAACCGTATGCATAGACAACGTCTTGACGGACGTCCACGAACAAATTTGGCATTTTTGACGTCGGAATCCTGATCACTCAAAAAATGGTGTGCAATAGCACACGAAAATCGTCAAAATGAGGCGTATGCTCGCTCCGGGGCTCGTTTGACCTTCCAAACGGCCCAGAAAACCCGTGATGGCCAACCGTATGCATAGACAACGTCTTGACGGACGTCCACGAACAAATTTGGCATTTTTTATGTCGGAATCCCGATCACCAAAAAAATGGTGTGCAATAGCACACGAAAATCGTCAAAATGAGGCGTATGCTCGCTCCGGGGCTCGTTTGACCTTCCAAACGGCCCAGAAAACCCGTGATGGCCAACCGTATGCATAGAAAACGTCTTGACGGACGTCCACGAACAAATTTTGCATTTTTGACGTCGGAATCCCGATCACCCAAAAAATGGTGTGCAATAGCACACGAAAATCGTCAAAATGAGGCGTATGCTCGCTCCGGGGCTCGTTTGACCTTCCAAACGGCCCAGAAAACCCGTGATGGCCAACCGTATGCTTAGACAACGTCTTGACGGACGTCCACGAACAAATTTTGCATTTTTGACGTCGGAATCCCGATCACCCAAAAAATGGTGTGCAATAGCACACGAAAATCGTCAAAATGAGGCGTATGCTCGCTCCGGGGCTCGTTTGACCTTCCAAACGGCCCAGAAAACCCGTGATGGCCAACTGTATGCATAGACAACGTCTTGACGGACGTCCACGAACAAATTTTGCATTTTTGACGTCGGAATCCCGATCACCCAAAAAATGGTGTGCAATAGCACACGAAAATCGTCAAAATGAGGCGTATGCTCGCTCAGGGGCTCGTTTGTCCTTCCAAACGGCCCAGAAAACCCGTGATGGCCAACCGTATGCATAGACAACGTCTTGACGGACGTCCACGAACAAATTTGGCATTTTTGACGTCGGAATCCTGATCACCCAAAAAATGGTGTGCAATAGCACACGAAAATCGTCAAAATTAGGCGTATGCTCGCTTTGGAGCTCGTTTGACCTTCCAAATGGCCCAGAAAACCCGTGATGGCCAACCGTATGCATAGACAACGTCTTGACGGACGTCCATGAAAAAAATTGGCATTTTTGACGTCGGAATCCCGATCACCCAAAAAATGGTGTGCAATAGCACACGAAAATCGTCAAAATGAGGCGTATGCTCGCTCCGGGGCTCGTTTGACCTTCCAAACGGCCCAGAAAACCCGTGATGGCCAACCGTATGCATAGACAACGTCTTGACAGACGTCCACGAACAAATTTGGCATTTTTGACGTCGGAATCCTGATCACCCAAAAAATGGTGTGCAATAGCACACGAAAATCGTCAAAATGAGGCGTATGCTTGCTTTGGAACTCGTTTGACCTTCCAAATGGCCCAGAAAACCCGTGATGGCCAACCGTATGCATAGACAACGTCTTGACGGACGTCCATGAACAAATTTGGCATTTTTGACGTCGGAATCCCGATCACCCAAAAAATGGTATGCAATAGCACACGAAAATCGTCAAAATGAGGCGTATGCTCGCTCCGGGGCTCGTTTGACCTTCCAAACGGCCCAGAAAACCTGTGATGGCCAACCGTATGCATAGACAACGTCTTGACGGACGTCCACGAACAAATTTTGCATTTTTGACGTTGGAATCCCGATCACCCAAAAAATGGTGTGCAATAGCACACGAAAATCGTCAAAATGAGGTGTATGCTCGCTCCGGGGCTCGTTTGACCTTCCAAACGGCCCAGAAAACCCGTGATGGCCAACCGTATGCATAGACAACGTCTTGACGGACGTCCATGAACAAATTTGGCATTTTTGACGTCGGAATCCCGATCACCCAAAAAATGGTGTGCAATAGCACACGAAAATCGTCAAAATGAGGCGTATGCTCGCTCCGGGGCTCGTTTGACCTTCCAAACGGCCCAGAAAACCCGTGATGGCCAACCGTATGCATAGACAACGTCTTGACGGACGTCCACGAACAAATTTTGCATTTTTGACGTCGTAATCCCGATCACCCAAAAAATGGTGTGCAATAGCACACGAAAATCGTCAAAATGAGGCGTATGCTCGCTCTGGGCTCGTTTGACCTTCCAAACGGCCCAAAAAACCCGTGATGGCCAACCGTATGCATAGACAACGTCTTGACGGACGTCCACGAACAAATTTGGCATTTTTGACGTCGGAATCCCGATCACCCAAAAAATGGTGTGCAATAGCACACGAAAATCGTCAAAATGAGGGGTATGCTCGCTCCGGGGCTCGTTTGACCTTCCTAACGGCCCAGAAAACCCGTGATGGCCAACCGTATGCATAGACAACGTCTTGACGGATGTCCACGAACAAATTTGGCATTTTTTATGTCGGAATCCCGATCACCCAAAAAATGGTGTGCAATAGCACACGAAAATCGTCAAAATGAGGCGTATGCTCGCTCCGGGACTCGTTTGACCTTCCAAACGGCCCAGAAAACCCGTGATGGCCAACCGTATGCATAGACAACGTCTTGATGGACGTACACGAACAAATTTTGCATTTTTGACGTCGGAATCCCGATCACCCAAAAAATGGTGTGCAATAGCACACGAAAATCGTCAAAATGAGGCGTATGCTCGCTCCGGGGCTCGTTTGACCTTCCAAACGGCCCAGAAAACCCGTGATGGCCAACCGTATGCATAGACAACGTCTTGACGGACGTCCACGATCAAATTTTGCATTTTTGACGTTGGAATCCCGATCACCCAAAAAATGGTGTGCAATAGAACACGAAAATCGTCAAAATGAGGCGTATGCTTGCTCCGGGGCTCGTTTGACCTTCCAAACGGCCCAGAAAACCCGTGATGGCCAACTGTATGCATAGACAACGTCTTGACGGACGTCCACGAACAAATTTGGCATTTTTTACGTCGGAATCCCGATCACCCAAAAAATGGTGTGCAATAGCACACGAAAATCGTAAAAATGAGGCGTATGCTCGCTCCGGGGCTCGTTTGACCTTCCAAACGGCCCAGAAAACCCTTGATGACCAACCGTATGCATAGACAACGTCTTGACGGACGTCCACGAACAAATTTGGAATTTTTGACGTCGGAATCCTGATCACCCAAAAAATGGTGTGCAATAGCACACGGAAAACGTCAAAATGAGGCGTATGCTCGCTCCGGGGCTCGTTTGACCTTCCAAATGGCCCAGAAAACCCGTGATGGCCAACCGTATGCATAGACAACATCTTGACGGACGTCCACGAAGAAATTTGGCATTTTTGACGTCAGAATCCCGATCACCCAAAAAATGGTGTGCAATAGCACACGAAAATCGTCAAAATGAGGCGTATGCTCGCTCCGGGGCTCGTTTGACCTTCCAAACGGCCCAGAAAACCCGTGATGGCCAACCGTATGCATAGACAACGTCTTGACGGACGTCCACGAACAAATTTGGCATTTTTGACGTCGGAATCCTGATCACCCAAAAAATGGTGTGCAATAGCACACGAAAATCGTCAAAATGAGGCGTATGCTCGCTCCGGGGCTCGTTTGACCTTCCAAATGGCCCAGAAAACCCGTGATGGCCAACCGTATGCATAGACAACATCTTGACGGACGTCCACGAACAAATTTGGCATTTTTGACGTCGGAATCCCGATCACCCAAAAAATGGTGTGCAATAGCACACGAAAATCGTCAAAATGAGGCGTATGCTCGCTCTGGGGCTCGTTTGACCTTCCAAACGGCCCAGAAAACCCGTGATGGCCAACCATATGCATAGACAACGTCTTGACGGACGTCCACGAACAAATTTGGCATTTTTGACGTCGGAATCCTGATCACCCAAAAAATGGTGTGCAATAGCACACGAAAATCGTCAAAATGAGGCGTATGCTCGCTCCGGTGCTCGTTTGACCTTCCAAACGGCCCAGAAAACCCGTGATGGCCAACCGTATGCATAGACAACGTCTTGACGGACGTCCACGAACAAATTTGGCATTTTTGACGTCGGAATCCCGATCACCCAAAAAATGGTGTGCAATAGCACACGAAAATCGTCAAAATGAGGCGTATGCTCGCTCCGGGGCTCGTTTGACCTTCCAAACGGCCCAGAAAACCCGTGATGGCCAACCGTATGCATAGACAACGTCTTGACGGACGTCCACAAACAAATTTTGCATTTTTGACGTCGTAATCCCGATCACCCAAAAAATGGTGTGCAATAGCACACGAAAATCGTCAAAATGAGGCGTATGCTCGCTCTGGGCTCGTTTGACCTTCCAAACGGCCCAGAAAACCCGTGATGGCAAACCGTATGCATAGACAACGTCTTGACGGACGTCCACGAACAAATTTGGCATTTTTGACGTCGGAATCCCGATCACCCAAAAAATGGTGTGCAATAGCACACGAAAATCGTCAAAATGAGGGGTATGCTCGCTCCGGGGCTCGTTTGACCTTCCTAACGGCCTAGAAAACCCGTGATGGCCAACCGTATGCATAGACAACGTCTTGACGGACGTCCACGAACAAATTTGGCATTTTTTTATGTCGGAATCCCGATCACCCAAAAAATGGTGTGCAATAGCACACGAAAATCGTCAAAATGAGGCGTATGCTCGCTCCGGGACTCGTTTGACCTTCCAAACGGCCCAGAAAACCCGTGATGGCCAACCGTATGCATAGACAACGTCTTGACGGACGTCCACGAACAAATTTTGCATTTTTGACGTCGGAATCCCGATCACCCAAAAAATGGTGTGCAATAGCACACGAAAATCGTCAAAATGAGGCGTATGCTCGCTCCGGGGCTCGTTTGACCTTCCAAACGGCCCAGAAAACCCGTGATGGCCAACCGTATGCATAGACAACGTCTTGACGGACGTCCACGATCAAATTTTGCATTTTTGACGTTGGAATCCCGATCACCCAAAAAATGGTGTGCAATAGAACACGAAAATCGTCAAAATGAGGCGTATGCTTGCTCCGGGGCTCGTTTGACCTTCCAAACGGCCCAGAAAACCCGTGATGGCCAACTGTATGCATAGACAACGTCTTGACGGACGTCCACGAACAAATTTGGCATTTTTTACGTCGGAATCCCGATCACCCAAAAAATTGTGTGCAATAGCACACGAAAATCGTAAAAATGAGGCGTATGCTCGCTCCGGGGCTCGTTTGACCTTCCAAACGGCCCAGAAAACCCGTGATGGCCAACCGTATGCATAGACAACGTCTTGACGGACGTCCACGAACAAATTTGGCATTTTTGACGTCGGAATCCTGATCACCCAAAAAATGGTGTGCAATAGCACACGGAAAACGTCAAAATGAGGCGTATGCTCGCTCCGGGGCTCGTTTGACCTTCCAAACGGCCCAGAAAACCTGTGATGGCCAACCGTATGCATAGACAACGTCTTGACGGACGTCCACGAACAAATTTTGCATTTTTGACGTTGGAATCCCGATCACCCAAAAAATGGTGTGCAATAGCACACGAAAATCGTCAAAATGAGGTGTATGCTCGCTCCGGGGCTCGTTTGACCTTCCAAATGGCCCAGAAAACCCGTGATGGCAAACCGTATGCATAGACAACGTCTTGACGGACGTCCATGAACAAATTTGGCATTTTTGACGTCGGAATCCCGATCACCCAAAAAATGGTGTGCAATAGCACACGAAAATCGTCAAAATGAGGCGTATGCTCGCTCCGGGGCTCGTTTGACCTTCCAAACGGCCCAGAAAACCCGTGATGGCCAACCGTATGCATAGACAACGTCTTGACGGACGTCCACGAACAAATTTTGTATTTTTGACGTCGTAATCCCGATCACCCAAAAAATGGTGTGCAATAGCACACGAAAATCGTCAAAATGAGGCGTATGCTCGCTTTGGAACTCGTTTGACCTTCCAAATGGCCCAGAAAACCCGTGATGGCCAACCGTATGCATAGACAACGTCTTGACGGACGTCCATGAACAAATTTGGCATTTTTGACGTCGGAATCCCGATCACCCAAAAAATGGTATGCAATAGCACACGAAAATCGTCAAAATGAGGCGTATGCTCGCTCCGGGGCTCGTTTGACCTTCCAAACGGCCCAGAAAACCTGTGATGGCCAACCGTATGCATAGACAACGTCTTGACGGACGTCCACGAACAAATTTTGCATTTTTGACGTTGGAATCCCGATCACCCAAAAAATGGTGTGCAATAGCACACGAAAATCGTCAAAATGAGGTGTATGCTCGCTCCGGGGCTCGTTTGACCTTCCAAACGGCCCAGAAAACCCGTGATGGCCAACCGTATGCATAGACAACGTCTTGACGGACGTCCATGAACAAATTTGGCATTTTTGACGTCGGAATCCCGATCACCCAAAAAATGGTGTGCAATAGCACACGAAAATCGTCAAAATGAGGCGTATGCTCGCTCCGGGGCTCGTTTGACCTTCCAAACGGCCCAGAAAACCCGTGATGGCCAACCGTATGCATAGACAACGTCTTGACGGACGCCACGAACAAATTTTGCATTTTTGACGTCGTAATCCCGATCACCCAAAAAATGGTGTGCAATAGCACACGAAAATCGTCAAAATGAGGCGTATGCTCGCTCTGGGCTCGTTTGACCTTCCAAACGGCCCAAAAAACCCGTGATGGCCAACCGTATGCATAGACAACGTCTTGACGGACGTCCACGAACAAATTTGGCATTTTTGACGTCGGAATCCCGATCACCCAAAAAATGGTGTGCAATAGCACACGAAAATCGTCAAAATGAGGCGTATGCTCGCTCCGGGGCTCGTTTGACCTTCCAAATGGCCCAGAAAACCCGTGATGGCCAACTGTATGCATAGACAACGTCTTGATGGACGTCCACGAACAAATTTGGCATTTTTTACGTCGGAATCCCGATCACCCAAAAAATGGTGTGCAATAGCACACGAAAATCGTAAAAATGAGGCGTATGCTCGCTCCGGGGCTCGTTTGACCTTCCAAACGGCCCAAAAAACCCTTGATGACCAACCGTATGCATAGACAACGTCTTGACGGACGTCCACGAACAAATTTTGCATTTTTGACGTCGTAATCCCGATCACCCAAAAAATGGTGTGCAATAGCACACGAAAATCGTCAAAATGAGGCGTATGCTCGCTCTGGGCTCGTTTGACCTTCCAAACGGCCCAAAAAACCCGTGATGGCCAACCGTATGCATAGACAACATCTTGACGGACGTCCACGAACAAATTTGGCATTTTTGACGTCGGAATCCCGATCACCCAAAAAATGGTGTGCAATAGCACACGAAAATCGTCAAAATGAGGCGTATGCTCGCTCTGGGGCTCGTTTGACCTTCCAAACGGCCCAGAAAACCCGTGATGGCCAACCATATGCATAGACAACGTCTTGACGGACGTCCACGAACAAATTTGGCATTTTTGACGTCGGAATCCTGATCACCCAAAAAATGGTGTGCAATAGCACACGAAAATCGTCAAAATGAGGCGTATGCTCGCTCCGGTGCTCGTTTGACCTTCCAAACGGCCCAGAAAACCCGTGATGGCCAACCGTATGCATAGACAACGTCTTGACGGACGTCCACGAACAAATTATGCATTTTTGACGTCGGAATCCCGATCACCCAAAAAATGGTGTGCAGTAGCACACGAAAATCGTCAAAATGAGGCGTATGCTCGCTCCGGGGCTCGTTTGACCTTCCAAACGGCCCAGAAAACCCGTGATGGCCAACCGTATGCATAGACAACGTCTTGACGGACGTCCACGAACAAATTTTGCATTTTTGACGTCGTAATCCCGATCACCCAAAAAATGGTGTGCAATAGCACACGAAAATCGTCAAAATGAGGCGTATGCTCGCTCTGGGCTCGTTTGACCTTCCAAACGGCCCAGAAAACCCGTGATGGCAAACCGTATGCATAGACAACGTCTTGACGGACGTCCACGAACAAATTTGGCATTTTTGACGTCGGAATCCCGATCACCCAAAAAATGGTGTGCAATAGCACACGAAAATCGTCAAAATGAGGGGTATGCTCGCTCCGGGGCTCGTTTGACCTTCCTAACGGCCTAGAAAACCCGTGATGGCCAACCGTATGCATAGACAACGTCTTGACGGACGTCCACGAACAAATTTGGCATTTTTTATGTCGGAATCCCGATCACCCAAAAAATGGTGTGCAATAGCACACGAAAATCGTCAAAATGAGGCGTATGCTCGCTCCGGGACTCGTTTGACCTTCCAAACGGCCCAGAAAACCCGTGATGGCCAACCGTATGCATAGACAACGTCTTGACGGACGTCCACGAACAAATTTTGCATTTTTGACGTCGGAATCCCGATCACCCAAAAAATTGTGTGCAATAGCACACGAAAATCGTCAAAATGAGGCGTATGCTCGCTCCGGGGCTCGTTTGACCTTCCAAACGGCCCAGAAAACCCGTGATGGCCAACCGTATGCATAGACAACGTCTTGACGGACGTCCACGATCAAATTTTGCATTTTTGACGTTGGAATCCCGATCACCCAAAAAAAGTGTGCAATAGAACACGAAAATCGTCAAAATGAGGCGTATGCTTGCTCCGGGGCTCGTTTGACCTTCCAAACGGCCCAGAAAACCCGTGATGGCCAACTGTATGCATAGACAACGTCTTGACGGACGTCCACGAACAAATTTGGCATTTTTTACGTCGGAATCCCGATCACCCAAAAAATTGTGTGCAATAGCACACGAAAATCGTAAAAATGAGGCGTATGCTCGCTCCGGGGCTCGTTTGACCTTCCAAACGGCCCAGAAAACCCGTGATGGCCAACCGTATGCATAGACAACGTCTTGACGGACGTCCACGAACAAATTTGGCATTTTTGACGTCGGAATCCTGATCACCCAACAAATGGTGTGCAATAGCACACGGAAAACGTCAAAATGAGGCGTATGCTCGCTCCGGGGCTCGTTTGACCTTCCAAATGGCCCAGAAAACCCGTGATGGCCAACCGTATGCATAGACAACATCTTGACGGACGTCCACGAACAAATTTGGCATTTTTGACGTCGGAATCCCGATCACCCAAAAAATGGTGTGCAATAGCACACGAAAATCGTCAAAATGAGGCGTATGCTCGCTCCGGGGCTCGTTTGACCTTCCAAACGGCCCAGAAAACCCGTGATGGCCAACCGTATGCATAGACAACGTCTTGACGGACGTCCACGAACAAATTTGGCATTTTTGACGTCGGAATCCTGATCACCCAAAAAATGGTGTGCAATAGCACACGAAAATCGTCAAAATGAGGCGTATGCTCGCTCCGGGGCTCGTTTGACCTTCCAAATGGCCCAGAAAACCCGTGATGGCCAACAGTATGCATAGACAACATCTTGACGGACGTCCACGAACAAATTTGGCATTTTTGACGTCGGAATCCCGATCACCCAAAAAATGGTGTGCAATAGCACACGAAAATCGTCAAAATGAGGCGTATGCTCGCTCCGGGGCTCGTTTGACCTTCCAAACGGCTCAGAAAACCCGTGATGGCCAACCATATGCATAGACAACGTCTTGACGGACGTCCACGAACAAATTTGGCATTTTTGACATCGGAATCCTGATCACCCAAAAAATGGTGTGCAATAGCACACGAAAATCGTCAAAATGAGGCGTATGCTCGCTCCGGGGCTCATTTGACCTTCCAAATGGCCCAGAAAACCCGTGATGGCCAACCGTATGCATAGACAACGTCTTGACGGACGTCCACGAACAAATTTGGCATTTTTGACGTCGGAATCCCGATCACCCAAAAAATGGTGTGCAATAGCACACGAAAATCGTCAAAATGAGGCGTATGCTCGCTCCGGGGCTCGTTTGACCTTCCAAACGGCCCAAAAAACCCGTGATGGCCAACCGTATGCATAGACAACGTCTTGACGGACGTCCACGAACAAATTTGGCATTTTTGACGTCGGAATCCTGATCACCCAAAAAATGGTGTGCAATAGCACACGAAAATCGTCAAAATGAGGCGTATGCTCGCTCCGGGGCTCGTTTGACCTTCCAAACGGCCCAGAAAACCCGTGATGGCCAACCGTATGCATAGACAACGTCTTGACGAACGTCCACGAACAAATTTGGCATTTTTGACGTCGGAATCCCGATCACCCAAAACAAGGTGTGCAATAGCACACGAAAATCGTAAAAATGAGGCGTATGCTCGCTCCGGGGCTCGTTTGACCTTCCAAACGGCCCAGAAAACCCGTGATGGCCAACCGTATGCATAGACAACGTCTTGACGGACGTCCACGAACAAATTTGGCATTTTTGACGTCGGAATCCTGATCACCCAAAAAATGGTGTGCAATAGCACACGAAAATCGTCAAAATGAGGCGTATGCTCGCTCCGGTGCTCGTTTGACCTTCCAAACGGCCCAGAAAACCCGTGATGGCCAACCGTATGCATAGAAAACGTCTTGACGGACGTCCACGAACAAATTTGGCATTTTTGACGTCGGAATCCCGATCACCCAAAAAATGGTGTGCAGTAGCACACGAAAATCGTCAAAATGAGGCGTATGCTCGCTCCGGGGCTCGTTTGACCTTCCAAACGGCCCAGAAAACCCGTGATGGCCAACCGTATGCATAGACAACGTCTTGACGGACGTCCACGAACAAATTTTGCATTTTTGACGTCGTAATCCCGATCACCCAAAAAATGGTGTGCAATAGCACACGAAAATCGTCAAAATGAGGCGTATGCTCGCTCTGGGCTCGTTTGACCTTCCAAACGGCCCAGAAAACCCGTGATGGCAAACCGTATGCATAGACAACGTCTTGACGGACGTCCACGAACAAATTTGGCATTTTTGACGTCGGAATCCCGATCACCCAAAAAATGGTGTGCAATAGCACACGAAAATCGTCAAAATGAGGGGTATGCTCGCTCCGGGGCTCGTTTGACCTTCCTAACGGCCTAGAAAACCCGTGATGGCCAACCGTATGCATAGACAACGTCTTGACGGACGTCCACGAACAAATTTGGCATTTTTTATGTCGGAATCCCGATCACCCAAAAAATGGTGTGCAATAGCACACGAAAATCGTCAAAATGAGGCGTATGCTCGCTCCGGGACTCGTTTGACCTTCCAAACGGCCCAGAAAACCCGTGATGGCCAACCGTATGCATAGACAACGTCTTGACGGACGTCCACGAACAAATTTTGCATTTTTGACGTCGGAATCCCGATCACCCAAAAAATTGTGTGCAATAGCACACGAAAATCGTCAAAATGAGGCGTATGCTCGCTCCGGGGCTCGTTTGACCTTCCAAACGGCCCAGAAAACCCGTGATGGCCAACCGTATGCATAGACAACGTCTTGACGGACGTCCACGATCAAATTTTGCATTTTTGACGTTGGAATCCCGATCACCCAAAAAATGGTGTGCAATAGAACACGAAAATCGTCAAAATGAGGCGTATGCTTGCTCCGGGGCTCGTTTGACCTTCCAAACGGCCCAGAAAACCCGTGATGGCCAACTGTATGCATAGACAACGTCTTGACGGACGTCCACGAACAAATTTGGCATTTTTTACGTCGGAATCCCGATCACCCAAAAAATTGTGTGCAATAGCACACGAAAATCGTAAAAATGAGGCGTATGCTCGCTCCGGGGCTCGTTTGACCTTCCAAACGGCCCAGAAAACCCGTGATGGCCAACCGTATGCATAGACAACGTCTTGACGGACGTCCACGAACAAATTTGGCATTTTTGACGTCGGAATCCTGATCACCCAACAAATGGTGTGCAATAGCACACGGAAAACGTCAAAATGAGGCGTATGCTCGCTCCGGGGCTCGTTTGACCTTCCAAATGGCCCAGAAAACCCGTGATGGCCAACCGTATGCATAGACAACATCTTGACGGACGTCCACGAACAAATTTGGCATTTTTGACGTCGGAATCCCGATCACCCAAAAAATGGTGTGCAATAGCACACGAAAATCGTCAAAATGAGGCGTATGCTCGCTCCGGGGCTCGTTTGACCTTCCAAACGGCCCAGAAAACCCGTGATGGCCAACCGTATGCATAGACAACGTCTTGACGGACGTCCACGAACAAATTTGGCATTTTTGACGTCGGAATCCTGATCACCCAAAAAATGGTGTGCAATAGCACACGAAAATCGTCAAAATGAGGCGTATGCTCGCTCCGGGGCTCGTTTGACCTTCCAAATGGCCCAGAAAACCCGTGATGGCCAACAGTATGCATAGACAACATCTTGACGGACGTCCACGAACAAATTTGGCATTTTTGACGTCGGAATCCCGATCACCCAAAAAATGGTGTGCAATAGCACACGAAAATCGTCAAAATGAGGCGTATGCTCGCTCCGGGGCTCGTTTGACCTTCCAAACGGCCCAGAAAACCCGTGATGGCCAACCATATGCATAGACAACGTCTTGACGGACGTCCACGAACAAATTTGGCATTTTTGACATCGGAATCCTGATCACCCAAAAAATGGTGTGCAATAGCACACGAAAATCGTCAAAATGAGGCGTATGCTCGCTCCGGGGCTCATTTGACCTTCCAAATGGCCCAGAAAACCCGTGATGGCCAACCGTATGCATAGACAACGTCTTGACGGACGTCCACGAACAAATTTGGCATTTTTGACGTCGGAATCCCGATCACCCAAAAAATGGTGTGCAATAGCACACGAAAATCGTCAAAATGAGGCGTATGCTCGCTCCGGGGCTCGTTTGACCTTCCAAACGGCCCAGAAAACCCGTGATGGCCAACCGTATGCATAGACAATGTCTTGACGGACGTCCACGAACAAATTTTGCATTTTTGACGTCAGAATCCCGATCATTCAAAAAATGGTGTGCAATAGCACACGAAAATCGTCAAAATGAGGCGTATGCTCGCTCCGGGGCTCGTTTGACCTTCCAAACGGCCCAGAAAACCCGTGATGGCCAACCGTATGCATAGACAACGTCTTGACGAACGTCCACGAACAAATTTGGCATTTTTGACGTCGGAATCCCGATCACCCAAAACAAGGTGTGCAATAGCACACGAAAATCGTAAAAATGAGGCGTATGCTCGCTCCGGGGCTCGTTTGACCTTCCAAACGGCCCAGAAAACCCGTGATGGCCAACCGTATGCATAGACAACGTCTTGACGGACGTCCACGAACAAATTTGGCATTTTTGACGTCGGAATCCTGATCACCCAAAAAATGGTGTGCAATAGCACACGGAAATCGTCAAAATGAGGCGTATGCTCGCTCCGGGGCTCGTTTGACCTTCCAAATGGCCCAGAAAACCCGTGATGGCCAACCGTATGCATAGACAACATCTTGACGGACGTCCACGAACAAATTTGGCATTTTTGACGTCGGAATCCCGATCACCCAAAAAATGGTGTGCAATAGCACACGAAAATCGTCAAAATGAGGCGTATGCTCGCTCCGGGGCTCGTTTGACCTTCCAAACGGCCCAGAAAACCCGTGATGGCCAACCGTATGCATAGACAACGTCTTGACGGACGTCCACGAACAAATTTGGCATTTTTGACATCGGAATCCTGATCACCCAAAAAATGGTGTGCAATAGCACACGAAAATCGTCAAAATGAGGCGTATGCTCGCTCCGGGGCTCGTTTGACCTTCCAAATGGCCCAGAAAACCCGTGATGGCCAACCGTATGCATAGACAACGTCTTGACGGACGTCCCGAACAAATTTGGCATTTTTTACGTCGGAATCCCGATCACCCAAAAAATGGTGTGCAATAGCACACGAAAATCGTCAAAATGAGGCGTATGCTCGCTCCGGGGCTCGTTTGACCTTCCAAACGGCCCAGAAAACCCGTGATGGCCAACCGTATGCATAGACAACGTCTTGACGGACGTCCACGAACAAATTTTGCATTTTTGACGTCGGAATCCCGATCACCCAAAAAATGGTGTGCAATAGCACACGAAAATCGTCAAAATGAGGCGTATGCTCGCTCCGGGGATCGTTTGACCTTCCAAACGGCCCAGAAAACCTGTGATGGCCAACCGTATGCATAGACAACGTCTTGACGGACGTCCACGAACAAATTTGGCATTTTTGACGTCGGAATCCTGATCACTCAAAAAATGGTGTGCAATAGCACACGAAAATCGTCAAAATGAGGCGTATGCTCGCTCCGGGGCTCGTTTGACCTTCCAAACGGCCCAGAAAACCCGTGATGGCCAACCGTATGCATAGACAACGTCTTGACGGACGTCCACGAACAAATTTGGCATTTTTTATGTCGGAATCCCGATCACCCAAAAAATGGTGTGCAATAGCACACGAAAATCGTCAAAATGAGGCGTATGCTCGCTCCGGGGCTCGTTTGACCTTCCAAACGGCCCAGAAAACCCGTGATGGCCAACCGTATGCATAGAAAACGTCTTGACGGACGTCCACGAACAAATTTGGCATTTTTGACGTCGGAATCCCGATCACCCAAAAAATGGTGTGCAATAGCACACGAAAATCGTCAAAATGAGGCGTATGCTCGCTCTGGGGCTCGTTTGACCTTCCAAACGGCCCAGAAAACCTGTGATGGCCAACCGTATGCATAGACAACGTCTTGACGGACGTCCACGAACAAATTTGGCATTTTTGACGTCGGAATCCTGATCACTCAAAAAATGGTGTGCAATAGCACACGAAAATCGTCAAAATGAGGCGTATGCTCGCTCCGGGGCTCGTTTGACCTTCCAAACGGCCCAGAAAACCCGTGATGGCCAACCGTATGCATAGACAACGTCTTGACGGACGTCCACGAACAAATTTGGCATTTTTTATGTCGGAATCCCGATCACCCAAAAAATGGTGTGCAATAGCACACGAAAATCGTCAAAATGAGGCGTATGCTCGCTCCGGGGCTCGTTTGACCTTCCAAACGGCCCAGAAAACCCGTGATGGCCAACCGTATGCATAGAAAACGTCTTGACGGACGTCCACGAACAAATTTTGCATTTTTGACGTCGGAATCCCGATCACCCAAAAAATGGTGTGCAATAGCACACGAAAATCGTCAAAATGAGGCGTATGCTCGCTCCGGGGCTCGTTTGACCTTCCAAACGGCCCAGAAAACCCGTGATGGCCAACCGTATGCATAGACAACGTCTTGACGGACGTCCACGAACAAATTTTGCATTTTTGACGTCGGAATCCCGATCACCCAAAAAATGATGTGCAATAGCACACGAAAATCGTCAAAATGAGGCGTATGCTCGCTCCGGGGCTCGTTTGACCTTCCAAACGGCCCAGAAAACCCGTGATGGCCAACCGTATGCATAGAAAACGTCTTGACGGACGTCCACGAACAAATTTTGCATTTTTGACGTCGGAATCCTGATCACCCAAAAAATGGTGTGCAATAGCACACGAAAATCGTCAAAATGAGGCGTATGCTCGCTCAGGGGCTCGTTTGTCCTTCCAAACGGCCCAGAAAACCCGTGATGGCCAACCGTATGCATAGACAACGTCTTGACGGACGTCCACGAACAAATTTGGCATTTTTGACGTCGGAATCCTGATCACCCAAAAAATGGTGTGCAATAGCACACGAAAATCGTCAAAATTAGGCGTATGCTCGCTTTGGAGCTCGTTTGACCTTCCAAATGGCCCAGAAAACCCGTGATGGCCAACCGTATGCATAGACAACGTCTTGACGGACGTCCACGAAAAAAATTGGCATTTTTGACGTCGGAATCCCGATCACCCAAAAAATGGTGTGCAATAGCACACGAAAATCGTCAAAATGAGGCGTATGCTCGCTCCGGAGCTCGTTTGACCTTCCAAACGGCCCAGAAAACCCGTGATGGCCAACCGTATGCATAGACAACGTCTTGACAGACGTCCACGAACAAATTTGGCATTTTTGACGTCGGAATCCTGATCACCCAAAAAATGGTGTGCAATAGCACACGAAAATCGTCAAAATGAGGCGTATGCTCGCTTTGGAACTCGTTTGACCTTCCAAATGGCCCAGAAAACCCGTGATGGCCAACCGTATGCATAGACAACGTCTTGACGGACGTCCATGAACAAATTTGGCATTTTTGACGTCGGAATCCCGATCACCCAAAAAATGGTATGCAATAGCACACGAAAATCGTCAAAATGAGGCGTATGCTCGCTCCGGGGCTCGTTTGACCTTCCAAACGGCCCAGAAAACCTGTGATGGCCAACCGTATGCATAGACAACGTCTTGACGGACGTCCACGAACAAATTTTGCATTTTTGACGTTGGAATCCCGATCACCCAAAAAATGGTGTGCAATAGCACACGAAAATCGTCAAAATGAGGTGTATGCTCGCTCCGGGGCTCGTTTGACCTTCCAAATGGCCCAGAAAACCCGTGATGGCCAACCGTATGCATAGACAACGTCTTGACGGA
Source organism: Solanum lycopersicum (assembly GCF_036512215.1). NCBI lineage: Eukaryota > Viridiplantae > Streptophyta > Magnoliopsida > Solanales > Solanaceae > Solanum > Solanum lycopersicum. The sequence continues at coordinate 68,173,651 of NC_090802.1, forward strand.
CGTCCATGAACAAATTTGGCATTTTTGACGTCGGAATCCCGATCACCCAAAAAATGGTGTGCAATAGCACACGAAAATCGTCAAAATGAGGCGTATGCTCGCTCCGGGGCTCGTTTGACCTTCCAAACGGCCCAGAAAACCCGTGATGGCCAACCGTATGCATAGACAACGTCTTGACGGACGTCCACGAACAAATTTTGCATTTTTGACGTCGTAATCCCGATCACCCAAAAAATGGTGTGCAATAGCACACGAAAATCGTCAAAATGAGGCGTATGCTCGCTTTGGAACTCGTTTGACCTTCCAAATGGCCCAGAAAACCCGTGATGGCCAACCGTATGAATAGACAACGTCTTGACGGACGTCCATGAACAAATTTGGCATTTTTGACGTCGGAATCCCGATCACCCAAAAAATGGTATGCAATAGCACACGAAAATCGTCAAAATGAGGCGTATGCTCGCTCCGGGGCTCGTTTGACCTTCCAAACGGCCCAGAAAACCTGTGATGGCCAACCGTATGCATAGACAACGTCTTGACGGACGTCCACGAACAAATTTTGCATTTTTGACGTTGGAATCCCGATCACCCAAAAAATGGTGTGCAATAGCACACGAAAATCGTCAAAATGAGGTGTATGCTCGCTCCGGGGCTCGTTTGACCTTCCAAACGGCCCAGAAAACCCGTGATGGCCAACCGTATGCATAGACAACGTCTTGACGGACGTCCATGAACAAATTTGGCATTTTTGACGTCGGAATCCCGATCACCCAAAAAATGGTGTGCAATAGCACACGAAAATCATCAAAATGAGGCGTATGCTCGCTCCGGGGCTCGTTTGACCTTCCAAACGGCCCAGAAAACCCGTGATGGCCAACCGTATGCATAGACAACGTCTTGACGGACGTCCACGAACAAATTTTGCATTTTTGACGTCGTAATCCCGATCACCCAAAAAATGGTGTGCAATAGCACACGAAAATCGTCAAAATGAGGCGTATGCTCGCTCTGGGCTCGTTTGACCTTCCAAACGGCCCAAAAAACCCGTGATGGCCAACCGTATGCATAGACAACGTCTTGACGGACGTCCACGAACAAATTTGGCATTTTTGACGTCGGAATCCCGATCACCCAAAAAATGGTGTGCAATAGCACACGAAAATCGTCAAAATGAGGGGTATGCTCGCTCCGGGGCTCGTTTGACCTTCCTAACGGCCCAGAAAACCCGTGATGGCCAACCGTATGCATAGACAACGTCTTGACGGACGTCCACGAACAAATTTGGCATTTTTTATGTCGGAATCCCGATCACCCAAAAAATGGTGTGCAATAGGACACGAAAATCGTCAAAATGAGGCGTATGCTCGCTCCGGGACTCGTTTGACCTTCCAAACGGCCCAGAAAACCCGTGATGGCCAACCGTATGCATAGACAACGTCTTGACGGACGTACACGAACAAATTTTGCATTTTTGACGTCGGAATCCCGATCACCCAAAAAATGGTGTGCAATAGCACACGAAAATCGTCAAAATGAGGCGTATGCTTGCTCCGGGGCTCGTTTGACCTTCCAAACGGCCCAGAAAACCCGTGATGGCCAACCGTATGCATAGACAACGTCTTGACGGACGTCCACGATCAAATTTTGCATTTTTGACGTTGGAATCCCGATCACCCAAAAAATGGTGTGCAATAGAACACGAAAATCGTCAAAATGAGGCGTATGCTTGCTCCGGGGCTCGTTTGACCTTCCAAACGGCCCAGAAAACCCGTGATGGCCAACTGTATGCATAGACAACGTCTTGACGGACGTCCACGAACAAATTTGGCATTTTTTACGTCGGAATCCCGATCACCCAAAAAATGGTGTGCAATAGCACACGAAAATCGTAAAAATGAGGCGTATGCTCGCTCCGGGGCTCGTTTGACCTTCCAAACGGCCCAGAAAACCCTTGATGACCAACCGTATGCATAGACAACGTCTTGACGGACGTCCACGAACAAATTTGGAATTTTTGACGTCGGAATCCTGATCACCCAAAAAATGGTGTGCAATAGCACACGGAAAACGTCAAAATGAGGCGTATGCTCGCTCCGGGGCTCGTTTGACCTTCCAAATGGCCCAGAAAACCCGTGATGGCCAACCGTATGCATAGACAACATCTTGACGGACGTCCACGAAGAAATTTGGCATTTTTGACGTCGGAATCCCGATCACCCAAAAAATGGTGTGCAATAGCACACGAAAATCGTCAAAATGAGGCGTATGCTCGCTCCGGGGCTCGTTTGACCTTCCAAACGGCCCAGAAAACCCGTGATGGCCAACCGTATGCATAGACAACGTCTTGACGGACGTCCACGAACAAATTTGGCATTTTTGACGTCGGAATCCTGATCACCCAAAAAATGGTGTGCAATAGCACACGAAAATCGTCAAAATGAGGCGTATGCTCGCTCCGGGGCTCGTTTGACCTTCCAAATGGCCCAGAAAACCCGTGATGGCCAACCGTATGCATAGACAACATCTTGACGGACGTCCACGAACAAATTTGGCATTTTTGACGTCGGAATCCCGATCACCCAAAAAATGGTGTGCAATAGCACACGAAAATCGTCAAAATGAGGCGTATGCTCGCTCTGGGGCTCGTTTGACCTTCCAAACGGCCCAGAAAACCCGTGATGGCCAACCATATGCATAGACAACGTCTTGACGGACGTCCACGAACAAATTTGGCATTTTTGACGTCGGAATCTTGATCACCCAAAAAATGGTGTGCAATAGCACACGAAAATCGTCAAAATGAGGCGTATGCTCGCTCCGGTGCTCGTTTGACCTTCCAAACGGCCCAGAAAACCCGTGATGGCCAACCGTATGCATAGACAACGTCTTGACGGACGTCCACGAACAAATTTGGCATTTTTGACGTCGGAATCCCGATCACCCAAAAAATGGTGTGCAATAGCACACGAAAATCGTCAAAATGAGGCGTATGCTCGCTCCGGGGCTCGTTTGACCTTCCAAACGGCCCAGAAAACCCGTGATGGCCAACCGTATGCATAGACAACGTCTTGACGGACGTCCACGAACAAATTTTGCATTTTTGACGTCGTAATCCCGATCACCCAAAAAATGGTGTGCAATAGCACACGAAAATCGTCAAAATGAGGCGTATGCTCGCTCTGGGCTCGTTTGACCTTCCAAACGGCCCAGAAAACCCGTGATGGCAAACCGTATGCATAGACAACGTCTTGACGGACGTCCACGAACAAATTTGGCATTTTTGACGTCGGAATCCCGATCACCCAAAAAATGGTGTGCAATAGCACACGAAAATCGTCAAAATGAGGGGTATGCTCGCTCCGGGGCTCGTTTGACCTTCCTAACGGCCCAGAAAACCCGTGATGGCCAACCGTATGCATAGACAACGTCTTGACGGACGTCCACGAACAAATTTGGCATTTTTTATGTCGGAATCCCGATCACCCAAAAAATGGTGTGCAATAGCACATGAAAATCGTCAAAATGAGGCGTATGCTCGCTCCGGGACTCGTTTGACCTTCCAAACGGCCCAGAAAACCCGTGATGGCCAACCGTATGCATAGACAACGTCTTGACGGACGTCCACGAACAAATTTTGCATTTTTGACGTCGGAATCCCGATCACCCAAAAAATGGTGTGCAATAGCACACGAAAATCGTCAAAATTAGGCGTATGCTCGCTCCGGGGCTCGTTTGACCTTCCAAACGGCCCAGAAAACCCGTGATGGCCAACCGTATGCATAGACAACGTCTTGACGGACGTCCACAATCAAATTTTGCATTTTTGACGTTGGAATCCCGATCACCCAAAAAATGGTGTGCAATAGAACACGAAAATCGTCAAAATGAGGCGTATGCTTGCTCCGGGGCTCGTTTGACCTTCCAAACGGCCCAGAAAACCCGTGATGGCCAACTGTATGCATAGACAACGTCTTGACGGACGTCCACGAACAAATTTGGCATTTTTTACGTCGGAATCCCGATCACCCAAAAAATTGTGTGCAATAGCACACGAAAATCGTAAAAATGAGGCGTATGCTCGCTCCGGGGCTCGTTTGACCTTCCAAACGGCCCAGAAAACCCGTGATGGCCAACCGTATGCATAGACAACGTCTTGACGGACGTCCATGAACAAATTTGGCATTTTTGACGTCGGAATCCTGATCACCCAAAAAATGGTGTGCAATAGCACACGGAAAACGTCAAAATGAGGCGTATGCTCGCTCCGGGGCTCGTTTGACCTTCCAAATGGCCCAGAAAACCCGTGATGGCCAACCGTATGCATAGACAACATCTTGACGGACGTCCACGAACAAATTTGGCATTTTTGACGTCGGAATCCCGATCACCCAAAAAATGGTGTGCAATAGCACACGAAAATCGTCAAAATGAGGCGTATGCTCGCTCCGGGGCTCGTTTGACCTTCCAAACGGCCCAGAAAACCCGTGATGGCCAACCGTATGCATAGACAACGTCTTGACGGACGTCCACGAACAAATTTGGCATTTTTGACGTCGGAATCCTGATCACCCAAAAAATGGTGTGCAATAGCACACGAAAATCGTCAAAATGAGGCGTATGCTCGCTCCGGGGATCGTTTGACCTTCCAAATGGCCCAGAAAACCCGTGATGGCCAACAGTATGCATAGACAACATCTTGACGGACGTCCACGAACAAATTTGGCATTTTTGACGTCGGAATCCCGATCACCCAAAAAATGGTGTGCAATAGCACACGAAAATCGTCAAAATGAGGCGTATGCTCGCTCCGGGGCTCGTTTGACCTTCCAAACGGCCCAGAAAACCCGTGATGGCCAACCATATGCATAGACAACGTCTTGACGGACGTCCACGAACAAATTTGGCATTTTTGACATCGGAATCCTGATCACCCAAAAAATGGTGTGCAATAGCACACGAAAATCGTCAAAATGAGGCGTATGCTCGCTCCGGGGCTCATTTGACCTTCCAAATGGCCCAGAAAACCCGTGATGGCCAACCGTATGCATAGACAACGTCTTGACGGACGTCCACGAACAAATTTGGCATTTTTGACGTCGGAATCCCGATCACCCAAAAAATGGTGTGCAATAGCACACGAAAATCGTCAAAATGAGGCGTATGCTCGCTCCGGGGCTCGTTTGACCTTCCAAACGGCCCAGAAAACCCGTGATGGCAAACCGTATGCATAGACAACGTCTTGACGGACGTCCACGAACAAATTTTGCATTTTTGACGTCAGAATCCCGATCATTCAAAAAATGGTGTGCAATAGCACACGAAAATCGTCAAAATGAGGCGTATGCTCGCTCCGGGGCTCGTTTGACCTTCCAAACGGCCCAGAAAACCCGTGATGGCCAACCGTATGCATAGACAACGTCTTGACGAACGTCCACGAACAAATTTGGCATTTTTGACGTCGGAATCCCGATCACCCAAAACAAGGTGTGCAATAGCACACGAAAATCGTAAAAATGAGGCGTATGCTCGCTCCGGGGCTCGTTTGACCTTCCAAACGGCCCAGAAAACCCGTGATGGCCAACCGTATGCATAGACAACGTCTTGACGGACGTCCACGAACAAATTTGGCATTTTTGACGTCGGAATCCTGATCACCCAAAAAATGGTGTGCAATAGCACACGGAAATCGTCAAAATGAGGCGTATGCTCGCTCCGGGGCTCGTTTGACCTTCCAAATGGCCCAGAAAACCCGTGATGGCCAACCGTATGCATAGACAACATCTTGACGGACGTCCACGAACAAATTTGGCATTTTTGACGTCGGAATCCCGATCACCCAAAAAATGGTGTGCAATAGCACACGAAAATCGTCAAAATGAGGCGTATACTCGCTCCGGGGCTCGTTTGACCTTCCAAACGGCCCAGAAAACCCGTGATGGCCAACCGTATGCATAGACAACGTCTTGACGGACGTCCACGAACAAATTTGGCATTTTTGACATCGGAATCCTGATCACCCAAAAAATGGTGTGCAATAGCACACGAAAATCGTCAAAATAAGGCGTATGCTCGCTCCGGGGCTCGTTTGACCTTCCAAATGGCCCAGAAAACCCGTGATGGCCAACCGTATGCATAGACAACGTCTTGACGGACGTCCCGAACAAATTTGGCATTTTTTACGTCGGAATCCCGATCACCCAAAAAATGGTGTGCAATAGCACACGAAAATCGTCAAAATGAGGCGTATGCTCGCTCCGGGGCTCGTTTGACCTTCCAAACGGCCCAGAAAACCCGTGATGGCCAACCGTATGCATAGACAACGTCTTGACGGACGTCCACGAACAAATTTTGCATTATTGACGTCGGAATCCCGATCACCCAAAAAATGGTGTGCAATAGCACACGAAAATCGTCAAAATGAGGCGTATGCTCGCTCCGGGGCTCGTTTGACCTTCCAAACGGCCCAGAAAACCCGTGATGGCCAACCGTATGCATAGACAACGTCTTGACGGACGTCCACAAACAAATTTGACATTTTTGACGTCGGAATCCCGATCACCCAAAAAATGGTGTGCAATAGCACATGAAAATCGTCAAAATGAGGCGTATGCTCGCTCCGGGGCTCGTTTGACCTTCCAAACGGCCCAGAAAACCCGTGATGGCCAACCGTATGCATAGACAACGTCTTGACGGACGTCCACGAACAAATTTTGCATTTTTGACGTCGGAATCCTGATCACCCAAAAAATGGTGTGCAATAGCACACGAAAATCGTCAAAATGAGGCGTATGCTCGCTCCGGGGCTCGTTTGACCTTCCAAACGGCCCAGAAAACCCGTGATGGCCAACCGTATGCATAGACAACGGACGTCCACAAACAAATTTGGCATTTTTGACGTTGGAATCCCGATCACCAGAAAAATGGTGTGCAATAGCACACGAAAATCGTCAAAATGAGGCGTATGCTCGCTCCGGGGCTCGTTTGACCTTCCAAACGGCCCAGAAAACCCGTGATGGCCAACCGTATGCATAGACAACGTCTTGACGGACGTCCACGAACAAATTTGGCATTTTTGACATCGGAATCCCGATCACCCAAAAAAAGGTGTGCAATAGCACACGAAAATCGTCAAAATGAGGCGTATGCTCGCTCCGGGGCACGTTTGACCTTCCAAACGGCCCAGAAAACCCTTGATGGCCAACCGTATGCATAGACAACGTCTTGACGGACGTCCACGAACAAATTTTTGCATTTTTGACGTCGTAATCCTGATCACCCAAAAAATGGTGTGCAATACAACACGAAAATCGTCAAAATGAGGCGTATGCTCGCTCTGGGGATCGTTTGACCTTCCAAACGGCCCAGAAAACCCGTGATGGCCAACCGTATGCATAGACAACGTCTTGACGGACGTCCATGAACAAATTTGGCATTTTTGACGTCGGAATCCCGATAACCCAAAAAATGGTGTGCAATAGCACACGAAAATCGTCAAAATGAGGGGTATGCTCGCTCCGGGGCTCGTTTGACCTTCAAAACGGCCCAGAAAACCCGTGATGGCCAACCGTATGCATAGAAAACGTCTTGACGGACGTCCACGAACAAATTTGGCATTTTTTATGTCAGAATCCCGATCACCCAAAAAATGGTGTGCAATAGCACACGAAAATCGTCAAAACAAGGCGTATGCTCGCTCCGGGGCTCGTTTGACCTTCCAAACGGCCCAGAAAACCCGTGATGGCCAACCGTATGCATAGACAACGTCTTGACGGACGTCCACGAACAAATTTTGCATTTTTGACGTCGGAATCCCGATCACCCAAAAAATGGTGTGCAATAGCACACGAAAATCGTCAAAATGAGGCGTATGCTCGCTCCGGGGCTCGTTTGACCTTCCAAACGGCCCAGAAAACCCGTGATGGCCAACCGTATGCATAGAGAACGTCTTGACGGACGTCCACGAACAAATTTGGCATTTTTGACGTCGGAATCCCGATCACCCAAAAAATGGTGTGCAATAGCACACGAAAATCGTCAAAATGAGGCGTATGCTCGCTCCGGGGCTCGTTTGACCTTCCAAACGGCCCGGAAAACCCGTGATGGCCAACTGTATGCATAGACAACGTCTTGACAGACGTCCACGAACAAATTTTGCATTTTTGACGTCGGAATCCCGATCACCCAAAAAATGGTGTGCAATAGCATACGAAAATCGTCAAAATGAGGCGTATGCTCGCTCAGGGGCTCACTTGTCCTTCCAAACGGCCCAGAAAACCCGTGATGGCAAACCGTATGCATAGACAACGTCTTGACGGACATCCACGAACAAATTTGGCATTTTTGACGTCGGAATCCTGATCACCCAAAAAATGGTGTGCAATAGCACACGAAAATCGTCAAAATGAGGCGTATGCTCGCTTTGGAGCTCGTTTGACCTTCCAAATGGCCTAGAAAACCCGTGATGGCCAACCGTATGCATAGACAACGTCTTGACGGACGTCCACGAAAAAAATTGGCATTTTTGACATCGGAATCCCGATCACCCAAAAAATGGTGTGCAATAGCACACGAAAATCGTCAAAATGAGGCGTATGCTCGCTCCGGGGCTCGTTTGACCTTCCAAACGGCCCAAAAAACCCGTGATGGCCAACCGTATGCATAGACAACGTCTTGACGGACGTCCACGAACAAATTTTGCATTTTTGACGTCGTAATCCCGATCACCCAAAAAATGGTGTGCAATAGCACACGAAAATCGTCAAAATGAGGCGTATGCTCGCTCTGGGGCTCGTTTGACCTTCCAAACGGCCCAGAAAACCCGTGATGGCCAACCGTATGCATAGACAACGTCTTGACGGACGTCCACGAACAAATTTGGCATTTTTGACGTCGGAATCCCGATCACCCAAAAAATGGTGTGCAATAGCACACGAAAATCGTCAAAATGAGGGGTATGCTCGCTCCGGGGCTCGTTTGACCTTCCTAACGGCCCAGAAAACCCGTGATGGCCAACCGTATGCATAGACAACGTCTTGACGGACGTCCACGAACAAATTTGGCATTTTTTATGTCGGAATCCCGATCACCCAAAAAATGGTGTGCAATAGCACACGAAAATCGTCAAAATGAGGCGTATGCTCGCTCCGGGACTCGTTTGACCTTCCAAACGGCCCAGAAAACCCGTGATGGCCAACCGTATGCATAGACAACGTCTTGACGGACGTCCACGAACAAATTTTGCATTTTTGACGTCGGAATCCCGATCACCCAAAAAATGGTGTGCAATAGCACACGAAAATCGTCAAAATGAGGCGTATGCTCGCTCCGGGGCTCGTTTGACCTTCCAAACGGCCCAGAAAACCCGTGATGGCCAACCGTATGCATAGACAACGTCTTGACGGACGTCCACGATCAAATTTTGCATTTTTGACGTTGGAATCCCGATCACCCAAAAAATGGTGTGCAATAGAACACGAAAATCGTCAAAATGAGGCGTATGCTTGCTCCGGGGCTCGTTTGACCTTCCAAACGGCCCAGAAAACCCGTGATGGCCAACTGTATGCATAGACAACGTCTTGACGGACGTCCACGAACAAATTTGGCATTTTTTACGTCGGAATCCCGATCACCCAAAAAATGGTGTGCAATAGCACACGAAAATCGTAAAAATGAGGCGTATGCTCGCTCCGGGGCTCGTTTGACCTTCCAAACGGCCCAGAAAACCCGTGATGGCCAACCGTATGCATAGACAACGTCTTGACGGACGTCCACGAACAAATTTGGCATTTTTGACGTCGGAATCCTGATCACCCAAAAAATGGTGTGCAATAGCACATGGAAAACGTCAAAATGAGGCGTATGCTCGCTCCGGGGCTCGTTTGACCTTCCAAATGGCCCAGAAAACCCGTGATGGCCAACCGTATGCATAGACAACATCTTGACGGACGTCCACGAACAAATTTGGCATTTTTGACGTTGGAATCCCGATCACCCAAAAAATGGTGTGCAATAGCACACGAAAATCGTCAAAATGAGGCGTATGCTCGCTCCGGGGCTCGTTTGACCTTCCAAACGGCCCAGAAAACCCGTGATGGCCAACCGTATGCATAGACAACGTCTTGACGGACGTCCACGAACAAATTTGGCATTTTTGACGTCGGAATCCTGATCACCCAAAAAATGGTGTGCAATAGCAAACGAAAATCGTCAAAATGAGGCGTATGCTCGCTCCGGGGCTCGTTTGACCTTCCAAATGGCCCAGAAAACCCGTGATGGCCAACCGTATGCATAGACAACATCTTGACGGACGTCCACGAACAAATTTGGCATTTTTTACGTCGGAATCCCGATCACCCAAAAAATGGTGTGCAATAGCACACGAAAATCGTCAAAATGAGGCGTATGCTCGCTCCGAGGCTCGTTTGACCTTCCAAACGGCCTAGAAAACCCGTGATGGCCAACCATATGCATAGACAACGTCTTGGCGGACGTCCACGAACAAATTTGGCTTTTTTGACGTCGGAATCCTGATCACCCAAAAAATGGTGTGCAATAGCACACGAAAATCGTCAAAATGAGGCGTATGCTCGCTCCGGGGCTCGTTTGACCTTCCAAATGGCCCAGAAAACCCGTGATGGCCAACCGTATGCATAGACAACGTCTTGACGGACGTCCACGAACAAATTTGGCATTTTTGACGTCGGAATCCCGATCACCCAAAAAATGGTGTGCAATAGCACACGAAAATCGTCAAAATGAGGCGTATGCTCACTCCGGGGCTTGTTTGACCTTCAAAACGGCCCAGAAAACCCGTGATGGCCAACCGTATGCATAGACAACGTCTTGACGGACGTCCACGAACAAATTTGGCATTTTTGACGTCGGAATCCTGATCACCCAAAAAATGGTGTGCAATAGCAAACGAAAATCGTCAAAATGAGGCGTATGCTCGCTCCGGGGCTCGTTTTGACCTTCCAAATGGCCCAGAAAACCCGTGATGGCCAACCGTATGCATAGACAACATCTTGACGGACGTCCACGAACAAATTTGGCATTTTTGACGTCGGAATCCCGATCACCCAAAAAATGGTGTGCAATAGCACACGAAAATCGTCAAAATGAGGCGTATGCTCGCTTCGGGGCTCGTTTGACCTTCCAAACGGCCCAGAAAACCCGTGATGGCCAACCATATGCATAGACAACGTCTTGACGGACGTCCACGAACAAATTTGGCATTTTTGACGTCGGAATCCTGATCACCCAAAAAATGGTGTGCAATAGCACACGAAAATCGTCAAAATGAGGCGTATGCTCGCTCCGGGGCTCGTTTGACCTTCCAAATGGCCCAGAAAACCCGTGATGGCCAACCGTATGCATAGACAACGTCTTGACGGACGTCCACGAACAAATTTGGCATTTTTGACGTCGGAATCCCGATCACCCAAAAAATGGTGTGCAATAGCACACGAAAATCGTCAAAATGAGGCGTATGCTCGCTCCGGGGCTCGTTTGACCTTCCAAACGGCCCAGAAAACCCGTGATGGCCAACCGTATGCATAGACAACGTCTTGACGGACGTCCACGAACAAATTTTGCATTTTTGACGTCAGAATCCCGATCATTCAAAAAATGGTGTGCAATAGCACACAAAAATCGTCAAAATGAGGCGTATGCTCGCTCCGGGACTCGTTTGACCTTCCAAACGGCCCAGAAAACCCGTGATGGCCAACCGTATGCATAGACAACGTCTTGACGAACGTCCACGAACAAATTTGGCATTTTTGACGTCGGAATCCCGATCACCCAAAACAAGGTGTGCAATAGCACACGAAAATCGTAAAAATGAGGCGTATGCTCGCTCCGGGGCTCGTTTGACCTTCCAAACGGCCCAGAAAACCCGTGATGGCCAACCGTATGCATAGACAACGTCTTGACGGACGTCCACGAACAAATTTGGCATTTTTGACGTCGGAATCCTGATCACCCAAAAAATGGTGTGCAATAGCACACGGAAATCGTCAAAATGAGGCGTATGCTCGCTCCGGGGCTCGTTTGACCTTCCAAATGGCCCAGAAAACCCGTGATGGCCAACCGTATGCATAGACAACATCTTGACGGACGTCCACGAACAAATTTGGCATTTTTGACGTCGGAATCCCGATCACCCAAAAAATGGTGTGCAATAGCACACGAAAATCGTAAAAATGAGGCGTATGCTCGCTCCGGGGCTCGTTTGACCTTCCAAACGGCCCAGAAAACCCGTGATGGCCAACCGTATTCATAGACAACGTCTTGACAGACGTCCACGAACAAATTTGGCATTTTTGACGTCGGAATCCCGATCACCCAAAAAATGGTGTGCAATAGCACACGAAAATCATCAAAATGAGGCGTATGCTCGCTCCGGAGCTCGTTTGACCTTCCAAACGGCCCAGAAAACCCGTGATGGACAACCGTATGCATAGACAACGTCTTGACGGACGTCCACGAACAAATTTTGCATTTTTGACGTCAGAATCCCGATCATTCAAAAAATGGTGTGCAATAGCACACGAAAATCGTAAAAATGAGGCGTATGCTCGCTCCGGGGCTCGTTTGACCTTCCAAACGGCCCAGAAAACCCGTGATGGCCAACCGTATTCATAGACAACGTCTTGACGGACGTCCACGAACAAATTTTGCATTTTTGACGTCAGAATCCCGATCATTCAAAAAATGGTGTGCAATAGCACACGAAAATCATCAAAATGAGGCGTATGCTCGCTCCGGGGCTCGTTTGACCTTCCAAACGGCCCAGAAAACCCGTGATGGCCAACCGTATGCATAGACAACGTCTTGACGGACGTCCACGAACAAATTTTGCATTTTTGACGTCGGAATCCCGATCACCCAAAAAATGGTGTGCAATAGCACACGAAAATCGTCAAAATAAGGCGTATGCTCGCTCCGGGGCTCGTTTGACCTTCCAAACAGCCTAGAAAACCCGTGATGGCCAACCGTATGCATAGACAACGTCTTGACAAACGTCCACGAACAAATTTGGCATTTTTGACGTCGGAATCCCGATCACCCAAAACAAGGTGTGCAATAGCACACGAAAATCGTCAAAATGAGGCGTATGCTCGCTCCGGGGCTCGTTTGACCTTCCAAACGGCCCAGAAAACCCGTGATGTCCAACCATATGCATAGACAACGTCTTGACGGACGTCCACGAACAAATTTGGCATTTTTGACGTCGGAATCCTGATCACCCAAAAAATGGTGTGCAATAGCACACGAAAATCGTCAAAATGAGGCGTATGCTCGCTCCGGGGCTCGTTTGACCTTCCAAATGGCCCAGAAAACCCGTGATGGCCAACCGTATGCATAGACAACGTCTTGACAGACGTCCACGAACAAATTTGGCATTTTTGACGTTCGGAATCCCGATCACCCAAAAAATGGTGTGCAATAGCACACGAAAATCGTCAAAATGAGGCGTATGCTCGCTCCGGGGCTCGTTTGACCTTCCAAATGACCCAGAAAACCCGTGATGGCCAACCGTATTCATAGACAACGTCTTGACAGACGTCCACGAACAAATTTGGCATTTTTGACGTCGGAATCCCGATCACCCAAAAAATGGTGTGCAATAGCACACGAAAATCGTCAAAATGAGGCGTATGCTCGCTCCGGAGCTCGTTTGACCTTCCAAACGGCCCAGAAAACCCGTGATGGCCAACCGTATGCATAGACAACGTCTTGACGGACGTCCACGAACAAATTTTGCATTTTTGACGTCAGAATCCCGATCATTCAAAAAATGGTGTGCAATAGCACACGAAAATCGTCAAAATGAGGCGTATGCTCGCTCCGGGGCTCGTTTGACCTTCCAAACGGCCCAGAAAACCCAAGATGGCCAACCGTATGCATAGAAAACGTCTTAACGAACGTCCACGAACAAATTTGGCATTTTTGACGTCGGAATCCCGATCACCCAAAACAAGGTGTGCAATAGCACACGAAAATCGTCAAAATGAGGCGTATGCTCGCTCCGGGGCTCGTTTGACCTTCCAAACGGCCCAGAAAACCCGTGATGTCCAACCATATGCATAGACAACGTCTTGACGGACGTCCACGAACAAATTTGGCATTTTTGACGTCGGAATCCTGATCACCCAAAAAATGGTGTGCAATAGCACACGAAAATCGTCAAAATGAGGCGTATGCTCGCTCCGGGGCTCGTTTGACCTTCCAAACGGCCCAGAAAACCCGTGATGGCCAACCGTATGCATAGACAACGTCTTGACGGACGTCCACGAACAAATTTTGCATTTTTGACGTCAGAATCCCGATCATTCAAAAAATGGTGTGCAATAGCACACGAAAATCGTCAAAATGAGGCGTATGCTCGCTCCGGGGCTCGTTTGACCTTCCAAACGGCCAAGAAAACCCGTGATGGCCAACCGTATGCATAGACAACGTCTTGACGGACGTCCACGAACAAATTTTGCATTTTTGACGGCGGAATCCCGATCACCCAAAAAATGGTGTGCAATAGCACACGAAAATAGTCAAAATGAGGCGTATGCTCGCTCCGGGGCTCGTTTGACCTTCCAAACGGCCCAGAAAACCCGTGATGGCCAACTGTATGCATAGACAACGTCTTGACGGACGTCCACGAACAAATTTGGCATTTTTGACGTCGAAATCCCGATCACCCAAAAAATGGTGTGCAATAGCACACGAAAATCGTCAAAATGAGGCGTATGCTCGCTCCGGGGCTCGTTTGACCTTCCAAACGGCCCAGAAAACCCGTGATGGCCAACCGTATGCATAGACAACGTCTTCACGGACGTCCACGAACAAATTTTGCATTTTTGACGTCGAAATCCCGATCACCCAAAAAATGGTGTGCAATAGCACACGAAAATCGTCAAAATGAGGCGTATGCTCGCTCCGGGGCTCGTTTGACCTTCCAAACGGCTCAGAAAACCCGTGATGGCCAACCGTATGCATAGACAACGTCTTCACGGACGTCCACGAACAAATTTTGCATTTTTGACGTCGGAATCCCGATCACCCAAAAAATGGTGTGCAATAGCACACGAAAATCGTCAAAATGAGGCGTATGCTCGCTCCGGGGCTCGTTTGACCTTCCTAACGGCCCAGAAAACCCGTGATGGCCAACTGTATGCATAGACAACATCTTGACGGACGTCCACGAACAAATTTGGCATTTTTGACGTCGAAATCCCGATCACCCAAAAAATGGTGTGCAATAGCACACGAAAATCGTCAAAATGAGGCGTATGCTCGCTCCGGGGCTCGTTTGACCTTCCAAACGACTCAGAAAACCCGTGATGGCCAACCGTATGCATAAACAACGTCTTCACAGACGTCCACGAACAAATTTTGCATTTTTGACTTCGGAATCCTGATCACCCAAAAAATGGTGTGCAATAGCACACGAAAATCGTCAAAATGAGGCGTATGCTCGCTCCGGGGCTCGTTTGACCTTCCAAATGGCCCAGAAAACCCGTGATGTCCAACCGTATGCATAAACAACGTCTTGACGAACGTCCACGAACAAATTTGGCATTTTTGACGTTCGGAATCCCGATCACCCAAAAAATGGTGTGCTATAGCACACGAAAATCGTCAAAATGAGGCGTATGCTCGCTCCGGGGCTCGTTTGACCTTCCAAACGGCCCAGAAAACCCGTGATGGCCAACCGTATGCATAGACAACGTCTTGACGGACGTCCACGAACAAATTTTGCATTTTTGACGTTAGAATCCCGATCATTCAAAAAATGGTGTGCAATAGCACACGAAAATCGTCAAAATGAGGCGTATGCTCGCTCCGGGGCTCGTTTGACCTTCCAAACGGCCCAGAAAACCCGTGATGGCCAACCGTATGCATAGACAACGTCTTGACGGACGTCCACGAACAAATTTTGCATTTTTGACGTCAGAATCCCGATCATTCAAAAAATGGTGTGCAATAGCACACGAAAATCGTCAAAATGAGGCGTATGCTCGCTCCGGGGCTCGTTTGACCTTCCAAACGGCCCAGAAAACCCGTGATGGCCAACCGTATGCATAGACAACGTCTTGACGGACGTCCACGAACAAATTTGGCATTTTTGACGTCGGAATCCTGATCACCCAAAAAATGGTGTGCAATAGCACACGGAAATCGTCAAAATGAGGCGTATGCTCGCTCCGGGGCTCGTTTGACCTTCCAAATGGCCCAGAAAACCCGTGATGGCCAACCGTATGCATAGACAACATCTTGACGGACGTCCACGAACAAATTTGGCATTTTTGACGTCGGAATCCCGATCACCCAAAAAATGGTGTGCAATAGCACACGAAAATCGTCAAAATGAGGCGTATGCTCGCTCCGGGGCTCGTTTGACCTTCCAAACGGCCCAGAAAACCCGTGATGGCCAACCGTATGCATAGACAACGTCTTGACGGACGTCCACGAACAAATTTGGCATTTTTGACATCGGAATCCTGATCACCCAAAAAATGGTGTGCAATAGCACACGAAAATCGTCAAAATAAGGCGTATGCTCGCTCCGGGGCTCGTTTGACCTTCCAAATGGCCCAGAAAACCCGTGATGGCCAACCGTATGCATAGACAACGTCTTGACGGACGTCCCGAACAAATTTGGCATTTTTTACGTCGGAATCCCGATCACCCAAAAAATGGTGTGCAATAGCACACGAAAATCGTCAAAATGAGGCGTATGCTCGCTCCGGGGCTCGTTTGACCTTCCAAACGGCCCAGAAAACCCGTGATGGCCAACCGTATGCATAGACAACGTCTTGACGGACGTCCACGAACAAATTTTGCATTTTTGACGTCGGAATCCCGATCACCCAAAAAATGGTGTGCAATAGCACACGAAAATCGTCAAAATGAGGCGTATGCTCGCTCCGGGGCTCGTTTGACCTTCCAAACGGCCCAGAAAACCCGTGATGGCCAACCGTATGCATAGACAACGTCTTGACGGACGTCCACAAACAAATTTGACATTTTTGACGTCGGAATCCCGATCACCCAAAAAATGGTGTGCAATAGCACATGAAAATCGTCAAAATGAGGCGTATGCTCGCTCCGGGGCTCGTTTGACCTTCCAAACGGCCCAGAAAACCCGTGATGGCCAACCGTATGCATAGACAACGTCTTGACGGACGTCCACGAACAAATTTTGCATTTTTGACGTCGGAATCCTGATCACCCAAAAAATGGTGTGCAATAGCACACGAAAATCGTCAAAATGAGGCGTATGCTCGCTCCGGGGCTCGTTTGACCTTCCAAACGGCCCAGAAAACCCGTGATGGCCAACCGTATGCATATACAACGGACGTCCACAAACAAATTTGGCATTTTTGACGTTGGAATCCCGATCACCAGAAAAATGGTGTGCAATAGCACACGAAAATCGTCAAAATGAGGCGTATGCTCGCTCCGGGGCTCGTTTGACCTTCCAAACGGCCCAGAAAACCCGTGATGGCCAACCGTATGCATAGACAACGTCTTGACGGACGTCCACGAACAAATTTGGCATTTTTGACATCGGAATCCCGATCACCCAAAAAAAGGTGTGCAATAGCACACGAAAATCGTCAAAATGAGGCGTATGCTCGCTCCGGGGCACGTTTGACCTTCCAAACGGCCCAGAAAACCCTTGATGGCCAACCGTATGCATAGACAACGTCTTGACGGACGTCCACGAACAAATTTTTGCATTTTTGACGTCGTAATCCTGATCACCCAAAAAATGGTGTGCAATACAACACGAAAATTGTCAAAATGAGGCGTATGCTCGCTCTGGGGATCGTTTGACCTTCCAAACGGCCCAGAAAACCCGTGATGGCCAACCGTATGCATAGACAACGTCTTGACGGACGTCCATGAACAAATTTGGCATTTTTGACGTCGGAATCCCGATAACCCAAAAAATGGTGTGCAATAGCACACGAAAATCGTCAAAATGAGGGGTATGCTCGCTCCGGGGCTCGTTTGACCTTCAAAACGGCCCAGAAAACCCGTGATGGCCAACCGTATGCATAGAAAACGTCTTGACGGACGTCCACGAACAAATTTGGCATTTTTTATGTCAGAATCCCGATCACCCAAAAAATGGTGTGCAATAGCACACGAAAATCGTCAAAACAAGGCGTATGCTCGCTCCGGGGCTCGTTTGACCTTCCAAACGGCCCAGAAAACCCGTGATGGCCAACCGTATGCATAGACAACGTCTTGACGGACGTCCACGAACAAATTTTGCATTTTTGACGTCGGAATCCCGATCACCCAAAAAATGGTGTGCAATAGCACACGAAAATCGTCAAAATGAGGCGTATGCTCGCTCCGGGGCTCGTTTGACCTTCCAAACGGCCCAGAAAACCCGTGATGGCCAACCGTATGCATAGAGAACGTCTTGACGGACGTCCACGAACAAATTTGGCATTTTTGACGTCGGAATCCCGATCACCCAAAAAATGGTGTGCAATAGCACACGAAAATCGTCAAAATGAGGCGTATGCTCGCTCCGGGGCTCGTTTGACCTTCCAAACGGCCCGGAAAACCCGTGATGGCCAACTGTATGCATAGACAACGTCTTGACAGACGTCCACGAACAAATTTTGCATTTTTGACGTCGGAATCCCGATCACCCAAAAAATGGTGTGCAATAGCATACGAAAATCGTCAAAATGAGGCGTATGCTCGCTCAGGGGCTCACTTGTCCTTCCAAACGGCCCAGAAAACCCGTGATGGCAAACCGTATGCATAGACAACGTCTTGACGGACATCCACGAACAAATTTGGCATTTTTGACGTCGGAATCCTGATCACCCAAAAAATGGTGTGCAATAGCACACGAAAATCGTCAAAATGAGGCGTATGCTCGCTTTGGAGCTCGTTTGACCTTCCAAATGGCCTAGAAAACCCGTGATGGCCAACCGTATGCATAGACAACGTCTTGACGGACGTCCACGAAAAAAATTGGCATTTTTGACGTCGGAATCCCGATCACCCAAAAAATGGTGTGCAATAGCACACGAAAATCGTCAAAATGAGGCGTATGCTCGCTCCGGGGCTCGTTTGACCTTCCAAACGGCCCAGAAAACCCGTGATGGCCAACCGTATGCATAGACAACGTCTTGACGGACGTCCACGAACAAATTTGGCATTTTTGACGTCGGAATCCTGATCACCCAAAAAATGGTGTGCAATAGCACACGAAAATCGTCAAAATGAGGCGTATGCTCGCTTTGGAGCTTGTTTGACCTTCCAAATGGCCCAGAAAACCCGTGATGGCCAACCGTATGCATATACAACGTCTTGACGGACGTCCACGAACAAATTTGGCATTTTTGACGTCGGAATCCCGATCACCAAAAAAATGGTATGCAATAGCACACGAAAATCGTCAAAATGAGGCGTATGCTCGCTCTGGGGCTCGTTTGACCTTCCAAACGGCCCAGAAAACCTGTGATGGCCAACCGTATGCATAGACAACGTCTTGACGGACGTCCACGAACAAATTTTGCATTTTTGACGTTGGAATCCCGATCACCCAAAAAATGGTGTGCAATAGCACACGAAAATCGTCAAAATGAGGCGTATGCTCGCTCCGGGGCTCGTTTGACCTTCCAAACGGCCCAGAAAACCCGTGATGGCCAACCGTATGCATAGACAACGTCTTGACGGACGTCCACGAACAAATTTGGCATTTTTGACATCGGAATCCCGATCACCCAAAAAATGGTGTGCAATAGCACACGAAAATCGTCAAAATGAGGCGTATGCTCGCTCCGGGGCTCGTTTGACCTTCCAAACGGCCCAAAAAACCCGTGATGGCCAACCGTATGCATAGACAACGTCTTGACGGACGTCCACGAACAAATTTTGCATTTTTGACGTCGTAATCCCGATCACCCAAAAAATGGTGTGCAATAGCACACGAAAATCGTCAAAATGAGGCGTATGCTCGCTCTGGGGCTCGTTTGACCTTCCAAACGGCCCAGAAAACCCGTGATGGCCAACCGTATGCATAGACAACGTCTTGACGGACGTCCACGAACAAATTTGGCATTTTTGACGTCGGAATCCCGATCACCCAAAAAATGGTGTGCAATAGCACACGAAAATCGTCAAAATGAGGGGTATGCTCGCTCCGGGGCTCGTTTGACCTTCCTAACGGCCCAGAAAACCCGTGATGGCCAACCGTATGCATAGACAACGTCTTGACGGACGTCCACGAACAAATTTGGCATTTTTTATGTCGGAATCCCGATCACCCAAAAAATGGTGTGCAATAGCACACGAAAATCGTCAAAATGAGGCGTATGCTCGCTCCGGGACTCGTTTGACCTTCCAAACGGCCCAGAAAACCCGTGATGGCCAACCGTATGCATAGACAACGTCTTGACGGACGTCCACGAACAAATTTTGCATTTTTGACGTCGGAATCCCGATCACCCAAAAAATGGTGTGCAATAGCACACGAAAATCGTCAAAATGAGGCGTATGCTCGCTCCGGGGCTCGTTTGACCTTCCAAACGGCCCAGAAAACCCGTGATGGCCAACCGTATGCATAGACAACGTCTTGACGGACGTCCACGAACAAATTTGGCATTTTTGACGTCGGAATCCCGATCACCCAAAAAATGGTGTGCAATAGCACACGAAAATCGTCAAAATGAGGCGTATGCTCACTCCGGGGCTTGTTTGACCTTCAAAACGGCCCAGAAAACCCGTGATGGCCAACCGTATGCATAGACAACGTCTTGACGGACGTCCACGAACAAATTTGGCATTTTTGACGTCGGAATCCTGATCACCCAAAAAATGGTGTGCAATAGCAAACGAAAATCGTCAAAATGAGGCGTATGCTCGCTCCGGGGCTCGTTTGACCTTCCAAATGGCCCAGAAAACCCGTGATGGCCAACCGTATGCATAGACAACATCTTGACGGACGTCCACGAACAAATTTGGCATTTTTGACGTCGGAATCCCGATCACCCAAAAAATGGTGTGCAATAGCACACGAAAATCGTCAAAATGAGGCGTATGCTCGCTCCGGGGCTCGTTTGACCTTCCAAACGGCCCAGAAAACCCGTGATGGCCAACCATATGCATAGACAACGTCTTGACGGACGTCCACGAACAAATTTGGCATTTTTGACGTCGGAATCCTGATCACCCAAAAAATGGTGTGCAATAGCACACGAAAATCGTCAAAATGAGGCGTATGCTCGCTCCGGGGCTCGTTTGACCTTCCAAATGGCCCAGAAAACCCGTGATGGCCAACCGTATGCATAGACAACGTCTTGACGGACGTCCACGAACAAATTTGGCATTTTTGACGTCGGAATCCCGATCACCCAAAAAATGGTGTGCAATAGCACACGAAAATCGTCAAAATGAGGCGTATGCTCGCTCCGGGGCTCGTTTGACCTTCCAAACGGCCCAGAAAACCCGTGATGGCCAACCGTATGCATAGACAACGTCTTGACGGACGTCCACGATCAAATTTTGCATTTTTGACGATGGAATCCCGATCACCCAAAAAATGGTGTGCAATAGAACACGAAAATCGTCAAAATGAGGCGTATGCTTGCTCCGGGGCTCGTTTGACCTTCCAAACGGCCCAGAAAACCCGTGATGGCCAACTGTATGCATAGACAACGTCTTGACGGACGTCCACGAACAAATTTGGCATTTTTTACGTCGGAATCCCGATCACCCAAAAAATGGTGTGCAATAGCACACGAAAATCGTAAAAATGAGGCGTATGCTCGCTCCGGGGCTCGTTTGACCTTCCAAACGGCCCAGAAAACCCGTGATGGCCAACCGTATGCATAGACAACGTCTTGACGGACGTCCACGAACAAATTTGGCATTTTTGACGTCGGAATCCTGATCACCCAAAAAATGGTGTGCAATAGCACACGGAAAACGTCAAAATGAGGCGTATGCTCGCTCCGGGGCTCGTTTGACCTTCCAAATGGCCCAGAAAACCCGTGATGGCCAACCGTATGCATAGACAACATCTTGACGGACGTCCACGAACAAATTTGGCATTTTTGACGTTGGAATCCCGATCACCCAAAAAATGGTGTGCAATAGCACACGAAAATCGTCAAAATGAGGCGTATGCTCGCTCCGGGGCTCGTTTGACCTTCCAAACGGCCCAGAAAACCCGTGATGGCCAACCGTATGCATAGACAACGTCTTGACGGACGTCCACGAACAAATTTGGCATTTTTGACGTCGGAATCCTGATCACCCAAAAAATGGTGTGCAATAGCAAACGAAAATCGTCAAAATGAGGCGTATGCTCGCTCCGGGGCTCGTTTGACCTTCCAAATGGCCCAGAAAACCCGTGATGGCCAACCGTATGCATAGACAACATCTTGACGGACGTCCACGAACAAATTTGGCATTTTTTACGTCGGAATCCCGATCACCCAAAAAATGGTGTGCAATAGCACACGAAAATCGTCAAAATGAGGCGTATGCTCGCTCCGAGGCTCGTTTGACCTTCCAAACGGCCTAGAAAACCCGTGATGGCCAACCATATGCATAGACAACGTCTTGGCGGACGTCCACGAACAAATTTGGCTTTTTTGACGTCGGAATCCTGATCACCCAAAAAATGGTGTGCAATAGCACACGAAAATCGTCAAAATGAGGCGTATGCTCGCTCCGGGGCTCGTTTGACCTTCCAAATGGCCCAGAAAACCCGTGATGGCCAACCGTATGCATAGACAACGTCTTGACGGACGTCCACGAACAAATTTGGCATTTTTGACGTCGGAATCCCGATCACCCAAAAAATGGTGTGCAATAGCACACGAAAATCGTCAAAATGAGGCGTATGCTCACTCCGGGGCTTGTTTGACCTTCAAAACGGCCCAGAAAACCCGTGATGGCCAACCGTATGCATAGACAACGTCTTGACGGACGTCCACGAACAAATTTGGCATTTTTGACGTCGGAATCCTGATCACCCAAAAAATGGTGTGCAATAGCAAACGAAAATCGTCAAAATGAGGCGTATGCTCGCTCCGGGGCTCGTTTTGACCTTCCAAATGGCCCAGAAAACCCGTGATGGCCAACCGTATGCATAGACAACATCTTGACGGACGTCCACGAACAAATTTGGCATTTTTGACGTCGGAATCCCGATCACCCAAAAAATGGTGTGCAATAGCACACGAAAATCGTCAAAATGAGGCGTATGCTCGCTTCGGGGCTCGTTTGACCTTCCAAACGGCCCAGAAAACCCGTGATGGCCAACCATATGCATAGACAACGTCTTGACGGACGTCCACGAACAAATTTGGCATTTTTGACGTCGGAATCCTGATCACCCAAAAAATGGTGTGCAATAGCACACGAAAATCGTCAAAATGAGGCGTATGCTCGCTCCGGGGCTCGTTTGACCTTCCAAATGGCCCAGAAAACCCGTGATGGCCAACCGTATGCATAGACAACGTCTTGACGGACGTCCACGAACAAATTTGGCATTTTTGACGTCGGAATCCCGATCACCCAAAAAATGGTGTGCAATAGCACACGAAAATCGTCAAAATGAGGCGTATGCTCGCTCCGGGGCTCGTTTGACCTTCCAAACGGCCCAGAAAACCCGTGATGGCCAACCGTATGCATAGACAACGTCTTGACGGACGTCCACGAACAAATTTTGCATTTTTGACGTCAGAATCCCGATCATTCAAAAAATGGTGTGCAATAGCACACAAAAATCGTCAAAATGAGGCGTATGCTCGCTCCGGGACTCGTTTGACCTTCCAAACGGCCCAGAAAACCCGTGATGGCCAACCGTATGCATAGACAACGTCTTGACGAACGTCCACGAACAAATTTGGCATTTTTGACGTCGGAATCCCGATCACCCAAAACAAGGTGTGCAATAGCACACGAAAATCGTAAAAATGAGGCGTATGCTCGCTCCGGGGCTCGTTTGACCTTCCAAACGGCCCAGAAAACCCGTGATGGCCAACCGTATGCATAGACAACGTCTTGACGGACGTCCACGAACAAATTTGGCATTTTTGACGTCGGAATCCTGATCACCCAAAAAATGGTGTGCAATAGCACACGGAAATCGTCAAAATGAGGCGTATGCTCGCTCCGGGGCTCGTTTGACCTTCCAAATGGCCCAGAAAACCCGTGATGGCCAACCGTATGCATAGACAACATCTTGACGGACGTCCACGAACAAATTTGGCATTTTTGACGTCGGAATCCCGATCACCCAAAAAATGGTGTGCAATAGCACACGAAAATCGTAAAAATGAGGCGTATGCTCGCTCCGGGGCTCGTTTGACCTTCCAAACGGCCCAGAAAACCCGTGATGGCCAACCGTATTCATAGACAACGTCTTGACAGACGTCCACGAACAAATTTGGCATTTTTGACGTCGGAATCCCGATCACCCAAAAAATGGTGTGCAATAGCACACGAAAATCATCAAAATGAGGCGTATGCTCGCTCCGGAGCTCGTTTGACCTTCCAAACGGCCCAGAAAACCCGTGATGGACAACCGTATGCATAGACAACGTCTTGACGGACGTCCACGAACAAATTTTGCATTTTTGACGTCAGAATCCCGATCATTCAAAAAATGGTGTGCAATAGCACACGAAAATCGTAAAAATGAGGCGTATGCTCGCTCCGGGGCTCGTTTGACCTTCCAAACGGCCCAGAAAACCCGTGATGGCCAACCGTATTCATAGACAACGTCTTGACGGACGTCCACGAACAAATTTTGCATTTTTGACGTCAGAATCCCGATCATTCAAAAAATGGTGTGCAATAGCACACGAAAATCATCAAAATGAGGCGTATGCTCGCTCCGGGGCTCGTTTGACCTTCCAAACGGCCCAGAAAACCCGTGATGGCCAACCGTATGCATAGACAACGTCTTGACGGACGTCCACGAACAAATTTTGCATTTTTGACGTCGGAATCCCGATCACCCAAAAAATGGTGTGCAATAGCACACGAAAATCGTCAAAATAAGGCGTATGCTCGCTCCGGGGCTCGTTTGACCTTCCAAACAGCCTAGAAAACCCGTGATGGCCAACCGTATGCATAGACAACGTCTTGACAAACGTCCACGAACAAATTTGGCATTTTTGACGTCGGAATCCCGATCACCCAAAACAAGGTGTGCAATAGCACACGAAAATCGTCAAAATGAGGCGTATGCTCGCTCCGGGGCTCGTTTGACCTTCCAAACGGCCCAGAAAACCCGTGATGTCCAACCATATGCATAGACAACGTCTTGACGGACGTCCACGAACAAATTTGGCATTTTTGACGTCGGAATCCTGATCACCCAAAAAATGGTGTGCAATAGCACACGAAAATCGTCAAAATGAGGCGTATGCTCGCTCCGGGGCTCGTTTGACCTTCCAAATGGCCCAGAAAACCCGTGATGGCCAACCGTATGCATAGACAACGTCTTGACAGACGTCCACGAACAAATTTGGCATTTTTGACGTTCGGAATCCCGATCACCCAAAAAATGGTGTGCAATAGCACACGAAAATCGTCAAAATGAGGCGTATGCTCGCTCCGGGCTCGTTTGACCTTCCAAATGACCCAGAAAACCCGTGATGGCCAACCGTATTCATAGACAACGTCTTGACAGACGTCCACGAACAAATTTGGCATTTTTGACGTCGGAATCCCGATCACCCAAAAAATGGTGTGCAATAGCACACGAAAATCGTCAAAATGAGGCGTATGCTCGCTCCGGAGCTCGTTTGACCTTCCAAACGGCCCAGAAAACCCGTGATGGCCAACCGTATGCATAGACAACGTCTTGACGGACGTCCACGAACAAATTTTGCATTTTTGACGTCAGAATCCCGATCATTCAAAAAATGGTGTGCAATAGCACACGAAAATCGTCAAAATGAGGCGTATGCTCGCTCCGGGGCTCGTTTGACCTTCCAAACGGCCCAGAAAACCCAAGATGGCCAACCGTATGCATAGAAAACGTCTTAACGAACGTCCACGAACAAATTTGGCATTTTTGACGTCGGAATCCCGATCACCCAAAACAAGGTGTGCAATAGCACACGAAAATCGTCAAAATGAGGCGTATGCTCGCTCCGGGGCTCGTTTGACCTTCCAAACGGCCCAGAAAACCCGTGATGTCCAACCATATGCATAGACAACGTCTTGACGGACGTCCACGAACAAATTTGGCATTTTTGACGTCGGAATCCTGATCACCCAAAAAATGGTGTGCAATAGCACACGAAAATCGTCAAAATGAGGCGTATGCTCGCTCCGGGGCTCGTTTGACCTTCCAAACGGCCCAAAAAACCCGTGATGGCCAACCGTATGCATAGACAACGTCTTGACGGACGTCCACGAACAAATTTGGCATTTTTGACGTCGGAATCCTGATCACCCAAAAAATGGTGTGCAATAGCACACGAAAATCGTCAAAATGAGGCGTATGCTCGCTCCGGGGCTCGTTTGACCTTCCAAACGGCCCAGAAAACCCGTGATGGCCAACCGTATGCATAGACAACGTCTTGACGAACGTCCACGAACAAATTTGGCATTTTTGACGTCGGAATCCCGATCACCCAAAACAAGGTGTGCAATAGCACACGAAAATCGTAAAAATGAGGCGTATGCTCGCTCCGGGGCTCGTTTGACCTTCCAAACGGCCCAGAAAACCCGTGATGGCCAACCGTATGCATAGACAACGTCTTGACGGACGTCCACGAACAAATTTGGCATTTTTGACGTCGGAATCCTGATCACCCAAAAAATGGTGTGCAATAGCACACGAAAATCGTCAAAATGAGGCGTATGCTCGCTCCGGTGCTCGTTTGACCTTCCAAACGGCCCAGAAAACCCGTGATGGCCAACCGTATGCATAGACAACGTCTTGACGGACGTCCACGAACAAATTTGGCATTTTTGACGTCGGAATCCCGATCACCCAAAAAATGGTGTGCAGTAGCACACGAAAATCGTCAAAATGAGGCGTATGCTCGCTCCGGGGCTCGTTTGACCTTCCAAACGGCCCAGAAAACCCGTGATGGCCAACCGTATGCATAGACAACGTCTTGACGGACGTCCACGAACAAATTTTGCATTTTTGACGTCGTAATCCCGATCACCCAAAAAATGGTGTGCAATAGCACACGAAAATCGTCAAAATGAGGCGTATGCTCGCTCTGGGCTCGTTTGACCTTCCAAACGGCCCAGAAAACCCGTGATGGCAAACCGTATGCATAGACAACGTCTTGACGGACGTCCACGAACAAATTTGGCATTTTTGACGTCGGAATCCCGATCACCCAAAAAATGGTGTGCAATAGCACACGAAAATCGTCAAAATGAGGGGTATGCTCGCTCCGGGGCTCGTTTGACCTTCCTAACGGCCTAGAAAACCCGTGATGGCCAACCGTATGCATAGACAACGTCTTGACGGACGTCCACGAACAAATTTGGCATTTTTTATGTCGGAATCCCGATCACCCAAAAAATGGTGTGCAATAGCACACGAAAATCGTCAAAATGAGGCGTATGCTCGCTCCGGGACTCGTTTGACCTTCCAAACGGCCCAGAAAACCCGTGATGGCCAACCGTATGCATAGACAACGTCTTGACGGACGTCCACGAACAAATTTTGCATTTTTGACGTCGGAATCCCGATCACCCAAAAAATTGTGTGCAATAGCACACGAAAATCGTCAAAATGAGGCGTATGCTCGCTCCGGGGCTCGTTTGACCTTCCAAACGGCCCAGAAAACCCGTGATGGCCAACCGTATGCATAGACAACGTCTTGACGGACGTCCACGATCAAATTTTGCATTTTTGACGTTGGAATCCCGATCACCCAAAAAATGGTGTGCAATAGAACACGAAAATCGTCAAAATGAGGCGTATGCTTGCTCCGGGGCTCGTTTGACCTTCCAAACGGCCCAGAAAACCCGTGATGGCCAACTGTATGCATAGACAACGTCTTGACGGACGTCCACGAACAAATTTGGCATTTTTTACGTCGGAATCCCGATCACCCAAAAAATTGTGTGCAATAGCACACGAAAATCGTAAAAATGAGGCGTATGCTCGCTCCGGGGCTCGTTTGACCTTCCAAACGGCCCAGAAAACCCGTGATGGCCAACCGTATGCATAGACAACGTCTTGACGGACGTCCACGAACAAATTTGGCATTTTTGACGTCGGAATCCTGATCACCCAACAAATGGTGTGCAATAGCACACGGAAAACGTCAAAATGAGGCGTATGCTCGCTCCGGGGCTCGTTTGACCTTCCAAATGGCCCAGAAAACCCGTGATGGCCAACCGTATGCATAGACAACATCTTGACGGACGTCCACGAACAAATTTGGCATTTTTGACGTCGGAATCCCGATCACCCAAAAAATGGTGTGCAATAGCACACGAAAATCGTCAAAATGAGGCGTATGCTCGCTCCGGGGCTCGTTTGACCTTCCAAACGGCCCAGAAAACCCGTGATGGCCAACCGTATGCATAGACAACGTCTTGACGGACGTCCACGAACAAATTTGGCATTTTTGACGTCGGAATCCTGATCACCCAAAAAATGGTGTGCAATAGCACACGAAAATCGTCAAAATGAGGCGTATGCTCGCTCCGGGGCTCGTTTGACCTTCCAAATGGCCCAGAAAACCCGTGATGGCCAACAGTATGCATAGACAACATCTTGACGGACGTCCACGAACAAATTTGGCATTTTTGACGTCGGAATCCCGATCACCCAAAAAATGGTGTGCAATAGCACACGAAAATCGTCAAAATGAGGCGTATGCTCGCTCCGGGGCTCGTTTGACCTTCCAAACGGCCCAGAAAACCCGTGATGGCCAACCATATGCATAGACAACGTCTTGACGGACGTCCACGAACAAATTTGGCATTTTTGACATCGGAATCCTGATCACCCAAAAAATGGTGTGCAATAGCACACGAAAATCGTCAAAATGAGGCGTATGCTCGCTCCGGGGCTCATTTGACCTTCCAAATGGCCCAGAAAACCCGTGATGGCCAACCGTATGCATAGACAACGTCTTGACGGACGTCCACGAACAAATTTGGCATTTTTGACGTCGGAATCCCGATCACCCAAAAAATGGTGTGCAATAGCACACGAAAATCGTCAAAATGAGGCGTATGCTCGCTCCGGGGCTCGTTTGACCTTCCAAACGGCCCAGAAAACCCGTGATGGCCAACCGTATGCATAGACAATGTCTTGACGGACGTCCACGAACAAATTTTGCATTTTTGACGTCAGAATCCCGATCATTCAAAAAATGGTGTGCAATAGCACACGAAAATCGTCAAAATGAGGCGTATGCTCGCTCCGGGGCTCGTTTGACCTTCCAAACGGCCCAGAAAACCCGTGATGGCCAACCGTATGCATAGACAACGTCTTGACGAACGTCCACGAACAAATTTGGCATTTTTGACGTCGGAATCCCGATCACCCAAAACAAGGTGTGCAATAGCACACGAAAATCGTAAAAATGAGGCGTATGCTCGCTCCGGGGCTCGTTTGACCTTCCAAACGGCCCAGAAAACCCGTGATGGCCAACCGTATGCATAGACAACGTCTTGACGGACGTCCACGAACAAATTTGGCATTTTTGACGTCGGAATCCTGATCACCCAAAAAATGGTGTGCAATAGCACACGGAAATCGTCAAAATGAGGCGTATGCTCGCTCCGGGGCTCGTTTGACCTTCCAAATGGCCCAGAAAACCCGTGATGGCCAACCGTATGCATAGACAACATCTTGACGGACGTCCACGAACAAATTTGGCATTTTTGACGTCGGAATCCCGATCACCCAAAAAATGGTGTGCAATAGCACACGAAAATCGTCAAAATGAGGCGTATGCTCGCTCCGGGGCTCGTTTGACCTTCCAAACGGCCCAGAAAACCCGTGATGGCCAACCGTATGCATAGACAACGTCTTGACGGACGTCCACGAACAAATTTGGCATTTTTGACATCGGAATCCTGATCACCCAAAAAATGGTGTGCAATAGCACACGAAAATCGTCAAAATGAGGCGTATGCTCGCTCCGGGGCTCGTTTGACCTTCCAAATGGCCCAGAAAACCCGTGATGGCCAACCGTATGCATAGACAACGTCTTGACGGACGTCCCGAACAAATTTGGCATTTTTTACGTCGGAATCCCGATCACCCAAAAAATGGTGTGCAATAGCACACGAAAATCGTCAAAATGAGGCGTATGCTCGCTCCGGGGCTCGTTTGACCTTCCAAACGGCCCAGAAAACCCGTGATGGCCAACCGTATGCATAGACAACGTCTTGACGGACGTCCACGAACAAATTTTGCATTTTTGACGTCGGAATCCCGATCACCCAAAAAATGGTGTGCAATAGCACACGAAAATCGTCAAAATGAGGCGTATGCTCGCTCCGGGGATCGTTTGACCTTCCAAACGGCCCAGAAAACCTGTGATGGCCAACCGTATGCATAGACAACGTCTTGACGGACGTCCACGAACAAATTTGGCATTTTTGACGTCGGAATCCTGATCACTCAAAAAATGGTGTGCAATAGCACACGAAAATCGTCAAAATGAGGCGTATGCTCGCTCCGGGGCTCGTTTGACCTTCCAAACGGCCCAGAAAACCCGTGATGGCCAACCGTATGCATAGACAACGTCTTGACGGACGTCCACGAACAAATTTGGCATTTTTTATGTCGGAATCCCGATCACCCAAAAAATGGTGTGCAATAGCACACGAAAATCGTCAAAATGAGGCGTATGCTCGCTCCGGGGCTCGTTTGACCTTCCAAACGGCCCAGAAAACCCGTGATGGCCAACCGTATGCATAGAAAACGTCTTGACGGACGTCCACGAACAAATTTGGCATTTTTGACGTCGGAATCCCGATCACCCAAAAAATGGTGTGCAATAGCACACGAAAATCGTCAAAATGAGGCGTATGCTCGCTCTGGGGCTCGTTTGACCTTCCAAACGGCCCAGAAAACCTGTGATGGCCAACCGTATGCATAGACAACGTCTTGACGGACGTCCACGAACAAATTTGGCATTTTTGACGTCGGAATCCTGATCACTCAAAAAATGGTGTGCAATAGCACACGAAAATCGTCAAAATGAGGCGTATGCTCGCTCCGGGGCTCGTTTGACCTTCCAAACGGCCCAGAAAACCCGTGATGGCCAACCGTATGCATAGACAACGTCTTGACGGACGTCCACGAACAAATTTGGCATTTTTTATGTCGGAATCCCGATCACCCAAAAAATGGTGTGCAATAGCACACGAAAATCGTCAAAATGAGGCGTATGCTCGCTCCGGGGCTCGTTTGACCTTCCAAACGGCCCAGAAAACCCGTGATGGCCAACCGTATGCATAGAAAACGTCTTGACGGACGTCCACGAACAAATTTTGCATTTTTGACGTCGGAATCCCGATCACCCAAAAAATGGTGTGCAATAGCACACGAAAATCGTCAAAATGAGGCGTATGCTCGCTCCGGGGCTCGTTTGACCTTCCAAACGGCCCAGAAAACCCGTGATGGCCAACCGTATGCATAGACAACGTCTTGACGGACGTCCACGAACAAATTTTGCATTTTTGACGTCGGAATCCCGATCACCCAAAAAATGATGTGCAATAGCACACGAAAATCGTCAAAATGAGGCGTATGCTCGCTCCGGGGCTCGTTTGACCTTCCAAACGGCCCAGAAAACCCGTGATGGCCAACCGTATGCATAGAAAACGTCTTGACGGACGTCCACGAACAAATTTTGCATTTTTGACGTCGGAATCCTGATCACCCAAAAAATGGTGTGCAATAGCACACGAAAATCGTCAAAATGAGGCGTATGCTCGCTCAGGGGCTCGTTTGTCCTTCCAAACGGCCCAGAAAACCCGTGATGGCCAACCGTATGCATAGACAACGTCTTGACGGACGTCCACGAACAAATTTGGCATTTTTGACGTCGGAATCCTGATCACCCAAAAAATGGTGTGCAATAGCACACGAAAATCGTCAAAATTAGGCGTATGCTCGCTTTGGAGCTCGTTTGACCTTCCAAATGGCCCAGAAAACCCGTGATGGCCAACCGTATGCATAGACAACGTCTTGACGGACGTCCACGAAAAAAATTGGCATTTTTGACGTCGGAATCCCGATCACCCAAAAAATGGTGTGCAATAGCACACGAAAATCGTCAAAATGAGGCGTATGCTCGCTCCGGAGCTCGTTTGACCTTCCAAACGGCCCAGAAAACCCGTGATGGCCAACCGTATGCATAGACAACGTCTTGACAGACGTCCACGAACAAATTTGGCATTTTTGACGTCGGAATCCTGATCACCCAAAAAATGGTGTGCAATAGCACACGAAAATCGTCAAAATGAGGCGTATGCTCGCTTTGGAACTCGTTTGACCTTCCAAATGGCCCAGAAAACCCGTGATGGCCAACCGTATGCATAGACAACGTCTTGACGGACGTCCATGAACAAATTTGGCATTTTTGACGTCGGAATCCCGATCACCCAAAAAATGGTATGCAATAGCACACGAAAATCGTCAAAATGAGGCGTATGCTCGCTCCGGGGCTCGTTTGACCTTCCAAACGGCCCAGAAAACCTGTGATGGCCAACCGTATGCATAGACAACGTCTTGACGGACGTCCACGAACAAATTTTGCATTTTTGACGTTGGAATCCCGATCACCCAAAAAATGGTGTGCAATAGCACACGAAAATCGTCAAAATGAGGTGTATGCTCGCTCCGGGGCTCGTTTGACCTTCCAAATGGCCCAGAAAACCCGTGATGGCCAACCGTATGCATAGACAACGTCTTGACGGACGTCCATGAACAAATTTGGCATTTTTGACGTCGGAATCCCGATCACCCAAAAAATGGTGTGCAATAGCACACGAAAATCGTCAAAATGAGGCGTATGCTCGCTCCGGGGCTCGTTTGACCTTCCAAACGGCCCAGAAAACCCGTGATGGCCAACCGTATGCATAGACAACGTCTTGACGGACGTCCACGAACAAATTTTGCATTTTTGACGTCGTAATCCCGATCACCCAAAAAATGGTGTGCAATAGCACACGAAAATCGTCAAAATGAGGCGTATGCTCGCTTTGGAACTCGTTTGACCTTCCAAATGGCCCAGAAAACCCGTGATGGCCAACCGTATGAATAGACAACGTCTTGACGGACGTCCATGAACAAATTTGGCATTTTTGACGTCGGAATCCCGATCACCCAAAAAATGGTATGCAATAGCACACGAAAATCGTCAAAATGAGGCGTATGCTCGCTCCGGGGCTCGTTTGACCTTCCAAACGGCCCAGAAAACCTGTGATGGCCAACCGTATGCATAGACAACGTCTTGACGGACGTCCACGAACAAATTTTGCATTTTTGACGTTGGAATCCCGATCACCCAAAAAATGGTGTGCAATAGCACACGAAAATCGTCAAAATGAGGTGTATGCTCGCTCCGGGGCTCGTTTGACCTTCCAAACGGCCCAGAAAACCCGTGATGGCCAACCGTATGCATAGACAACGTCTTGACGGACGTCCATGAACAAATTTGGCATTTTTGACGTCGGAATCCCGATCACCCAAAAAATGGTGTGCAATAGCACACGAAAATCATCAAAATGAGGCGTATGCTCGCTCCGGGGCTCGTTTGACCTTCCAAACGGCCCAGAAAACCCGTGATGGCCAACCGTATGCATAGACAACGTCTTGACGGACGTCCACGAACAAATTTTGCATTTTTGACGTCGTAATCCCGATCACCCAAAAAATGGTGTGCAATAGCACACGAAAATCGTCAAAATGAGGCGTATGCTCGCTCTGGGCTCGTTTGACCTTCCAAACGGCCCAAAAAACCCGTGATGGCCAACCGTATGCATAGACAACGTCTTGACGGACGTCCACGAACAAATTTGGCATTTTTGACGTCGGAATCCCGATCACCCAAAAAATGGTGTGCAATAGCACACGAAAATCGTCAAAATGAGGGGTATGCTCGCTCCGGGGCTCGTTTGACCTTCCTAACGGCCCAGAAAACCCGTGATGGCCAACCGTATGCATAGACAACGTCTTGACGGACGTCCACGAACAAATTTGGCATTTTTTATGTCGGAATCCCGATCACCCAAAAAATGGTGTGCAATAGGACACGAAAATCGTCAAAATGAGGCGTATGCTCGCTCCGGGACTCGTTTGACCTTCCAAACGGCCCAGAAAACCCGTGATGGCCAACCGTATGCATAGACAACGTCTTGACGGACGTACACGAACAAATTTTGCATTTTTGACGTCGGAATCCCGATCACCCAAAAAATGGTGTGCAATAGCACACGAAAATCGTCAAAATGAGGCGTATGCTTGCTCCGGGGCTCGTTTGACCTTCCAAACGGCCCAGAAAACCCGTGATGGCCAACCGTATGCATAGACAACGTCTTGACGGACGTCCACGATCAAATTTTGCATTTTTGACGTTGGAATCCCGATCACCCAAAAAATGGTGTGCAATAGAACACGAAAATCGTCAAAATGAGGCGTATGCTTGCTCCGGGGCTCGTTTGACCTTCCAAACGGCCCAGAAAACCCGTGATGGCCAACTGTATGCATAGACAACGTCTTGACGGACGTCCACGAACAAATTTGGCATTTTTTACGTCGGAATCCCGATCACCCAAAAAATGGTGTGCAATAGCACACGAAAATCGTAAAAATGAGGCGTATGCTCGCTCCGGGGCTCGTTTGACCTTCCAAACGGCCCAGAAAACCCTTGATGACCAACCGTATGCATAGACAACGTCTTGACGGACGTCCACGAACAAATTTGGAATTTTTGACGTCGGAATCCTGATCACCCAAAAAATGGTGTGCAATAGCACACGGAAAACGTCAAAATGAGGCGTATGCTCGCTCCGGGGCTCGTTTGACCTTCCAAATGGCCCAGAAAACCCGTGATGGCCAACCGTATGCATAGACAACATCTTGACGGACGTCCACGAAGAAATTTGGCATTTTTGACGTCGGAATCCCGATCACCCAAAAAATGGTGTGCAATAGCACACGAAAATCGTCAAAATGAGGCGTATGCTCGCTCCGGGGCTCGTTTGACCTTCCAAACGGCCCAGAAAACCCGTGATGGCCAACCGTATGCATAGACAACGTCTTGACGGACGTCCACGAACAAATTTGGCATTTTTGACGTCGGAATCCTGATCACCCAAAAAATGGTGTGCAATAGCACACGAAAATCGTCAAAATGAGGCGTATGCTCGCTCCGGGGCTCGTTTGACCTTCCAAATGGCCCAGAAAACCCGTGATGGCCAACCGTATGCATAGACAACATCTTGACGGACGTCCACGAACAAATTTGGCATTTTTGACGTCGGAATCCCGATCACCCAAAAAATGGTGTGCAATAGCACACGAAAATCGTCAAAATGAGGCGTATGCTCGCTCTGGGGCTCGTTTGACCTTCCAAACGGCCCAGAAAACCCGTGATGGCCAACCATATGCATAGACAACGTCTTGACGGACGTCCACGAACAAATTTGGCATTTTTGACGTCGGAATCTTGATCACCCAAAAAATGGTGTGCAATAGCACACGAAAATCGTCAAAATGAGGCGTATGCTCGCTCCGGTGCTCGTTTGACCTTCCAAACGGCCCAGAAAACCCGTGATGGCCAACCGTATGCATAGACAACGTCTTGACGGACGTCCACGAACAAATTTGGCATTTTTGACGTCGGAATCCCGATCACCCAAAAAATGGTGTGCAATAGCACACGAAAATCGTCAAAATGAGGCGTATGCTCGCTCCGGGGCTCGTTTGACCTTCCAAACGGCCCAGAAAACCCGTGATGGCCAACCGTATGCATAGACAACGTCTTGACGGACGTCCACGAACAAATTTTGCATTTTTGACGTCGTAATCCCGATCACCCAAAAAATGGTGTGCAATAGCACACGAAAATCGTCAAAATGAGGCGTATGCTCGCTCTGGGCTCGTTTGACCTTCCAAACGGCCCAGAAAACCCGTGATGGCAAACCGTATGCATAGACAACGTCTTGACGGACGTCCACGAACAAATTTGGCATTTTTGACGTCGGAATCCCGATCACCCAAAAAATGGTGTGCAATAGCACACGAAAATCGTCAAAATGAGGGGTATGCTCGCTCCGGGGCTCGTTTGACCTTCCTAACGGCCCAGAAAACCCGTGATGGCCAACCGTATGCATAGACAACGTCTTGACGGACGTCCACGAACAAATTTGGCATTTTTTATGTCGGAATCCCGATCACCCAAAAAATGGTGTGCAATAGCACATGAAAATCGTCAAAATGAGGCGTATGCTCGCTCCGGGACTCGTTTGACCTTCCAAACGGCCCAGAAAACCCGTGATGGCCAACCGTATGCATAGACAACGTCTTGACGGACGTCCACGAACAAATTTTGCATTTTTGACGTCGGAATCCCGATCACCCAAAAAATGGTGTGCAATAGCACACGAAAATCGTCAAAATTAGGCGTATGCTCGCTCCGGGGCTCGTTTGACCTTCCAAACGGCCCAGAAAACCCGTGATGGCCAACCGTATGCATAGACAACGTCTTGACGGACGTCCACAATCAAATTTTGCATTTTTGACGTTGGAATCCCGATCACCCAAAAAATGGTGTGCAATAGAACACGAAAATCGTCAAAATGAGGCGTATGCTTGCTCCGGGGCTCGTTTGACCTTCCAAACGGCCCAGAAAACCCGTGATGGCCAACTGTATGCATAGACAACGTCTTGACGGACGTCCACGAACAAATTTGGCATTTTTTACGTCGGAATCCCGATCACCCAAAAAATTGTGTGCAATAGCACACGAAAATCGTAAAAATGAGGCGTATGCTCGCTCCGGGGCTCGTTTGACCTTCCAAACGGCCCAGAAAACCCGTGATGGCCAACCGTATGCATAGACAACGTCTTGACGGACGTCCATGAACAAATTTGGCATTTTTGACGTCGGAATCCTGATCACCCAAAAAATGGTGTGCAATAGCACACGGAAAACGTCAAAATGAGGCGTATGCTCGCTCCGGGGCTCGTTTGACCTTCCAAATGGCCCAGAAAACCCGTGATGGCCAACCGTATGCATAGACAACATCTTGACGGACGTCCACGAACAAATTTGGCATTTTTGACGTCGGAATCCCGATCACCCAAAAAATGGTGTGCAATAGCACACGAAAATCGTCAAAATGAGGCGTATGCTCGCTCCGGGGCTCGTTTGACCTTCCAAACGGCCCAGAAAACCCGTGATGGCCAACCGTATGCATAGACAACGTCTTGACGGACGTCCACGAACAAATTTGGCATTTTTGACGTCGGAATCCTGATCACCCAAAAAATGGTGTGCAATAGCACACGAAAATCGTCAAAATGAGGCGTATGCTCGCTCCGGGGATCGTTTGACCTTCCAAATGGCCCAGAAAACCCGTGATGGCCAACAGTATGCATAGACAACATCTTGACGGACGTCCACGAACAAATTTGGCATTTTTGACGTCGGAATCCCGATCACCCAAAAAATGGTGTGCAATAGCACACGAAAATCGTCAAAATGAGGCGTATGCTCGCTCCGGGGCTCGTTTGACCTTCCAAACGGCCCAGAAAACCCGTGATGGCCAACCATATGCATAGACAACGTCTTGACGGACGTCCACGAACAAATTTGGCATTTTTGACATCGGAATCCTGATCACCCAAAAAATGGTGTGCAATAGCACACGAAAATCGTCAAAATGAGGCGTATGCTCGCTCCGGGGCTCATTTGACCTTCCAAATGGCCCAGAAAACCCGTGATGGCCAACCGTATGCATAGACAACGTCTTGACGGACGTCCACGAACAAATTTGGCATTTTTGACGTCGGAATCCCGATCACCCAAAAAATGGTGTGCAATAGCACACGAAAATCGTCAAAATGAGGCGTATGCTCGCTCCGGGGCTCGTTTGACCTTCCAAACGGCCCAGAAAACCCGTGATGGCAAACCGTATGCATAGACAACGTCTTGACGGACGTCCACGAACAAATTTTGCATTTTTGACGTCAGAATCCCGATCATTCAAAAAATGGTGTGCAATAGCACACGAAAATCGTCAAAATGAGGCGTATGCTCGCTCCGGGGC
Source organism: Solanum lycopersicum (assembly GCF_036512215.1). NCBI lineage: Eukaryota > Viridiplantae > Streptophyta > Magnoliopsida > Solanales > Solanaceae > Solanum > Solanum lycopersicum. The sequence goes on from NC_090802.1 coordinate 68,211,934, forward strand.
TCGTTTGACCTTCCAAACGGCCCAGAAAACCCGTGATGGCCAACCGTATGCATAGACAACGTCTTGACGAACGTCCACGAACAAATTTGGCATTTTTGACGTCGGAATCCCGATCACCCAAAACAAGGTGTGCAATAGCACACGAAAATCGTAAAAATGAGGCGTATGCTCGCTCCGGGGCTCGTTTGACCTTCCAAACGGCCCAGAAAACCCGTGATGGCCAACCGTATGCATAGACAACGTCTTGACGGACGTCCACGAACAAATTTGGCATTTTTGACGTCGGAATCCTGATCACCCAAAAAATGGTGTGCAATAGCACACGGAAATCGTCAAAATGAGGCGTATGCTCGCTCCGGGGCTCGTTTGACCTTCCAAATGGCCCAGAAAACCCGTGATGGCCAACCGTATGCATAGACAACATCTTGACGGACGTCCACGAACAAATTTGGCATTTTTGACGTCGGAATCCCGATCACCCAAAAAATGGTGTGCAATAGCACACGAAAATCGTCAAAATGAGGCGTATACTCGCTCCGGGGCTCGTTTGACCTTCCAAACGGCCCAGAAAACCCGTGATGGCCAACCGTATGCATAGACAACGTCTTGACGGACGTCCACGAACAAATTTGGCATTTTTGACATCGGAATCCTGATCACCCAAAAAATGGTGTGCAATAGCACACGAAAATCGTCAAAATAAGGCGTATGCTCGCTCCGGGGCTCGTTTGACCTTCCAAATGGCCCAGAAAACCCGTGATGGCCAACCGTATGCATAGACAACGTCTTGACGGACGTCCCGAACAAATTTGGCATTTTTTACGTCGGAATCCCGATCACCCAAAAAATGGTGTGCAATAGCACACGAAAATCGTCAAAATGAGGCGTATGCTCGCTCCGGGGCTCGTTTGACCTTCCAAACGGCCCAGAAAACCCGTGATGGCCAACCGTATGCATAGACAACGTCTTGACGGACGTCCACGAACAAATTTTGCATTTTTGACGTCGGAATCCCGATCACCCAAAAAATGGTGTGCAATAGCACACGAAAATCGTCAAAATGAGGCGTATGCTCGCTCCGGGGCTCGTTTGACCTTCCAAACGGCCCAGAAAACCCGTGATGGCCAACCGTATGCATAGACAACGTCTTGACGGACGTCCACAAACAAATTTGACATTTTTGACGTCGGAATCCCGATCACCCAAAAAATGGTGTGCAATAGCACATGAAAATCGTCAAAATGAGGCGTATGCTCGCTCCGGGGCTCGTTTGACCTTCCAAACGGCCCAGAAAACCCGTGATGGCCAACCGTATGCATAGACAACGTCTTGACGGACGTCCACGAACAAATTTTGCATTTTTGACGTCGGAATCCTGATCACCCAAAAAATGGTGTGCAATAGCACACGAAAATCGTCAAAATGAGGCGTATGCTCGCTCCGGGGCTCGTTTGACCTTCCAAACGGCCCAGAAAACCCGTGATGGCCAACCGTATGCATAGACAACGGACGTCCACAAACAAATTTGGCATTTTTGACGTTGGAATCCCGATCACCAGAAAAATGGTGTGCAATAGCACACGAAAATCGTCAAAATGAGGCGTATGCTCGCTCCGGGGCTCGTTTGACCTTCCAAACGGCCCAGAAAACCCGTGATGGCCAACCGTATGCATAGACAACGTCTTGACGGACGTCCACGAACAAATTTGGCATTTTTGACATCGGAATCCCGATCACCCAAAAAAAGGTGTGCAATAGCACACGAAAATCGTCAAAATGAGGCGTATGCTCGCTCCGGGGCACGTTTGACCTTCCAAACGGCCCAGAAAACCCTTGATGGCCAACCGTATGCATAGACAACGTCTTGACGGACGTCCACGAACAAATTTTTGCATTTTTGACGTCGTAATCCTGATCACCCAAAAAATGGTGTGCAATACAACACGAAAATCGTCAAAATGAGGCGTATGCTCGCTCTGGGGATCGTTTGACCTTCCAAACGGCCCAGAAAACCCGTGATGGCCAACCGTATGCATAGACAACGTCTTGACGGACGTCCATGAACAAATTTGGCATTTTTGACGTCGGAATCCCGATAACCCAAAAAATGGTGTGCAATAGCACACGAAAATCGTCAAAATGAGGGGTATGCTCGCTCCGGGGCTCGTTTGACCTTCAAAACGGCCCAGAAAACCCGTGATGGCCAACCGTATGCATAGAAAACGTCTTGACGGACGTCCACGAACAAATTTGGCATTTTTTATGTCAGAATCCCGATCACCCAAAAAATGGTGTGCAATAGCACACGAAAATCGTCAAAACAAGGCGTATGCTCGCTCCGGGGCTCGTTTGACCTTCCAAACGGCCCAGAAAACCCGTGATGGCCAACCGTATGCATAGACAACGTCTTGACGGACGTCCACGAACAAATTTTGCATTTTTGACGTCGGAATCCCGATCACCCAAAAAATGGTGTGCAATAGCACACGAAAATCGTCAAAATGAGGCGTATGCTCGCTCCGGGGCTCGTTTGACCTTCCAAACGGCCCAGAAAACCCGTGATGGCCAACCGTATGCATAGAGAACGTCTTGACGGACGTCCACGAACAAATTTGGCATTTTTGACGTCGGAATCCCGATCACCCAAAAAATGGTGTGCAATAGCACACGAAAATCGTCAAAATGAGGCGTATGCTCGCTCCGGGGCTCGTTTGACCTTCCAAACGGCCCGGAAAACCCGTGATGGCCAACTGTATGCATAGACAACGTCTTGACAGACGTCCACGAACAAATTTTGCATTTTTGACGTCGGAATCCCGATCACCCAAAAAATGGTGTGCAATAGCATACGAAAATCGTCAAAATGAGGCGTATGCTCGCTCAGGGGCTCACTTGTCCTTCCAAACGGCCCAGAAAACCCGTGATGGCAAACCGTATGCATAGACAACGTCTTGACGGACATCCACGAACAAATTTGGCATTTTTGACGTCGGAATCCTGATCACCCAAAAAATGGTGTGCAATAGCACACGAAAATCGTCAAAATGAGGCGTATGCTCGCTTTGGAGCTCGTTTGACCTTCCAAATGGCCTAGAAAACCCGTGATGGCCAACCGTATGCATAGACAACGTCTTGACGGACGTCCACGAAAAAAATTGGCATTTTTGACGTCGGAATCCCGATCACCCAAAAAATGGTGTGCAATAGCACACGAAAATCGTCAAAATGAGGCGTATGCTCGCTCCGGGGCTCGTTTGACCTTCCAAACGGCCCAGAAAACCCGTGATGGCCAACCGTATGCATAGACAACGTCTTGACGGACGTCCACGAACAAATTTGGCATTTTTGACGTCGGAATCCTGATCACCCAAAAAATGGTGTGCAATAGCACACGAAAATCGTCAAAATGAGGCGTATGCTCGCTTTGGAGCTTGTTTGACCTTCCAAATGGCCCAGAAAACCCGTGATGGCCAACCGTATGCATATACAACGTCTTGACGGACGTCCACGAACAAATTTGGCATTTTTGACGTCGGAATCCCGATCACCAAAAAAATGGTATGCAATAGCACACGAAAATCGTCAAAATGAGGCGTATGCTCGCTCTGGGGCTCGTTTGACCTTCCAAACGGCCCAGAAAACCTGTGATGGCCAACCGTATGCATAGACAACGTCTTGACGGACGTCCACGAACAAATTTTGCATTTTTGACGTTGGAATCCCGATCACCCAAAAAATGGTGTGCAATAGCACACGAAAATCGTCAAAATGAGGCGTATGCTCGCTCCGGGGCTCGTTTGACCTTCCAAACGGCCCAGAAAACCCGTGATGGCCAACCGTATGCATAGACAACGTCTTGACGGACGTCCACGAACAAATTTGGCATTTTTGACATCGGAATCCCGATCACCCAAAAAATGGTGTGCAATAGCACACGAAAATCGTCAAAATGAGGCGTATGCTCGCTCCGGGGCTCGTTTGACCTTCCAAACGGCCCAAAAAACCCGTGATGGCCAACCGTATGCATAGACAACGTCTTGACGGACGTCCACGAACAAATTTTGCATTTTTGACGTCGTAATCCCGATCACCCAAAAAATGGTGTGCAATAGCACACGAAAATCGTCAAAATGAGGCGTATGCTCGCTCTGGGGCTCGTTTGACCTTCCAAACGGCCCAGAAAACCCGTGATGGCCAACCGTATGCATAGACAACGTCTTGACGGACGTCCACGAACAAATTTGGCATTTTTGACGTCGGAATCCCGATCACCCAAAAAATGGTGTGCAATAGCACACGAAAATCGTCAAAATGAGGGGTATGCTCGCTCCGGGGCTCGTTTGACCTTCCTAACGGCCCAGAAAACCCGTGATGGCCAACCGTATGCATAGACAACGTCTTGACGGACGTCCACGAACAAATTTGGCATTTTTTATGTCGGAATCCCGATCACCCAAAAAATGGTGTGCAATAGCACACGAAAATCGTCAAAATGAGGCGTATGCTCGCTCCGGGACTCGTTTGACCTTCCAAACGGCCCAGAAAACCCGTGATGGCCAACCGTATGCATAGACAACGTCTTGACGGACGTCCACGAACAAATTTTGCATTTTTGACGTCGGAATCCCGATCACCCAAAAAATGGTGTGCAATAGCACACGAAAATCGTCAAAATGAGGCGTATGCTCGCTCCGGGGCTCGTTTGACCTTCCAAACGGCCCAGAAAACCCGTGATGGCCAACCGTATGCATAGACAACGTCTTGACGGACGTCCACGATCAAATTTTGCATTTTTGACGTTGGAATCCCGATCACCCAAAAAATGGTGTGCAATAGAACACGAAAATCGTCAAAATGAGGCGTATGCTTGCTCCGGGGCTCGTTTGACCTTCCAAACGGCCCAGAAAACCCGTGATGGCCAACTGTATGCATAGACAACGTCTTGACGGACGTCCACGAACAAATTTGGCATTTTTTACGTCGGAATCCCGATCACCCAAAAAATGGTGTGCAATAGCACACGAAAATCGTAAAAATGAGGCGTATGCTCGCTCCGGGGCTCGTTTGACCTTCCAAACGGCCCAGAAAACCCGTGATGGCCAACCGTATGCATAGACAACGTCTTGACGGACGTCCACGAACAAATTTGGCATTTTTGACGTCGGAATCCTGATCACCCAAAAAATGGTGTGCAATAGCACATGGAAAACGTCAAAATGAGGCGTATGCTCGCTCCGGGGCTCGTTTGACCTTCCAAATGGCCCAGAAAACCCGTGATGGCCAACCGTATGCATAGACAACATCTTGACGGACGTCCACGAACAAATTTGGCATTTTTGACGTTGGAATCCCGATCACCCAAAAAATGGTGTGCAATAGCACACGAAAATCGTCAAAATGAGGCGTATGCTCGCTCCGGGGCTCGTTTGACCTTCCAAACGGCCCAGAAAACCCGTGATGGCCAACCGTATGCATAGACAACGTCTTGACGGACGTCCACGAACAAATTTGGCATTTTTGACGTCGGAATCCTGATCACCCAAAAAATGGTGTGCAATAGCAAACGAAAATCGTCAAAATGAGGCGTATGCTCGCTCCGGGGCTCGTTTGACCTTCCAAATGGCCCAGAAAACCCGTGATGGCCAACCGTATGCATAGACAACATCTTGACGGACGTCCACGAACAAATTTGGCATTTTTTACGTCGGAATCCCGATCACCCAAAAAATGGTGTGCAATAGCACACGAAAATCGTCAAAATGAGGCGTATGCTCGCTCCGAGGCTCGTTTGACCTTCCAAACGGCCTAGAAAACCCGTGATGGCCAACCATATGCATAGACAACGTCTTGGCGGACGTCCACGAACAAATTTGGCTTTTTTGACGTCGGAATCCTGATCACCCAAAAAATGGTGTGCAATAGCACACGAAAATCGTCAAAATGAGGCGTATGCTCGCTCCGGGGCTCGTTTGACCTTCCAAATGGCCCAGAAAACCCGTGATGGCCAACCGTATGCATAGACAACGTCTTGACGGACGTCCACGAACAAATTTGGCATTTTTGACGTCGGAATCCCGATCACCCAAAAAATGGTGTGCAATAGCACACGAAAATCGTCAAAATGAGGCGTATGCTCACTCCGGGGCTTGTTTGACCTTCAAAACGGCCCAGAAAACCCGTGATGGCCAACCGTATGCATAGACAACGTCTTGACGGACGTCCACGAACAAATTTGGCATTTTTGACGTCGGAATCCTGATCACCCAAAAAATGGTGTGCAATAGCAAACGAAAATCGTCAAAATGAGGCGTATGCTCGCTCCGGGGCTCGTTTTGACCTTCCAAATGGCCCAGAAAACCCGTGATGGCCAACCGTATGCATAGACAACATCTTGACGGACGTCCACGAACAAATTTGGCATTTTTGACGTCGGAATCCCGATCACCCAAAAAATGGTGTGCAATAGCACACGAAAATCGTCAAAATGAGGCGTATGCTCGCTTCGGGGCTCGTTTGACCTTCCAAACGGCCCAGAAAACCCGTGATGGCCAACCATATGCATAGACAACGTCTTGACGGACGTCCACGAACAAATTTGGCATTTTTGACGTCGGAATCCTGATCACCCAAAAAATGGTGTGCAATAGCACACGAAAATCGTCAAAATGAGGCGTATGCTCGCTCCGGGGCTCGTTTGACCTTCCAAATGGCCCAGAAAACCCGTGATGGCCAACCGTATGCATAGACAACGTCTTGACGGACGTCCACGAACAAATTTGGCATTTTTGACGTCGGAATCCCGATCACCCAAAAAATGGTGTGCAATAGCACACGAAAATCGTCAAAATGAGGCGTATGCTCGCTCCGGGGCTCGTTTGACCTTCCAAACGGCCCAGAAAACCCGTGATGGCCAACCGTATGCATAGACAACGTCTTGACGGACGTCCACGAACAAATTTTGCATTTTTGACGTCAGAATCCCGATCATTCAAAAAATGGTGTGCAATAGCACACAAAAATCGTCAAAATGAGGCGTATGCTCGCTCCGGGACTCGTTTGACCTTCCAAACGGCCCAGAAAACCCGTGATGGCCAACCGTATGCATAGACAACGTCTTGACGAACGTCCACGAACAAATTTGGCATTTTTGACGTCGGAATCCCGATCACCCAAAACAAGGTGTGCAATAGCACACGAAAATCGTAAAAATGAGGCGTATGCTCGCTCCGGGGCTCGTTTGACCTTCCAAACGGCCCAGAAAACCCGTGATGGCCAACCGTATGCATAGACAACGTCTTGACGGACGTCCACGAACAAATTTGGCATTTTTGACGTCGGAATCCTGATCACCCAAAAAATGGTGTGCAATAGCACACGGAAATCGTCAAAATGAGGCGTATGCTCGCTCCGGGGCTCGTTTGACCTTCCAAATGGCCCAGAAAACCCGTGATGGCCAACCGTATGCATAGACAACATCTTGACGGACGTCCACGAACAAATTTGGCATTTTTGACGTCGGAATCCCGATCACCCAAAAAATGGTGTGCAATAGCACACGAAAATCGTAAAAATGAGGCGTATGCTCGCTCCGGGGCTCGTTTGACCTTCCAAACGGCCCAGAAAACCCGTGATGGCCAACCGTATTCATAGACAACGTCTTGACAGACGTCCACGAACAAATTTGGCATTTTTGACGTCGGAATCCCGATCACCCAAAAAATGGTGTGCAATAGCACACGAAAATCATCAAAATGAGGCGTATGCTCGCTCCGGAGCTCGTTTGACCTTCCAAACGGCCCAGAAAACCCGTGATGGACAACCGTATGCATAGACAACGTCTTGACGGACGTCCACGAACAAATTTTGCATTTTTGACGTCAGAATCCCGATCATTCAAAAAATGGTGTGCAATAGCACACGAAAATCGTAAAAATGAGGCGTATGCTCGCTCCGGGGCTCGTTTGACCTTCCAAACGGCCCAGAAAACCCGTGATGGCCAACCGTATTCATAGACAACGTCTTGACGGACGTCCACGAACAAATTTTGCATTTTTGACGTCAGAATCCCGATCATTCAAAAAATGGTGTGCAATAGCACACGAAAATCATCAAAATGAGGCGTATGCTCGCTCCGGGGCTCGTTTGACCTTCCAAACGGCCCAGAAAACCCGTGATGGCCAACCGTATGCATAGACAACGTCTTGACGGACGTCCACGAACAAATTTTGCATTTTTGACGTCGGAATCCCGATCACCCAAAAAATGGTGTGCAATAGCACACGAAAATCGTCAAAATAAGGCGTATGCTCGCTCCGGGGCTCGTTTGACCTTCCAAACAGCCTAGAAAACCCGTGATGGCCAACCGTATGCATAGACAACGTCTTGACAAACGTCCACGAACAAATTTGGCATTTTTGACGTCGGAATCCCGATCACCCAAAACAAGGTGTGCAATAGCACACGAAAATCGTCAAAATGAGGCGTATGCTCGCTCCGGGGCTCGTTTGACCTTCCAAACGGCCCAGAAAACCCGTGATGTCCAACCATATGCATAGACAACGTCTTGACGGACGTCCACGAACAAATTTGGCATTTTTGACGTCGGAATCCTGATCACCCAAAAAATGGTGTGCAATTGCACACGAAAATCGTCAAAATGAGGCGTATGCTCGCTCCGGGGCTCGTTTGACCTTCCAAATGGCCCAGAAAACCCGTGATGGCCAACCGTATGCATAGACAACGTCTTGACAGACGTCCACGAACAAATTTGGCATTTTTGACGTTCGGAATCCCGATCACCCAAAAAATGGTGTGCAATAGCACACGAAAATCGTCAAAATGAGGCGTATGCTCGCTCCGGGGCTCGTTTGACCTTCCAAATGACCCAGAAAACCCGTGATGGCCAACCGTATTCATAGACAACGTCTTGACAGACGTCCACGAACAAATTTGGCATTTTTGACGTCGGAATCCCGATCACCCAAAAAATGGTGTGCAATAGCACACGAAAATCGTCAAAATGAGGCGTATGCTCGCTCCGGAGCTCGTTTGACCTTCCAAACGGCCCAGAAAACCCGTGATGGCCAACCGTATGCATAGACAACGTCTTGACGGACGTCCACGAACAAATTTTGCATTTTTGACGTCAGAATCCCGATCATTCAAAAAATGGTGTGCAATAGCACACGAAAATCGTCAAAATGAGGCGTATGCTCGCTCCGGGGCTCGTTTGACCTTCCAAACGGCCCAGAAAACCCAAGATGGCCAACCGTATGCATAGAAAACGTCTTAACGAACGTCCACGAACAAATTTGGCATTTTTGACGTCGGAATCCCGATCACCCAAAACAAGGTGTGCAATAGCACACGAAAATCGTCAAAATGAGGCGTATGCTCGCTCCGGGGCTCGTTTGACCTTCCAAACGGCCCAGAAAACCCGTGATGTCCAACCATATGCATAGACAACGTCTTGACGGACGTCCACGAACAAATTTGGCATTTTTGACGTCGGAATCCTGATCACCCAAAAAATGGTGTGCAATAGCACACGAAAATCGTCAAAATGAGGCGTATGCTCGCTCCGGGGCTCGTTTGACCTTCCAAACGGCCCAGAAAACCCGTGATGGCCAACCGTATGCATAGACAACGTCTTGACGGACGTCCACGAACAAATTTTGCATTTTTGACGTCAGAATCCCGATCATTCAAAAAATGGTGTGCAATAGCACACGAAAATCGTCAAAATGAGGCGTATGCTCGCTCCGGGGCTCGTTTGACCTTCCAAACGGCCAAGAAAACCCGTGATGGCCAACCGTATGCATAGACAACGTCTTGACGGACGTCCACGAACAAATTTTGCATTTTTGACGGCGGAATCCCGATCACCCAAAAAATGGTGTGCAATAGCACACGAAAATAGTCAAAATGAGGCGTATGCTCGCTCCGGGGCTCGTTTGACCTTCCAAACGGCCCAGAAAACCCGTGATGGCCAACTGTATGCATAGACAACGTCTTGACGGACGTCCACGAACAAATTTGGCATTTTTGACGTCGAAATCCCGATCACCCAAAAAATGGTGTGCAATAGCACACGAAAATCGTCAAAATGAGGCGTATGCTCGCTCCGGGGCTCGTTTGACCTTCCAAACGGCCCAGAAAACCCGTGATGGCCAACCGTATGCATAGACAACGTCTTCACGGACGTCCACGAACAAATTTTGCATTTTTGACGTCGAAATCCCGATCACCCAAAAAATGGTGTGCAATAGCACACGAAAATCGTCAAAATGAGGCGTATGCTCGCTCCGGGGCTCGTTTGACCTTCCAAACGGCTCAGAAAACCCGTGATGGCCAACCGTATGCATAGACAACGTCTTCACGGACGTCCACGAACAAATTTTGCATTTTTGACGTCGGAATCCCGATCACCCAAAAAATGGTGTGCAATAGCACACGAAAATCGTCAAAATGAGGCGTATGCTCGCTCCGGGGCTCGTTTGACCTTCCTAACGGCCCAGAAAACCCGTGATGGCCAACTGTATGCATAGACAACATCTTGACGGACGTCCACGAACAAATTTGGCATTTTTGACGTCGAAATCCCGATCACCCAAAAAATGGTGTGCAATAGCACACGAAAATCGTCAAAATGAGGCGTATGCTCGCTCCGGGGCTCGTTTGACCTTCCAAACGACTCAGAAAACCCGTGATGGCCAACCATATGCATAAACAACGTCTTCACAGACGTCCACGAACAAATTTTGCATTTTTGACTTCGGAATCCTGATCACCCAAAAAATGGTGTGCAATAGCACACGAAAATCGTCAAAATGAGGCGTATGCTCGCTCCGGGGCTCGTTTGACCTTCCAAATGGCCCAGAAAACCCGTGATGTCCAACCGTATGCATAAACAACGTCTTGACGAACGTCCACGAACAAATTTGGCATTTTTGACGTTCGGAATCCCGATCACCCAAAAAATGGTGTGCTATAGCACACGAAAATCGTCAAAATGAGGCGTATGCTCGCTCCGGGGCTCGTTTGACCTTCCAAACGGCCCAGAAAACCCGTGATGGCCAACCGTATGCATAGACAACGTCTTGACGGACGTCCACGAACAAATTTTGCATTTTTGACGTTAGAATCCCGATCATTCAAAAAATGGTGTGCAATAGCACACGAAAATCGTCAAAATGAGGCGTATGCTCGCTCCGGGGCTCGTTTGACCTTCCAAACGGCCCAGAAAACCCGTGATGGCCAACCGTATGCATAGACAACGTCTTGACGGACGTCCACGAACAAATTTTGCATTTTTGACGTCAGAATCCCGATCATTCAAAAAATGGTGTGCAATAGCACACGAAAATCGTCAAAATGAGGCGTATGCTCGCTCCGGGGCTCGTTTGACCTTCCAAACGGCCCAGAAAACCCGTGATGGCCAACCGTATGCATAGACAACGTCTTGACGGACGTCCACGAACAAATTTGGCATTTTTGACGTTGGAATCCTGATCACCCAAAAAATGGTGTGCAATAGCACACGGAAATCGTCAAAATGAGGCGTATGCTCGCTCCGGGGCTCGTTTGACCTTCCAAATGGCCCAGAAAACCCGTGATGGCCAACCGTATGCATAGACAACATCTTGACGGACGTCCACGAACAAATTTGGCATTTTTGACGTCGGAATCCCGATCACCCAAAAAATGGTGTGCAATAGCACACGAAAATCGTCAAAATGAGGCGTATGCTCGCTCCGGGGCTCGTTTGACCTTCCAAACGGCCCAGAAAACCCGTGATGGCCAACCGTATGCATAGACAACGTCTTGACGGACGTCCACGAACAAATTTGGCATTTTTGACATCGGAATCCTGATCACCCAAAAAATGGTGTGCAATAGCACACGAAAATCGTCAAAATAAGGCGTATGCTCGCTCCGGGGCTCGTTTGACCTTCCAAATGGCCCAGAAAACCCGTGATGGCCAACCGTATGCATAGACAACGTCTTGACGGACGTCCCGAACAAATTTGGCATTTTTTACGTCGGAATCCCGATCACCCAAAAAATGGTGTGCAATAGCACACGAAAATCGTCAAAATGAGGCGTATGCTCGCTCCGGGGCTCGTTTGACCTTCCAAACGGCCCAGAAAACCCGTGATGGCCAACCGTATGCATAGACAACGTCTTGACGGACGTCCACGAACAAATTTTGCATTTTTGACGTCGGAATCCCGATCACCCAAAAAATGGTGTGCAATAGCACACGAAAATCGTCAAAATGAGGCGTATGCTCGCTCCGGGGCTCGTTTGACCTTCCAAACGGCCCAGAAAACCCGTGATGGCCAACCGTATGCATAGACAACGTCTTGACGGACGTCCACAAACAAATTTGACATTTTTGACGTCGGAATCCCGATCACCCAAAAAATGGTGTGCAATAGCACATGAAAATCGTCAAAATGAGGCGTATGCTCGCTCCGGGGCTCGTTTGACCTTCCAAACGGCCCAGAAAACCCGTGATGGCCAACCGTATGCATAGACAACGTCTTGACGGACGTCCACGAACAAATTTTGCATTTTTGACGTCGGAATCCTGATCACCCAAAAAATGGTGTGCAATAGCACACGAAAATCGTCAAAATGAGGCGTATGCTCGCTCCGGGGCTCGTTTGACCTTCCAAACGGCCCAGAAAACCCGTGATGGCCAACCGTATGCATAGACAACGGACGTCCACAAACAAATTTGGCATTTTTGACGTTGGAATCCCGATCACCAGAAAAATGGTGTGCAATAGCACACGAAAATCGTCAAAATGAGGCGTATGCTCGCTCCGGGGCTCGTTTGACCTTCCAAACGGCCCAGAAAACCCGTGATGGCCAACCGTATGCATAGACAACGTCTTGACGGACGTCCACGAACAAATTTGGCATTTTTGACATCGGAATCCCGATCACCCAAAAAAAGGTGTGCAATAGCACACGAAAATCGTCAAAATGAGGCGTATGCTCGCTCCGGGGCACGTTTGACCTTCCAAACGGCCCAGAAAACCCTTGATGGCCAACCGTATGCATAGACAACGTCTTGACGGACGTCCACGAACAAATTTTTGCATTTTTGACGTCGTAATCCTGATCACCCAAAAAATGGTGTGCAATACAACACGAAAATTGTCAAAATGAGGCGTATGCTCGCTCTGGGGATCGTTTGACCTTCCAAACGGCCCAGAAAACCCGTGATGGCCAACCGTATGCATAGACAACGTCTTGACGGACGTCCATGAACAAATTTGGCATTTTTGACGTCGGAATCCCGATAACCCAAAAAATGGTGTGCAATAGCACACGAAAATCGTCAAAATGAGGGGTATGCTCGCTCCGGGGCTCGTTTGACCTTCAAAACGGCCCAGAAAACCCGTGATGGCCAACCGTATGCATAGAAAACGTCTTGACGGACGTCCACGAACAAATTTGGCATTTTTTATGTCAGAATCCCGATCACCCAAAAAATGGTGTGCAATAGCACACGAAAATCGTCAAAACAAGGCGTATGCTCGCTCCGGGGCTCGTTTGACCTTCCAAACGGCCCAGAAAACCCGTGATGGCCAACCGTATGCATAGACAACGTCTTGACGGACGTCCACGAACAAATTTTGCATTTTTGACGTCGGAATCCCGATCACCCAAAAAATGGTGTGCAATAGCACACGAAAATCGTCAAAATGAGGCGTATGCTCGCTCCGGGGCTCGTTTGACCTTCCAAACGGCCCAGAAAACCCGTGATGGCCAACCGTATGCATAGAGAACGTCTTGACGGACGTCCACGAACAAATTTGGCATTTTTGACGTCGGAATCCCGATCACCCAAAAAATGGTGTGCAATAGCACACGAAAATCGTCAAAATGAGGCGTATGCTCGCTCCGGGGCTCGTTTGACCTTCCAAACGGCCCGGAAAACCCGTGATGGCCAACTGTATGCATAGACAACGTCTTGACAGACGTCCACGAACAAATTTTGCATTTTTGACGTCGGAATCCCGATCACCCAAAAAATGGTGTGCAATAGCATACGAAAATCGTCAAAATGAGGCGTATGCTCGCTCAGGGGCTCACTTGTCCTTCCAAACGGCCCAGAAAACCCGTGATGGCAAACCGTATGCATAGACAACGTCTTGACGGACATCCACGAACAAATTTGGCATTTTTGACGTCGGAATCCTGATCACCCAAAAAATGGTGTGCAATAGCACACGAAAATCGTCAAAATGAGGCGTATGCTCGCTTTGGAGCTCGTTTGACCTTCCAAATGGCCTAGAAAACCCGTGATGGCCAACCGTATGCATAGACAACGTCTTGACGGACGTCCACGAAAAAAATTGGCATTTTTGACGTCGGAATCCCGATCACCCAAAAAATGGTGTGCAATAGCACACGAAAATCGTCAAAATGAGGCGTATGCTCGCTCCGGGGCTCGTTTGACCTTCCAAACGGCCCAGAAAACCCGTGATGGCCAACCGTATGCATAGACAACGTCTTGACGGACGTCCACGAACAAATTTGGCATTTTTGACGTCGGAATCCTGATCACCCAAAAAATGGTGTGCAATAGCACACGAAAATCGTCAAAATGAGGCGTATGCTCGCTTTGGAGCTTGTTTGACCTTCCAAATGGCCCAGAAAACCCGTGATGGCCAACCGTATGCATATACAACGTCTTGACGGACGTCCACGAACAAATTTGGCATTTTTGACGTCGGAATCCCGATCACCAAAAAAATGGTATGCAATAGCACACGAAAATCGTCAAAATGAGGCGTATGCTCGCTCTGGGGCTCGTTTGACCTTCCAAACGGCCCAGAAAACCTGTGATGGCCAACCGTATGCATAGACAACGTCTTGACGGACGTCCACGAACAAATTTTGCATTTTTGACGTTGGAATCCCGATCACCCAAAAAATGGTGTGCAATAGCACACGAAAATCGTCAAAATGAGGCGTATGCTCGCTCCGGGGCTCGTTTGACCTTCCAAACGGCCCAGAAAACCCGTGATGGCCAACCGTATGCATAGACAACGTCTTGACGGACGTCCACGAACAAATTTGGCATTTTTGACATCGGAATCCCGATCACCCAAAAAATGGTGTGCAATAGCACACGAAAATCGTCAAAATGAGGCGTATGCTCGCTCCGGGGCTCGTTTGACCTTCCAAACGGCCCAAAAAACCCGTGATGGCCAACCGTATGCATAGACAACGTCTTGACGGACGTCCACGAACAAATTTTGCATTTTTGACGTCGTAATCCCGATCACCCAAAAAATGGTGTGCAATAGCACACGAAAATCGTCAAAATGAGGCGTATGCTCGCTCTGGGGCTCGTTTGACCTTCCAAACGGCCCAGAAAACCCGTGATGGCCAACCGTATGCATAGACAACGTCTTGACGGACGTCCACGAACAAATTTGGCATTTTTGACGTCGGAATCCCGATCACCCAAAAAATGGTGTGCAATAGCACACGAAAATCGTCAAAATGAGGGGTATGCTCGCTCCGGGGCTCGTTTGACCTTCCTAACGGCCCAGAAAACCCGTGATGGCCAACCGTATGCATAGACAACGTCTTGACGGACGTCCACGAACAAATTTGGCATTTTTTATGTCGGAATCCCGATCACCCAAAAAATGGTGTGCAATAGCACACGAAAATCGTCAAAATGAGGCGTATGCTCGCTCCGGGACTCGTTTGACCTTCCAAACGGCCCAGAAAACCCGTGATGGCCAACCGTATGCATAGACAACGTCTTGACGGACGTCCACGAACAAATTTTGCATTTTTGACGTCGGAATCCCGATCACCCAAAAAATGGTGTGCAATAGCACACGAAAATCGTCAAAATGAGGCGTATGCTCGCTCCGGGGCTCGTTTGACCTTCCAAACGGCCCAGAAAACCCGTGATGGCCAACCGTATGCATAGACAACGTCTTGACGGACGTCCACGAACAAATTTGGCATTTTTGACGTCGGAATCCCGATCACCCAAAAAATGGTGTGCAATAGCACACGAAAATCGTCAAAATGAGGCGTATGCTCACTCCGGGGCTTGTTTGACCTTCAAAACGGCCCAGAAAACCCGTGATGGCCAACCGTATGCATAGACAACGTCTTGACGGACGTCCACGAACAAATTTGGCATTTTTGACGTCGGAATCCTGATCACCCAAAAAATGGTGTGCAATAGCAAACGAAAATCGTCAAAATGAGGCGTATGCTCGCTCCGGGGCTCGTTTGACCTTCCAAATGGCCCAGAAAACCCGTGATGGCCAACCGTATGCATAGACAACATCTTGACGGACGTCCACGAACAAATTTGGCATTTTTGACGTCGGAATCCCGATCACCCAAAAAATGGTGTGCAATAGCACACGAAAATCGTCAAAATGAGGCGTATGCTCGCTCCGGGGCTCGTTTGACCTTCCAAACGGCCCAGAAAACCCGTGATGGCCAACCATATGCATAGACAACGTCTTGACGGACGTCCACGAACAAATTTGGCATTTTTGACGTCGGAATCCTGATCACCCAAAAAATGGTGTGCAATAGCACACGAAAATCGTCAAAATGAGGCGTATGCTCGCTCCGGGGCTCGTTTGACCTTCCAAATGGCCCAGAAAACCCGTGATGGCCAACCGTATGCATAGACAACGTCTTGACGGACGTCCACGAACAAATTTGGCATTTTTGACGTCGGAATCCCGATCACCCAAAAAATGGTGTGCAATAGCACACGAAAATCGTCAAAATGAGGCGTATGCTCGCTCCGGGGCTCGTTTGACCTTCCAAACGGCCCAGAAAACCCGTGATGGCCAACCGTATGCATAGACAACGTCTTGACGGACGTCCACGATCAAATTTTGCATTTTTGACGTTGGAATCCCGATCACCCAAAAAATGGTGTGCAATAGAACACGAAAATCGTCAAAATGAGGCGTATGCTTGCTCCGGGGCTCGTTTGACCTTCCAAACGGCCCAGAAAACCCGTGATGGCCAACTGTATGCATAGACAACGTCTTGACGGACGTCCACGAACAAATTTGGCATTTTTTACGTCGGAATCCCGATCACCCAAAAAATGGTGTGCAATAGCACACGAAAATCGTAAAAATGAGGCGTATGCTCGCTCCGGGGCTCGTTTGACCTTCCAAACGGCCCAGAAAACCCGTGATGGCCAACCGTATGCATAGACAACGTCTTGACGGACGTCCACGAACAAATTTGGCATTTTTGACGTCGGAATCCTGATCACCCAAAAAATGGTGTGCAATAGCACACGGAAAACGTCAAAATGAGGCGTATGCTCGCTCCGGGGCTCGTTTGACCTTCCAAATGGCCCAGAAAACCCGTGATGGCCAACCGTATGCATAGACAACATCTTGACGGACGTCCACGAACAAATTTGGCATTTTTGACGTTGGAATCCCGATCACCCAAAAAATGGTGTGCAATAGCACACGAAAATCGTCAAAATGAGGCGTATGCTCGCTCCGGGGCTCGTTTGACCTTCCAAACGGCCCAGAAAACCCGTGATGGCCAACCGTATGCATAGACAACGTCTTGACGGACGTCCACGAACAAATTTGGCATTTTTGACGTCGGAATCCTGATCACCCAAAAAATGGTGTGCAATAGCAAACGAAAATCGTCAAAATGAGGCGTATGCTCGCTCCGGGGCTCGTTTGACCTTCCAAATGGCCCAGAAAACCCGTGATGGCCAACCGTATGCATAGACAACATCTTGACGGACGTCCACGAACAAATTTGGCATTTTTTACGTCGGAATCCCGATCACCCAAAAAATGGTGTGCAATAGCACACGAAAATCGTCAAAATGAGGCGTATGCTCGCTCCGAGGCTCGTTTGACCTTCCAAACGGCCTAGAAAACCCGTGATGGCCAACCATATGCATAGACAACGTCTTGGCGGACGTCCACGAACAAATTTGGCTTTTTTGACGTCGGAATCCTGATCACCCAAAAAATGGTGTGCAATAGCACACGAAAATCGTCAAAATGAGGCGTATGCTCGCTCCGGGGCTCGTTTGACCTTCCAAATGGCCCAGAAAACCCGTGATGGCCAACCGTATGCATAGACAACGTCTTGACGGACGTCCACGAACAAATTTGGCATTTTTGACGTCGGAATCCCGATCACCCAAAAAATGGTGTGCAATAGCACACGAAAATCGTCAAAATGAGGCGTATGCTCACTCCGGGGCTTGTTTGACCTTCAAAACGGCCCAGAAAACCCGTGATGGCCAACCGTATGCATAGACAACGTCTTGACGGACGTCCACGAACAAATTTGGCATTTTTGACGTCGGAATCCTGATCACCCAAAAAATGGTGTGCAATAGCAAACGAAAATCGTCAAAATGAGGCGTATGCTCGCTCCGGGGCTCGTTTTGACCTTCCAAATGGCCCAGAAAACCCGTGATGGCCAACCGTATGCATAGACAACATCTTGACGGACGTCCACGAACAAATTTGGCATTTTTGACGTCGGAATCCCGATCACCCAAAAAATGGTGTGCAATAGCACACGAAAATCGTCAAAATGAGGCGTATGCTCGCTTCGGGGCTCGTTTGACCTTCCAAACGGCCCAGAAAACCCGTGATGGCCAACCATATGCATAGACAACGTCTTGACGGACGTCCACGAACAAATTTGGCATTTTTGACGTCGGAATCCTGATCACCCAAAAAATGGTGTGCAATAGCACACGAAAATCGTCAAAATGAGGCGTATGCTCGCTCCGGGGCTCGTTTGACCTTCCAAATGGCCCAGAAAACCCGTGATGGCCAACCGTATGCATAGACAACGTCTTGACGGACGTCCACGAACAAATTTGGCATTTTTGACGTCGGAATCCCGATCACCCAAAAAATGGTGTGCAATAGCACACGAAAATCGTCAAAATGAGGCGTATGCTCGCTCCGGGGCTCGTTTGACCTTCCAAACGGCCCAGAAAACCCGTGATGGCCAACCGTATGCATAGACAACGTCTTGACGGACGTCCACGAACAAATTTTGCATTTTTGACGTCAGAATCCCGATCATTCAAAAAATGGTGTGCAATAGCACACAAAAATCGTCAAAATGAGGCGTATGCTCGCTCCGGGACTCGTTTGACCTTCCAAACGGCCCAGAAAACCCGTGATGGCCAACCGTATGCATAGACAACGTCTTGACGAACGTCCACGAACAAATTTGGCATTTTTGACGTCGGAATCCCGATCACCCAAAACAAGGTGTGCAATAGCACACGAAAATCGTAAAAATGAGGCGTATGCTCGCTCCGGGGCTCGTTTGACCTTCCAAACGGCCCAGAAAACCCGTGATGGCCAACCGTATGCATAGACAACGTCTTGACGGACGTCCACGAACAAATTTGGCATTTTTGACGTCGGAATCCTGATCACCCAAAAAATGGTGTGCAATAGCACACGGAAATCGTCAAAATGAGGCGTATGCTCGCTCCGGGGCTCGTTTGACCTTCCAAATGGCCCAGAAAACCCGTGATGGCCAACCGTATGCATAGACAACATCTTGACGGACGTCCACGAACAAATTTGGCATTTTTGACGTCGGAATCCCGATCACCCAAAAAATGGTGTGCAATAGCACACGAAAATCGTAAAAATGAGGCGTATGCTCGCTCCGGGGCTCGTTTGACCTTCCAAACGGCCCAGAAAACCCGTGATGGCCAACCGTATTCATAGACAACGTCTTGACAGACGTCCACGAACAAATTTGGCATTTTTGACGTCGGAATCCCGATCACCCAAAAAATGGTGTGCAATAGCACACGAAAATCATCAAAATGAGGCGTATGCTCGCTCCGGAGCTCGTTTGACCTTCCAAACGGCCCAGAAAACCCGTGATGGACAACCGTATGCATAGACAACGTCTTGACGGACGTCCACGAACAAATTTTGCATTTTTGACGTCAGAATCCCGATCATTCAAAAAATGGTGTGCAATAGCACACGAAAATCGTAAAAATGAGGCGTATGCTCGCTCCGGGGCTCGTTTGACCTTCCAAACGGCCCAGAAAACCCGTGATGGCCAACCGTATTCATAGACAACGTCTTGACGGACGTCCACGAACAAATTTTGCATTTTTGACGTCAGAATCCCGATCATTCAAAAAATGGTGTGCAATAGCACACGAAAATCATCAAAATGAGGCGTATGCTCGCTCCGGGGCTCGTTTGACCTTCCAAACGGCCCAGAAAACCCGTGATGGCCAACCGTATGCATAGACAACGTCTTGACGGACGTCCACGAACAAATTTTGCATTTTTGACGTCGGAATCCCGATCACCCAAAAAATGGTGTGCAATAGCACACGAAAATCGTCAAAATAAGGCGTATGCTCGCTCCGGGGCTCGTTTGACCTTCCAAACAGCCTAGAAAACCCGTGATGGCCAACCGTATGCATAGACAACGTCTTGACAAACGTCCACGAACAAATTTGGCATTTTTGACGTCGGAATCCCGATCACCCAAAACAAGGTGTGCAATAGCACACGAAAATCGTCAAAATGAGGCGTATGCTCGCTCCGGGGCTCGTTTGACCTTCCAAACGGCCCAGAAAACCCGTGATGTCCAACCATATGCATAGACAACGTCTTGACGGACGTCCACGAACAAATTTGGCATTTTTGACGTCGGAATCCTGATCACCCAAAAAATGGTGTGCAATAGCACACGAAAATCGTCAAAATGAGGCGTATGCTCGCTCCGGGGCTCGTTTGACCTTCCAAATGGCCCAGAAAACCCGTGATGGCCAACCGTATGCATAGACAACGTCTTGACAGACGTCCACGAACAAATTTGGCATTTTTGACGTTCGGAATCCCGATCACCCAAAAAATGGTGTGCAATAGCACACGAAAATCGTCAAAATGAGGCGTATGCTCGCTCCGGGCTCGTTTGACCTTCCAAATGACCCAGAAAACCCGTGATGGCCAACCGTATTCATAGACAACGTCTTGACAGACGTCCACGAACAAATTTGGCATTTTTGACGTCGGAATCCCGATCACCCAAAAAATGGTGTGCAATAGCACACGAAAATCGTCAAAATGAGGCGTATGCTCGCTCCGGAGCTCGTTTGACCTTCCAAACGGCCCAGAAAACCCGTGATGGCCAACCGTATGCATAGACAACGTCTTGACGGACGTCCACGAACAAATTTTGCATTTTTGACGTCAGAATCCCGATCATTCAAAAAATGGTGTGCAATAGCACACGAAAATCGTCAAAATGAGGCGTATGCTCGCTCCGGGGCTCGTTTGACCTTCCAAACGGCCCAGAAAACCCAAGATGGCCAACCGTATGCATAGAAAACGTCTTAACGAACGTCCACGAACAAATTTGGCATTTTTGACGTCGGAATCCCGATCACCCAAAACAAGGTGTGCAATAGCACACGAAAATCGTCAAAATGAGGCGTATGCTCGCTCCGGGGCTCGTTTGACCTTCCAAACGGCCCAGAAAACCCGTGATGTCCAACCATATGCATAGACAACGTCTTGACGGACGTCCACGAACAAATTTGGCATTTTTGACGTCGGAATCCTGATCACCCAAAAAATGGTGTGCAATAGCACACGAAAATCGTCAAAATGAGGCGTATGCTCGCTCCGGGGCTCGTTTGACCTTCCAAACGGCCCAGAAAACCCGTGATGGCCAACCGTATGCATAGACAACGTCTTGACGGACGTCCACGAACAAATTTTGCATTTTTGACGTCAGAATCCCGATCATTCAAAAAATGGTGTGCAATAGCACACGAAAATCGTCAAAATGAGGCGTATGCTCGCTCCGGGGCTCGTTTGACCTTCCAAACGGCCAAGAAAACCCGTGATGGCCAACCGTATGCATAGACAACGTCTTGACGGACGTCCACGAACAAATTTTGCATTTTTGACGGCGGAATCCCGATCACCCAAAAAATGGTGTGCAATAGCACACGAAAATAGTCAAAATGAGGCGTATGCTCGCTCCGGGGCTCGTTTGACCTTCCAAACGGCCCAGAAAACCCGTGATGGCCAACTGTATGCATAGACAACGTCTTGACGGACGTCCACGAACAAATTTGGCATTTTTGACGTCGAAATCCCGATCACCCAAAAAATGGTGTGCAATAGCACACGAAAATCGTCAAAATGAGGCGTATGCTCGCTCCGGGGCTCGTTTGACCTTCCAAACGGCCCAGAAAACCCGTGATGGCCAACCGTATGCATAGACAACGTCTTCACGGACGTCCACGAACAAATTTTGCATTTTTGACGTCGAAATCCCGATCACCCAAAAAATGGTGTGCAATAGCACACGAAAATCGTCAAAATGAGGCGTATGCTCGCTCCGGGGCTCGTTTGACCTTCCAAACGGCTCAGAAAACCCGTGATGGCCAACCGTATGCATAGACAACGTCTTCACGGACGTCCACGAACAAATTTTGCATTTTTGACGTCGGAATCCCGATCACCCAAAAAATGGTGTGCAATAGCACACGAAAATCGTCAAAATGAGGCGTATGCTCGCTCCGGGGCTCGTTTGACCTTCCTAACGGCCCAGAAAACCCGTGATGGCCAACTGTATGCATAGACAACATCTTGACGGACGTCCACGAACAAATTTGGCATTTTTGACGTCGAAATCCCGATCACCCAAAAAATGGTGTGCAATAGCACACGAAAATCGTCAAAATGAGGCGTATGCTCGCTCCGGGGCTCGTTTGACCTTCCAAACGACTCAGAAAACCCGTGATGGCCAACCGTATGCATAGACAACGTCTTCACAGACGTCCACAAACAAATTTTGCATTTTTGACTTCGGAATCCTGATCACCCAAAAAATGGTGTGCAATAGCACACGAAAATCGTCAAAATGAGGCGTATGCTCGCTCCGGGGCTCGTTTGACCTTCCAAATGGCCCAGAAAACCCGTGATGTCCAACCGTATGCATAAACAACGTCTTGACGAACGTCCACGAACAAATTTGGCATTTTTGACGTTCGGAATCCCGATCACCCAAAAAATGGTGTGCTATAGCACACGAAAATCGTCAAAATGAGGCGTATGCTCGCTCCGGGGCTCGTTTGACCTTCCAAACGGCCCAGAAAACCCGTGATGGCCAACCGTATGCATAGACAACGTCTTGACGGACGTCCACGAACAAATTTTGCATTTTTGACGTTAGAATCCCGATCATTCAAAAAATGGTGTGCAATAGCACACGAAAATCGTCAAAATGAGGCGTATGCTCGCTCCGGGGCTCGTTTGACCTTCCAAACGGCCCAGAAAACCCGTGATGGCCAACCGTATGCATAGACAACGTCTTGACGGACGTCCACGAACAAATTTTGCATTTTTGACGTCAGAATCCCGATCATTCAAAAAATGGTGTGCAATAGCACACGAAAATCGTCAAAATGAGGCGTATGCTCGCTCCGGGGCTCGTTTGACCTTCCAAACGGCCCAGAAAACCCGTGATGGCCAACCGTATGCATAGACAACGTCTTGACGGACGTCCACGAACAAATTTGGCATTTTTGACGTCGGAATCCTGATCACCCAAAAAATGGTGTGCAATAGCACACGGAAATCGTCAAAATGAGGCGTATGCTCGCTCCGGGGCTCGTTTGACCTTCCAAATGGCCCAGAAAACCCGTGATGGCCAACCGTATGCATAGACAACATCTTGACGGACGTCCACGAACAAATTTTGCATTTTTGACGTCAGAATCCCGATCATTCAAAAAATGGTGTGCAATAGCACACGAAAATCGTCAAAATGAGGCGTATGCTCGCTCCGGGGCTCGTTTGACCTTCCAAACGGCCCAGAAAACCCGTGATGGCCAACCGTATGCATAGACAACGTCTTGACGGACATCCACGAACAAATTTGGCATTTTTGACGTCGGAATCCTGATCACCCAAAAAATGGTGTGCAATAGCACACGAAAATCGTCAAAATGAGGCGTATGCTCGCTTTGGAGCTCGTTTGACCTTCCAAATGGCCTAGAAAACCCGTGATGGCCAACCGTATGCATAGACAACGTCTTGACGGACGTCCACGAAAAAAATTGGCATTTTTGACGTCGGAATCCCGATCACCCAAAAAATGGTGTGCAATAGCACACGAAAATCGTCAAAATGAGGCGTATGCTCGCTCCGGGGCTCGTTTGACCTTCCAAACGGCCCAGAAAACCCGTGATGGCCAACCGTATGCATAGACAACGTCTTGACGGACGTCCACGAACAAATTTGGCATTTTTGACGTCGGAATCCTGATCACCCAAAAAATGGTGTGCAATAGCACACGAAAATCGTCAAAATGAGGCGTATGCTCGCTTTGGAGCTTGTTTGACCTTCCAAATGGCCCAGAAAACCCGTGATGGCCAACCGTATGCATATACAACGTCTTGACGGACGTCCACGAACAAATTTGGCATTTTTGACGTCGGAATCCCGATCACCAAAAAAATGGTATGCAATAGCACACGAAAATCGTCAAAATGAGGCGTATGCTCGCTCTGGGGCTCGTTTGACCTTCCAAACGGCCCAGAAAACCTGTGATGGCCAACCGTATGCATAGACAACGTCTTGACGGACGTCCACGAACAAATTTTGCATTTTTGACGTTGGAATCCCGATCACCCAAAAAATGGTGTGCAATAGCACACGAAAATCGTCAAAATGAGGCGTATGCTCGCTCCGGGGCTCGTTTGACCTTCCAAACGGCCCAGAAAACCCGTGATGGCCAACCGTATGCATAGACAACGTCTTGACGGACGTCCACGAACAAATTTGGCATTTTTGACATCGGAATCCCGATCACCCAAAAAATGGTGTGCAATAGCACACGAAAATCGTCAAAATGAGGCGTATGCTCGCTCCGGGGCTCGTTTGACCTTCCAAACGGCCCAAAAAACCCGTGATGGCCAACCGTATGCATAGACAACGTCTTGACGGACGTCCACGAACAAATTTTGCATTTTTGACGTCGTAATCCCGATCACCCAAAAAATGGTGTGCAATAGCACACGAAAATCGTCAAAATGAGGCGTATGCTCGCTCTGGGGCTCGTTTGACCTTCCAAACGGCCCAGAAAACCCGTGATGGCCAACCGTATGCATAGACAACGTCTTGACGGACGTCCACGAACAAATTTGGCATTTTTGACGTCGGAATCCCGATCACCCAAAAAATGGTGTGCAATAGCACACGAAAATCGTCAAAATGAGGGGTATGCTCGCTCCGGGGCTCGTTTGACCTTCCTAACGGCCCAGAAAACCCGTGATGGCCAACCGTATGCATAGACAACGTCTTGACGGACGTCCACGAACAAATTTGGCATTTTTTATGTCGGAATCCCGATCACCCAAAAAATGGTGTGCAATAGCACACGAAAATCGTCAAAATGAGGCGTATGCTCGCTCCGGGACTCGTTTGACCTTCCAAACGGCCCAGAAAACCCGTGATGGCCAACCGTATGCATAGACAACGTCTTGACGGACGTCCACGAACAAATTTTGCATTTTTGACGTCGGAATCCCGATCACCCAAAAAATGGTGTGCAATAGCACACGAAAATCGTCAAAATGAGGCGTATGCTCGCTCCGGGGCTCGTTTGACCTTCCAAACGGCCCAGAAAACCCGTGATGGCCAACCGTATGCATAGACAACGTCTTGACGGACGTCCACGATCAAATTTTGCATTTTTGACGTTGGAATCCCGATCACCCAAAAAATGGTGTGCAAT
Organism: Solanum lycopersicum; assembly: GCF_036512215.1. Classification (NCBI taxonomy): domain Eukaryota; kingdom Viridiplantae; phylum Streptophyta; class Magnoliopsida; order Solanales; family Solanaceae; genus Solanum; species Solanum lycopersicum. The sequence goes on from NC_090802.1 coordinate 68,237,761, forward strand.
AGAACACGAAAATCGTCAAAATGAGGCGTATGCTTGCTCCGGGGCTCGTTTGACCTTCCAAACGGCCCAGAAAACCCGTGATGGCCAACTGTATGCATAGACAACGTCTTGACGGACGTCCACGAACAAATTTGGCATTTTTTACGTCGGAATCCCGATCACCCAAAAAATGGTGTGCAATAGCACACGAAAATCGTAAAAATGAGGCGTATGCTCGCTCCGGGGCTCGTTTGACCTTCCAAACGGCCCAGAAAACCCGTGATGGCCAACCGTATGCATAGACAACGTCTTGACGGACGTCCACGAACAAATTTGGCATTTTTGACGTCGGAATCCTGATCACCCAAAAAATGGTGTGCAATAGCACACGGAAAACGTCAAAATGAGGCGTATGCTCGCTCCGGGGCTCGTTTGACCTTCCAAATGGCCCAGAAAACCCGTGATGGCCAACCGTATGCATAGACAACATCTTGACGGACGTCCACGAACAAATTTGGCATTTTTGACGTTGGAATCCCGATCACCCAAAAAATGGTGTGCAATAGCACACGAAAATCGTCAAAATGAGGCGTATGCTCGCTCCGGGGCTCGTTTGACCTTCCAAACGGCCCAGAAAACCCGTGATGGCCAACCGTATGCATAGACAACATCTTGACGGACGTCCACGAACAAATTTGGCATTTTTGACGTTGGAATCCCGATCACCCAAAAAATGGTGTGCAATAGCACACGAAAATCGTCAAAATGAGGCGTATGCTCGCTCCGGGGCTCGTTTGACCTTCCAAACGGCCTAGAAAACCCGTGATGGCCAACCATATGCATAGACAACGTCTTGGCGGACGTCCACGAACAAATTTGGCTTTTTTGACGTCGGAATCCTGATCACCCAAAAAATGGTGTGCAATAGCACACGAAAATCGTCAAAATGAGGCGTATGCTCGCTCCGGGGCTCGTTTGACCTTCCAAATGGCCCAGAAAACCCGTGATGGCCAACCGTATGCATAGACAACGTCTTGACGGACGTCCACGAACAAATTTGGCATTTTTGACGTCGGAATCCCGATCACCCAAAAAATGGTGTGCAATAGCACACGAAAATCGTCAAAATGAGGCGTATGCTCACTCCGGGGCTTGTTTGACCTTCAAAACGGCCCAGAAAACCCGTGATGGCCAACCGTATGCATAGACAACGTCTTGACGGACGTCCACGAACAAATTTGGCATTTTTGACGTCGGAATCCTGATCACCCAAAAAATGGTGTGCAATAGCAAACGAAAATCGTCAAAATGAGGCGTATGCTCGCTCCGGGGCTCGTTTGACCTTCCAAATGGCCCAGAAAACCCGTGATGGCCAACCGTATGCATAGACAACATCTTGACGGACGTCCACGAACAAATTTGGCATTTTTGACGTCGGAATCCCGATCACCCAAAAAATGGTGTGCAATAGCACACGAAAATCGTCAAAATGAGGCGTATGCTCGCTCCGGGGCTCGTTTGACCTTCCAAACGGCCCAGAAAACCCGTGATGGCCAACCATATGCATAGACAACGTCTTGACGGACGTCCACGAACAAATTTGGCATTTTTGACGTCGGAATCCTGATCACCCAAAAAATGGTGTGCAATAGCACACGAAAATCGTCAAAATGAGGCGTATGCTCGCTCCGGGGCTCGTTTGACCTTCCAAATGGCCCAGAAAACCCGTGATGGCCAACCGTATGCATAGACAACGTCTTGACGGACGTCCACGAACAAATTTGGCATTTTTGACGTCGGAATCCCGATCACCCAAAAAATGGTGTGCAATAGCACACGAAAATCGTCAAAATGAGGCGTATGCTCGCTCCGGGGCTCGTTTGACCTTCCAAACGGCCCAGAAAACCCGTGATGGCCAACCGTATGCATAGACAACGTCTTGACGGACGTCCACGATCAAATTTTGCATTTTTGACGTTGGAATCCCGATCACCCAAAAAATGGTGTGCAATAGAACACGAAAATCGTCAAAATGAGGCGTATGCTTGCTCCGGGGCTCGTTTGACCTTCCAAACGGCCCAGAAAACCCGTGATGGCCAACTGTATGCATAGACAACGTCTTGACGGACGTCCACGAACAAATTTGGCATTTTTTACGTCGGAATCCCGATCACCCAAAAAATGGTGTGCAATAGCACACGAAAATCGTAAAAATGAGGCGTATGCTCGCTCCGGGGCTCGTTTGACCTTCCAAACGGCCCAGAAAACCCGTGATGGCCAACCGTATGCATAGACAACGTCTTGACGGACGTCCACGAACAAATTTGGCATTTTTGACGTCGGAATCCTGATCACCCAAAAAATGGTGTGCAATAGCACACGGAAAACGTCAAAATGAGGCGTATGCTCGCTCCGGGGCTCGTTTGACCTTCCAAATGGCCCAGAAAACCCGTGATGGCCAACCGTATGCATAGACAACATCTTGACGGACGTCCACGAACAAATTTGGCATTTTTGACGTTGGAATCCCGATCACCCAAAAAATGGTGTGCAATAGCACACGAAAATCGTCAAAATGAGGCGTATGCTCGCTCCGGGGCTCGTTTGACCTTCCAAACGGCCCAGAAAACCCGTGATGGCCAACCGTATGCATAGACAACGTCTTGACGGACGTCCACGAACAAATTTGGCATTTTTGACGTCGGAATCCTGATCACCCAAAAAATGGTGTGCAATAGCAAACGAAAATCGTCAAAATGAGGCGTATGCTCGCTCCGGGGCTCGTTTGACCTTCCAAATGGCCCAGAAAACCCGTGATGGCCAACCGTATGCATAGACAACATCTTGACGGACGTCCACGAACAAATTTGGCATTTTTTACGTCGGAATCCCGATCACCCAAAAAATGGTGTGCAATAGCACACGAAAATCGTCAAAATGAGGCGTATGCTCGCTCCGAGGCTCGTTTGACCTTCCAAACGGCCTAGAAAACCCGTGATGGCCAACCATATGCATAGACAACGTCTTGGCGGACGTCCACGAACAAATTTGGCTTTTTTGACGTCGGAATCCTGATCACCCAAAAAATGGTGTGCAATAGCACACGAAAATCGTCAAAATGAGGCGTATGCTCGCTCCGGGGCTCGTTTGACCTTCCAAATGGCCCAGAAAACCCGTGATGGCCAACCGTATGCATAGACAACGTCTTGACGGACGTCCACGAACAAATTTGGCATTTTTGACGTCGGAATCCCGATCACCCAAAAAATGGTGTGCAATAGCACACGAAAATCGTCAAAATGAGGCGTATGCTCACTCCGGGGCTTGTTTGACCTTCAAAACGGCCCAGAAAACCCGTGATGGCCAACCGTATGCATAGACAACGTCTTGACGGACGTCCACGAACAAATTTGGCATTTTTGACGTCGGAATCCTGATCACCCAAAAAATGGTGTGCAATAGCAAACGAAAATCGTCAAAATGAGGCGTATGCTCGCTCCGGGGCTCGTTTTGACCTTCCAAATGGCCCAGAAAACCCGTGATGGCCAACCGTATGCATAGACAACATCTTGACGGACGTCCACGAACAAATTTGGCATTTTTGACGTCGGAATCCCGATCACCCAAAAAATGGTGTGCAATAGCACACGAAAATCGTCAAAATGAGGCGTATGCTCGCTTCGGGGCTCGTTTGACCTTCCAAACGGCCCAGAAAACCCGTGATGGCCAACCATATGCATAGACAACGTCTTGACGGACGTCCACGAACAAATTTGGCATTTTTGACGTCGGAATCCTGATCACCCAAAAAATGGTGTGCAATAGCACACGAAAATCGTCAAAATGAGGCGTATGCTCGCTCCGGGGCTCGTTTGACCTTCCAAATGGCCCAGAAAACCCGTGATGGCCAACCGTATGCATAGACAACGTCTTGACGGACGTCCACGAACAAATTTGGCATTTTTGACGTCGGAATCCCGATCACCCAAAAAATGGTGTGCAATAGCACACGAAAATCGTCAAAATGAGGCGTATGCTCGCTCCGGGGCTCGTTTGACCTTCCAAACGGCCCAGAAAACCCGTGATGGCCAACCGTATGCATAGACAACGTCTTGACGGACGTCCACGAACAAATTTTGCATTTTTGACGTCAGAATCCCGATCATTCAAAAAATGGTGTGCAATAGCACACAAAAATCGTCAAAATGAGGCGTATGCTCGCTCCGGGACTCGTTTGACCTTCCAAACGGCCCAGAAAACCCGTGATGGCCAACCGTATGCATAGACAACGTCTTGACGAACGTCCACGAACAAATTTGGCATTTTTGACGTCGGAATCCCGATCACCCAAAACAAGGTGTGCAATAGCACACGAAAATCGTAAAAATGAGGCGTATGCTCGCTCCGGGGCTCGTTTGACCTTCCAAACGGCCCAGAAAACCCGTGATGGCCAACCGTATGCATAGACAACGTCTTGACGGACGTCCACGAACAAATTTGGCATTTTTGACGTCGGAATCCTGATCACCCAAAAAATGGTGTGCAATAGCACACGGAAATCGTCAAAATGAGGCGTATGCTCGCTCCGGGGCTCGTTTGACCTTCCAAATGGCCCAGAAAACCCGTGATGGCCAACCGTATGCATAGACAACATCTTGACGGACGTCCACGAACAAATTTGGCATTTTTGACGTCGGAATCCCGATCACCCAAAAAATGGTGTGCAATAGCACACGAAAATCGTAAAAATGAGGCGTATGCTCGCTCCGGGGCTCGTTTGACCTTCCAAACGGCCCAGAAAACCCGTGATGGCCAACCGTATTCATAGACAACGTCTTGACAGACGTCCACGAACAAATTTGGCATTTTTGACGTCGGAATCCCGATCACCCAAAAAATGGTGTGCAATAGCACACGAAAATCATCAAAATGAGGCGTATGCTCGCTCCGGAGCTCGTTTGACCTTCCAAACGGCCCAGAAAACCCGTGATGGACAACCGTATGCATAGACAACGTCTTGACGGACGTCCACGAACAAATTTTGCATTTTTGACGTCAGAATCCCGATCATTCAAAAAATGGTGTGCAATAGCACACGAAAATCGTAAAAATGAGGCGTATGCTCGCTCCGGGGCTCGTTTGACCTTCCAAACGGCCCAGAAAACCCGTGATGGCCAACCGTATTCATAGACAACGTCTTGACGGACGTCCACGAACAAATTTTGCATTTTTGACGTCAGAATCCCGATCATTCAAAAAATGGTGTGCAATAGCACACGAAAATCATCAAAATGAGGCGTATGCTCGCTCCGGGGCTCGTTTGACCTTCCAAACGGCCCAGAAAACCCGTGATGGCCAACCGTATGCATAGACAACGTCTTGACGGACGTCCACGAACAAATTTTGCATTTTTGACGTCGGAATCCCGATCACCCAAAAAATGGTGTGCAATAGCACACGAAAATCGTCAAAATAAGGCGTATGCTCGCTCCGGGGCTCGTTTGACCTTCCAAACAGCCTAGAAAACCCGTGATGGCCAACCGTATGCATAGACAACGTCTTGACAAACGTCCACGAACAAATTTGGCATTTTTGACGTCGGAATCCCGATCACCCAAAACAAGGTGTGCAATAGCACACGAAAATCGTCAAAATGAGGCGTATGCTCGCTCCGGGGCTCGTTTGACCTTCCAAACGGCCCAGAAAACCCGTGATGTCAAACCATATGCATAGACAACGTCTTGACGGACGTCCACGAACAAATTTGGCATTTTTGACGTCGGAATCCTGATCACCCAAAAAATGGTGTGCAATAGCACACGAAAATCGTCAAAATGAGGCGTATGCTCGCTCCGGGGCTCGTTTGACCTTCCAAATGGCCCAGAAAACCCGTGATGGCCAACCGTATGCATAGACAACGTCTTGACAGACGTCCACGAACAAATTTGGCATTTTTGACGTTCGGAATCCCGATCACCCAAAAAATGGTGTGCAATAGCACACGAAAATCGTCAAAATGAGGCGTATGCTCGCTCCGGGCTCGTTTGACCTTCCAAATGACCCAGAAAACCCGTGATGGCCAACCGTATTCATAGACAACGTCTTGACAGACGTCCACGAACAAATTTGGCATTTTTGACGTCGGAATCCCGATCACCCAAAAAATGGTGTGCAATAGCACACGAAAATCGTCAAAATGAGGCGTATGCTCGCTCCGGAGCTCGTTTGACCTTCCAAACGGCCCAGAAAACCCGTGATGGCCAACCGTATGCATAGACAACGTCTTGACGGACGTCCACGAACAAATTTTGCATTTTTGACGTCAGAATCCCGATCATTCAAAAAATGGTGTGCAATAGCACACGAAAATCGTCAAAATGAGGCGTATGCTCGCTCCGGGGCTCGTTTGACCTTCCAAACGGCCCAGAAAACCCAAGATGGCCAACCGTATGCATAGAAAACGTCTTAACGAACGTCCACGAACAAATTTGGCATTTTTGACGTCGGAATCCCGATCACCCAAAACAAGGTGTGCAATAGCACACGAAAATCGTCAAAATGAGGCGTATGCTCGCTCCGGGGCTCGTTTGACCTTCCAAACGGCCCAGAAAACCCGTGATGTCCAACCATATGCATAGACAACGTCTTGACGGACGTCCACGAACAAATTTGGCATTTTTGACGTCGGAATCCTGATCACCCAAAAAATGGTGTGCAATAGCACACGAAAATCGTCAAAATGAGGCGTATGCTCGCTCCGGGGCTCGTTTGACCTTCCAAACGGCCCAGAAAACCCGTGATGGCCAACCGTATGCATAGACAACGTCTTGACGGACGTCCACGAACAAATTTTGCATTTTTGACGTCAGAATCCCGATCATTCAAAAAATGGTGTGCAATAGCACACGAAAATCGTCAAAATGAGGCGTATGCTCGCTCCGGGGCTCGTTTGACCTTCCAAACGGCCAAGAAAACCCGTGATGGCCAACCGTATGCATAGACAACGTCTTGACGGACGTCCACGAACAAATTTTGCATTTTTGACGGCGGAATCCCGATCACCCAAAAAATGGTGTGCAATAGCACACGAAAATAGTCAAAATGAGGCGTATGCTCGCTCCGGGGCTCGTTTGACCTTCCAAACGGCCCAGAAAACCCGTGATGGCCAACTGTATGCATAGACAACGTCTTGACGGACGTCCACGAACAAATTTGGCATTTTTGACGTCGAAATCCCGATCACCCAAAAAATGGTGTGCAATAGCACACGAAAATCGTCAAAATGAGGCGTATGCTCGCTCCGGGGCTCGTTTGACCTTCCAAACGGCCCAGAAAACCCGTGATGGCCAACCGTATGCATAGACAACGTCTTCACGGACGTCCACGAACAAATTTTGCATTTTTGACGTCGAAATCCCGATCACCCAAAAAATGGTGTGCAATAGCACACGAAAATCGTCAAAATGAGGCGTATGCTCGCTCCGGGGCTCGTTTGACCTTCCAAACGGCTCAGAAAACCCGTGATGGCCAACCGTATGCATAGACAACGTCTTCACGGACGTCCACGAACAAATTTTGCATTTTTGACGTCGGAATCCCGATCACCCAAAAAATGGTGTGCAATAGCACACGAAAATCGTCAAAATGAGGCGTATGCTCGCTCCGGGGCTCGTTTGACCTTCCTAACGGCCCAGAAAACCCGTGATGGCCAACTGTATGCATAGACAACATCTTGACGGACGTCCACGAACAAATTTGGCATTTTTGACGTCGAAATCCCGATCACCCAAAAAATGGTGTGCAATAGCACACGAAAATCGTCAAAATGAGGCGTATGCTCGCTCCGGGGCTCGTTTGACCTTCCAAACGACTCAGAAAACCCGTGATGGCCAACCGTATGCATAGACAACGTCTTCACAGACGTCCACGAACAAATTTTGCATTTTTGACTTCGGAATCCTGATCACCCAAAAAATGGTGTGCAATAGCACACGAAAATCGTCAAAATGAGGCGTATGCTCGCTCCGGGGCTCGTTTGACCTTCCAAATGGCCCAGAAAACCCGTGATGTCCAACCGTATGCATAAACAACGTCTTGACGAACGTCCACGAACAAATTTGGCATTTTTGACGTTCGGAATCCCGATCACCCAAAAAATGGTGTGCTATAGCACACGAAAATCGTCAAAATGAGGCGTATGCTCGCTCCGGGGCTCGTTTGACCTTCCAAACGGCCCAGAAAACCCGTGATGGCCAACCGTATGCATAGACAACGTCTTGACGGACGTCCACGAACAAATTTTGCATTTTTGACGTTAGAATCCCGATCATTCAAAAAATGGTGTGCAATAGCACACGAAAATCGTCAAAATGAGGCGTATGCTCGCTCCGGGGCTCGTTTGACCTTCCAAACGGCCCAGAAAACCCGTGATGGCCAACCGTATGCATAGACAACGTCTTGACGGACGTCCACGAACAAATTTTGCATTTTTGACGTCAGAATCCCGATCATTCAAAAAATGGTGTGCAATAGCACACGAAAATCGTCAAAATGAGGCGTATGCTCGCTCCGGGGCTCGTTTGACCTTCCAAACGGCCCAGAAAACCCGTGATGGCCAACCGTATGCATAGACAACGTCTTGACGGACGTCCACGAACAAATTTGGCATTTTTGACGTCGGAATCCTGATCACCCAAAAAATGGTGTGCAATAGCACACGGAAATCGTCAAAATGAGGCGTATGCTCGCTCCGGGGCTCGTTTGACCTTCCAAATGGCCCAGAAAACCCGTGATGGCCAACCGTATGCATAGACAACATCTTGACGGACGTCCACGAACAAATTTGGCATTTTTGACGTCGGAATCCCGATCACCCAAAAAATGGTGTGCAATAGCACACGAAAATCGTCAAAATGAGGCGTATGCTCGCTCCGGGGCTCGTTTGACCTTCCAAACGGCCCAGAAAACCCGTGATGGCCAACCGTATGCATAGACAACGTCTTGACGGACGTCCACGAACAAATTTGGCATTTTTGACATCGGAATCCTGATCACCCAAAAAATGGTGTGCAATAGCACACGAAAATCGTCAAAATAAGGCGTATGCTCGCTCCGGGGCTCGTTTGACCTTCCAAATGGCCCAGAAAACCCGTGATGGCCAACCGTATGCATAGACAACGTCTTGACGGACGTCCCGAACAAATTTGGCATTTTTTACGTCGGAATCCCGATCACCCAAAAAATGGTGTGCAATAGCACACGAAAATCGTCAAAATGAGGCGTATGCTCGCTCCGGGGCTCGTTTGACCTTCCAAACGGCCCAGAAAACCCGTGATGGCCAACCGTATGCATAGACAACGTCTTGACGGACGTCCACGAACAAATTTTGCATTTTTGACGTCGGAATCCCGATCACCCAAAAAATGGTGTGCAATAGCACACGAAAATCGTCAAAATGAGGCGTATGCTCGCTCCGGGGCTCGTTTGACCTTCCAAACGGCCCAGAAAACCCGTGATGGCCAACCGTATGCATAGACAACGTCTTGACGGACGTCCACAAACAAATTTGACATTTTTGACGTCGGAATCCCGATCACCCAAAAAATGGTGTGCAATAGCACATGAAAATCGTCAAAATGAGGCGTATGCTCGCTCCGGGGCTCGTTTGACCTTCCAAACGGCCCAGAAAACCCGTGATGGCCAACCGTATGCATAGACAACGTCTTGACGGACGTCCACGAACAAATTTTGCATTTTTGACGTCGGAATCCTGATCACCCAAAAAATGGTGTGCAATAGCACACGAAAATCGTCAAAATGAGGCGTATGCTCGCTCCGGGGCTCGTTTGACCTTCCAAACGGCCCAGAAAACCCGTGATGGCCAACCGTATGCATAGACAACGGACGTCCACAAACAAATTTGGCATTTTTGACGTTGGAATCCCGATCACCAGAAAAATGGTGTGCAATAGCACACGAAAATCGTCAAAATGAGGCGTATGCTCGCTCCGGGGCTCGTTTGACCTTCCAAACGGCCCAGAAAACCCGTGATGGCCAACCGTATGCATAGACAACGTCTTGACGGACGTCCACGAACAAATTTGGCATTTTTGACATCGGAATCCCGATCACCCAAAAAAAGGTGTGCAATAGCACACGAAAATCGTCAAAATGAGGCGTATGCTCGCTCCGGGGCACGTTTGACCTTCCAAACGGCCCAGAAAACCCTTGATGGCCAACCGTATGCATAGACAACGTCTTGACGGACGTCCACGAACAAATTTTTGCATTTTTGACGTCGTAATCCTGATCACCCAAAAAATGGTGTGCAATACAACACGAAAATTGTCAAAATGAGGCGTATGCTCGCTCTGGGGATCGTTTGACCTTCCAAACGGCCCAGAAAACCCGTGATGGCCAACCGTATGCATAGACAACGTCTTGACGGACGTCCATGAACAAATTTGGCATTTTTGACGTCGGAATCCCGATAACCCAAAAAATGGTGTGCAATAGCACACGAAAATCGTCAAAATGAGGGGTATGCTCGCTCCGGGGCTCGTTTGACCTTCAAAACGGCCCAGAAAACCCGTGATGGCCAACCGTATGCATAGAAAACGTCTTGACGGACGTCCACGAACAAATTTGGCATTTTTTATGTCAGAATCCCGATCACCCAAAAAATGGTGTGCAATAGCACACGAAAATCGTCAAAACAAGGCGTATGCTCGCTCCGGGGCTCGTTTGACCTTCCAAACGGCCCAGAAAACCCGTGATGGCCAACCGTATGCATAGACAACGTCTTGACGGACGTCCACGAACAAATTTTGCATTTTTGACGTCGGAATCCCGATCACCCAAAAAATGGTGTGCAATAGCACACGAAAATCGTCAAAATGAGGCGTATGCTCGCTCCGGGGCTCGTTTGACCTTCCAAACGGCCCAGAAAACCCGTGATGGCCAACCGTATGCATAGAGAACGTCTTGACGGACGTCCACGAACAAATTTGGCATTTTTGACGTCGGAATCCCGATCACCCAAAAAATGGTGTGCAATAGCACACGAAAATCGTCAAAATGAGGCGTATGCTCGCTCCGGGGCTCGTTTGACCTTCCAAACGGCCCGGAAAACCCGTGATGGCCAACTGTATGCATAGACAACGTCTTGACAGACGTCCACGAACAAATTTTGCATTTTTGACGTCGGAATCCCGATCACCCAAAAAATGGTGTGCAATAGCATACGAAAATCGTCAAAATGAGGCGTATGCTCGCTCAGGGGCTCACTTGTCCTTCCAAACGGCCCAGAAAACCCGTGATGGCAAACCGTATGCATAGACAACGTCTTGACGGACATCCACGAACAAATTTGGCATTTTTGACGTCGGAATCCTGATCACCCAAAAAATGGTGTGCAATAGCACACGAAAATCGTCAAAATGAGGCGTATGCTCGCTTTGGAGCTCGTTTGACCTTCCAAATGGCCTAGAAAACCCGTGATGGCCAACCGTATGCATAGACAACGTCTTGACGGACGTCCACGAAAAAAATTGGCATTTTTGACGTCGGAATCCCGATCACCCAAAAAATGGTGTGCAATAGCACACGAAAATCGTCAAAATGAGGCGTATGCTCGCTCCGGGGCTCGTTTGACCTTCCAAACGGCCCAGAAAACCCGTGATGGCCAACCGTATGCATAGACAACGTCTTGACGGACGTCCACGAACAAATTTGGCATTTTTGACGTCGGAATCCTGATCACCCAAAAAATGGTGTGCAATAGCACACGAAAATCGTCAAAATGAGGCGTATGCTCGCTTTGGAGCTTGTTTGACCTTCCAAATGGCCCAGAAAACCCGTGATGGCCAACCGTATGCATATACAACGTCTTGACGGACGTCCACGAACAAATTTGGCATTTTTGACGTCGGAATCCCGATCACCAAAAAAATGGTATGCAATAGCACACGAAAATCGTCAAAATGAGGCGTATGCTCGCTCTGGGGCTCGTTTGACCTTCCAAACGGCCCAGAAAACCTGTGATGGCCAACCGTATGCATAGACAACGTCTTGACGGACGTCCACGAACAAATTTTGCATTTTTGACGTTGGAATCCCGATCACCCAAAAAATGGTGTGCAATAGCACACGAAAATCGTCAAAATAAGGCGTATGCTCGCTCCGGGGCTCGTTTGACCTTCCAAACGGCCCAGAAAACCCGTGATGGCCAACCGTATGCATAGACAACGTCTTGACGGACGTCCACGAACAAATTTGGCATTTTTGACATCGGAATCCCGATCACCCAAAGAATGGTGTGCAATAGCACACGAAAATCGTCAAAATGAGGCGTATGCTCGCTCCGGGGCTCGTTTGACCTTCCAAACGGCCCAAAAAACCCGTGATGGCCAACCGTATGCATAGACAACGTCTTGACGGACGTCCACGAACAAATTTTGCATTTTTGACGTCGTAATCCCGATCACCCAAAAAATGGTGTGCAATAGCACACGAAAATCGTCAAAATGAGGCGTATGCTCGCTCTGGGGCTCGTTTGACCTTCCAAACGGCCCAGAAAACCCGTGATGGCCAACCGTATGCATAGACAACGTCTTGACGGACGTCCACGAACAAATTTGGCATTTTTGACGTCGGAATCCCGATCACCCAAAAAATGGTGTGCAATAGCACACGAAAATCGTCAAAATGAGGGGTATGCTCGCTCCGGGGCTCGTTTGACCTTCCTAACGGCCCAGAAAACCCGTGATGGCCAACCGTATGCATAGACAACGTCTTGACGGACGTCCACGAACAAATTTGGCATTTTTTATGTCGGAATCCCGATCACCCAAAAAATGGTGTGCAATAGCACACGAAAATCGTCAAAATGAGGCGTATGCTCGCTCCGGGACTCGTTTGACCTTCCAAACGGCCCAGAAAACCCGTGATGGCCAACCGTATGCATAGACAACGTCTTGACGGACGTCCACGAACAAATTTTGCATTTTTGACGTCGGAATCCCGATCACCCAAAAAATGGTGTGCAATAGCACACGAAAATCGTCAAAATGAGGCGTATGCTCGCTCCGGGGCTCGTTTGACCTTCCAAACGGCCCAGAAAACCCGTGATGGCCAACCGTATGCATAGACAACGTCTTGACGGACGTCCACGATCAAATTTTGCATTTTTGACGTTGGAATCCCGATCACCCAAAAAATGGTGTGCAATAGAACACGAAAATCGTCAAAATGAGGCGTATGCTTGCTCCGGGGCTCGTTTGACCTTCCAAACGGCCCAGAAAACCCGTGATGGCCAACTGTATGCATAGACAACGTCTTGACGGACGTCCACGAACAAATTTGGCATTTTTTACGTCGGAATCCCGATCACCCAAAAAATGGTGTGCAATAGCACACGAAAATCCTAAAAATGAGGCGTATGCTCGCTCCGGGGCTCGTTTGACCTTCCAAACGGCCCAGAAAACCCGTGATGGCCAACCGTATGCATAGACAACGTCTTGACGGACGTCCACGAACAAATTTGGCATTTTTGACGTCGGAATCCTGATCACCCAAAAAATGGTGTGCAATAGCACACGGAAAACGTCAAAATGAGGCGTATGCTCGCTCCGGGGCTCGTTTGACCTTCCAAATGGCCCAGAAAACCCGTGATGGCCAACCGTATGCATAGACAACATCTTGACGGACGTCCACGAACAAATTTGGCATTTTTGACGTTGGAATCCCGATCACCCAAAAAATGGTGTGCAATAGCACACGAAAATCGTCAAAATGAGGCGTATGCTCGCTCCGGGGCTCGTTTGACCTTCCAAACGGCCCAGAAAACCCGTGATGGCCAACCGTATGCATAGACAACGTCTTGACGGACGTCCACGAACAAATTTGGCATTTTTGACGTCGGAATCCTGATCACCCAAAAAATGGTGTGCAATAGCAAACGAAAATCGTCAAAATGAGGCGTATGCTCGCTCCGGGGCTCGTTTGACCTTCCAAATGGCCCAGAAAACCCGTGATGGCCAACCGTATGCATAGACAACATCTTGACGGACGTCCACGAACAAATTTGGCATTTTTTACGTCGGAATCCCGATCACCCAAAAAATGGTGTGCAATAGCACACGAAAATCGTCAAAATGAGGCGTATGCTCGCTCCGAGGCTCGTTTGACCTTCCAAACGGCCTAGAAAACCCGTGATGGCCAACCATATGCATAGACAACGTCTTGGCGGACGTCCACGAACAAATTTGGCTTTTTTGACGTCGGAATCCTGATCACCCAAAAAATGGTGTGCAATAGCACACGAAAATCGTCAAAATGAGGCGTATGCTCGCTCCGGGGCTCGTTTGACCTTCCAAATGGCCCAGAAAACCCGTGATGGCCAACCGTATGCATAGACAACGTCTTGACGGACGTCCACGAACAAATTTGGCATTTTTGACGTCGGAATCCCGATCACCCAAAAAATGGTGTGCAATAGCACACGAAAATCGTCAAAATGAGGCGTATGCTCACTCCGGGGCTTGTTTGACCTTCAAAACGGCCCAGAAAACCCGTGATGGCCAACCGTATGCATAGACAACGTCTTGACGGACGTCCACGAACAAATTTGGCATTTTTGACGTCGGAATCCTGATCACCCAAAAAATGGTGTGCAATAGCAAACGAAAATCGTCAAAATGAGGCGTATGCTCGCTCCGGGGCTCGTTTGACCTTCCAAATGGCCCAGAAAACCCGTGATGGCCAACCGTATGCATAGACAACATCTTGACGGACGTCCACGAACAAATTTGGCATTTTTGACGTCGGAATCCCGATCACCCAAAAAATGGTGTGCAATAGCACACGAAAATCGTCAAAATGAGGCGTATGCTCGCTCCGGGGCTCGTTTGACCTTCCAAACGGCCCAGAAAACCCGTGATGGCCAACCATATGCATAGACAACGTCTTGACGGACGTCCACGAACAAATTTGGCATTTTTGACGTCGGAATCCTGATCACCCAAAAAATGGTGTGCAATAGCACACGAAAATCGTCAAAATGAGGCGTATGCTCGCTCCGGGGCTCGTTTGACCTTCCAAATGGCCCAGAAAACCCGTGATGGCCAACCGTATGCATAGACAACGTCTTGACGGACGTCCACGAACAAATTTGGCATTTTTGACGTCGGAATCCCGATCACCCAAAAAATGGTGTGCAATAGCACACGAAAATCGTCAAAATGAGGCGTATGCTCGCTCCGGGGCTCGTTTGACCTTCCAAACGGCCCAGAAAACCCGTGATGGCCAACCGTATGCATAGACAACGTCTTGACGGACGTCCACGAACAAATTTTGCATTTTTGACGTCAGAATCCCGATCATTCAAAAAATGGTGTGCAATAGCACACAAAAATCGTCAAAATGAGGCGTATGCTCGCTCCGGGACTCGTTTGACCTTCCAAACGGCCCAGAAAACCCGTGATGGCCAACCGTATGCATAGACAACGTCTTGACGAACGTCCACGAACAAATTTGGCATTTTTGACGTCGGAATCCCGATCACCCAAAACAAGGTGTGCAATAGCACACGAAAATCGTAAAAATGAGGCGTATGCTCGCTCCGGGGCTCGTTTGACCTTCCAAACGGCCCAGAAAACCCGTGATGGCCAACCGTATGCATAGACAACGTCTTGACGGACGTCCACGAACAAATTTGGCATTTTTGACGTCGGAATCCTGATCACCCAAAAAATGGTGTGCAATAGCACACGGAAATCGTCAAAATGAGGCGTATGCTCGCTCCGGGGCTCGTTTGACCTTCCAAATGGCCCAGAAAACCCGTGATGGCCAACCGTATGCATAGACAACATCTTGACGGACGTCCACGAACAAATTTGGCATTTTTGACGTCGGAATCCCGATCACCCAAAAAATGGTGTGCAATAGCACACGAAAATCGTAAAAATGAGGCGTATGCTCGCTCCGGGGCTCGTTTGACCTTCCAAACGGCCCAGAAAACCCGTGATGGCCAACCGTATTCATAGACAACGTCTTGACAGACGTCCACGAACAAATTTGGCATTTTTGACGTCGGAATCCCGATCACCCAAAAAATGGTGTGCAATAGCACACGAAAATCATCAAAATGAGGCGTATGCTCGCTCCGGAGCTCGTTTGACCTTCCAAACGGCCCAGAAAACCCGTGATGGACAACCGTATGCATAGACAACGTCTTGACGGACGTCCACGAACAAATTTTGCATTTTTGACGTCAGAATCCCGATCATTCAAAAAATGGTGTGCAATAGCACACGAAAATCGTAAAAATGAGGCGTATGCTCGCTCCGGGGCTCGTTTGACCTTCCAAACGGCCCAGAAAACCCGTGATGGCCAACCGTATTCATAGACAACGTCTTGACGGACGTCCACGAACAAATTTTGCATTTTTGACGTCAGAATCCCGATCATTCAAAAAATGGTGTGCAATAGCACACGAAAATCATCAAAATGAGGCGTATGCTCGCTCCGGGGCTCGTTTGACCTTCCAAACGGCCCAGAAAACCCGTGATGGCCAACCGTATGCATAGACAACGTCTTGACGGACGTCCACGAACAAATTTTGCATTTTTGACGTCGGAATCCCGATCACCCAAAAAATGGTGTGCAATAGCACACGAAAATCGTCAAAATAAGGCGTATGCTCGCTCCGGGGCTCGTTTGACCTTCCAAACAGCCTAGAAAACCCGTGATGGCCAACCGTATGCATAGACAACGTCTTGACAAACGTCCACGAACAAATTTGGCATTTTTGACGTCGGAATCCCGATCACCCAAAACAAGGTGTGCAATAGCACACGAAAATCGTCAAAATGAGGCGTATGCTCGCTCCGGGGCTCGTTTGACCTTCCAAACGGCCCAGAAAACCCGTGATGTCCAACCATATGCATAGACAACGTCTTGACGGACGTCCACGAACAAATTTGGCATTTTTGACGTCGGAATCCTGATCACCCAAAAAATGGTGTGCAATAGCACACGAAAATCGTCAAAATGAGGCGTATGCTCGCTCCGGGGCTCGTTTGACCTTCCAAATGGCCCAGAAAACCCGTGATGGCCAACCGTATGCATAGACAACGTCTTGACAGACGTCCACGAACAAATTTGGCATTTTTGACGTTCGGAATCCCGATCACCCAAAAAATGGTGTGCAATAGCACACGAAAATCGTCAAAATGAGGCGTATGCTCGCTCCGGGGCTCGTTTGACCTTCCAAATGACCCAGAAAACCCGTGATGGCCAACCGTATTCATAGACAACGTCTTGACAGACGTCCACGAACAAATTTGGCATTTTTGACGTCGGAATCCCGATCACCCAAAAAATGGTGTGCAATAGCACACGAAAATCGTCAAAATGAGGCGTATGCTCGCTCCGGAGCTCGTTTGACCTTCCAAACGGCCCAGAAAACCCGTGATGGCCAACCGTATGCATAGACAACGTCTTGACGGACGTCCACGAACAAATTTTGCATTTTTGACGTCAGAATCCCGATCATTCAAAAAATGGTGTGCAATAGCACACGAAAATCGTCAAAATGAGGCGTATGCTCGCTCCGGGGCTCGTTTGACCTTCCAAACGGCCCAGAAAACCCAAGATGGCCAACCGTATGCATAGAAAACGTCTTAACGAACGTCCACGAACAAATTTGGCATTTTTGACGTCGGAATCCCGATCACCCAAAACAAGGTGTGCAATAGCACACGAAAATCGTCAAAATGAGGCGTATGCTCGCTCCGGGGCTCGTTTGACCTTCCAAACGGCCCAGAAAACCCGTGATGTCCAACCATATGCATAGACAACGTCTTGACGGACGTCCACGAACAAATTTGGCATTTTTGACGTCGGAATCCTGATCACCCAAAAAATGGTGTGCAATAGCACACGAAAATCGTCAAAATGAGGCGTATGCTCGCTCCGGGGCTCGTTTGACCTTCCAAATGGCCCAGAAAACCCGTGATGGCCAACCGTATGCATAGACAACGTCTTGACGGACGTCCACGAACAAATTTTGCATTTTTGACGTCAGAATCCCGATCATTCAAAAAATGGTGTGCAATAGCACACGAAAATCGTCAAAATGAGGCGTATGCTCGCTCCGGGGCTCGTTTGACCTTCCAAACGGCCAAGAAAACCCGTGATGGCCAACCGTATGCATAGACAACGTCTTGACGGACGTCCACGAACAAATTTTGCATTTTTGACGGCGGAATCCCGATCACCCAAAAAATGGTGTGCAATAGCACACGAAAATAGTCAAAATGAGGCGTATGCTCGCTCCGGGGCTCGTTTGACCTTCCAAACGGCCCAGAAAACCCGTGATGGCCAACTGTATGCATAGACAACGTCTTGACGGACGTCCACGAACAAATTTGGCATTTTTGACGTCGAAATCCCGATCACCCAAAAAATGGTGTGCAATAGCACACGAAAATCGTCAAAATGAGGCGTATGCTCGCTCCGGGGCTCGTTTGACCTTCCAAACGGCCCAGAAAACCCGTGATGGCCAACCGTATGCATAGACAACGTCTTCACGGACGTCCACGAACAAATTTTGCATTTTTGACGTCGAAATCCCGATCACCCAAAAAATGGTGTGCAATAGCACACGAAAATCGTCAAAATGAGGCGTATGCTCGCTCCGGGGCTCGTTTGACCTTCCAAACGGCTCAGAAAACCCGTGATGGCCAACCGTATGCATAGACAACGTCTTCACGGACGTCCACGAACAAATTTTGCATTTTTGACGTCGGAATCCCGATCACCCAAAAAATGGTGTGCAATAGCACACGAAAATCGTCAAAATGAGGCGTATGCTCGCTCCGGGGCTCGTTTGACCTTCCTAACGGCCCAGAAAACCCGTGATGGCCAACTGTATGCATAGACAACATCTTGACGGACGTCCACGAACAAATTTGGCATTTTTGACGTCGAAATCCCGATCACCCAAAAAATGGTGTGCAATAGCACACGAAAATCGTCAAAATGAGGCGTATGCTCGCTCCGGGGCTCGTTTGACCTTCCAAACGACTCAGAAAACCCGTGATGGCCAACCGTATGCATAGACAACGTCTTCACAGACGTCCACGAACAAATTTTGCATTTTTGACTTCGGAATCCTGATCACCCAAAAAATGGTGTGCAATAGCACACGAAAATCGTCAAAATGAGGCGTATGCTCGCTCCGGGGCTCGTTTGACCTTCCAAATGGCCCAGAAAACCCGTGATGTCCAACCGTATGCATAAACAACGTCTTGACGAACGTCCACGAACAAATTTGGCATTTTTGACGTTCGGAATCCCGATCACCCAAAAAATGGTGTGCTATAGCACACGAAAATCGTCAAAATGAGGCGTATGCTCGCTCCGGGGCTCGTTTGACCTTCCAAACGGCCCAGAAAACCCGTGATGGCCAACCGTATGCATAGACAACGTCTTGACGGACGTCCACGAACAAATTTTGCATTTTTGACGTTAGAATCCCGATCATTCAAAAAATGGTGTGCAATAGCACACGAAAATCGTCAAAATGAGGCGTATGCTCGCTCCGGGGCTCGTTTGACCTTCCAAACGGCCCAGAAAACCCGTGATGGCCAACCGTATGCATAGACAACGTCTTGACGGACGTCCACGAACAAATTTTGCATTTTTGACGTCAGAATCCCGATCATTCAAAAAATGGTGTGCAATAGCACACGAAAATCGTCAAAATGAGGCGTATGCTCGCTCCGGGGCTCGTTTGACCTTCCAAACGGCCCAGAAAACCCGTGATGGCCAACCGTATGCATAGACAACGTCTTGACGAACGTCCACGAACAAATTTGGCATTTTTGAAGTCGGAATCCCGATCACCCAAAACAAGGTGTGCAATAGCACACGAAAATCGTCAAAATGAGGCGTATGCTCGCTCCGGGGCTCGTTTGACCTTCCAAACGGCCCAGAAAACCCGTGATGTCCAACCATATGCATTGACAACGTCTTGACGGACGTCCACGAACAAATTTGGCATTTTTGACGTCGGAATCCTGATCACCCAAAAAATGGTGTGCAATAGCACACGAAAATCGTCAAAATGAGGCGTATGCTCGCTCCGGGGCTCGTTTGACCTTCCAAATGGCCCAGAAAACCCGTGATGGCCAACCGTATGCATAGACAACGTCTTGACGGACGTCCACGAACAATTTTGGCATTTTTGACGTTCGGAATCCCGATCACCCAAAAAATGGTGTGCAATAGCACACGGAAATCGTCAAAATGAGGCGTATGCTCGCTCCGGGGCTCGTTTGACCTTCCAAACGGCCCAGAAAACCCGTGATGGCCAACCGTATGCATAGACAACGTCTTGACGGACGTCCACGAACAAATTTTGCATTTTTGACGTCAGAATCCCGATCATTCAAAAAATGGTGTGCAATAGCACACGAAAATCGTCAAAATGAGGCGTATGCTCGCTCCGGGGCTCGTTTGACCTTCCAAACGGCCCAGAAAACCCGTGATGGCCAACTGTATGCATAGACAACGTCTTGACGGACGTCCACGAACAAATTTGGCATTTTTGACGTCGAAATCCCGATCACCCAAAAAATGGTGTGCAATAGCACACGAAAATCGTCAAAATGAGGCGTATGCTCGCTCCGGGGCTCGTTTGACCTTCCAAACGGCCCAGAAAACCCGTGATGGCCAACCGTATGCATAGACAACGTCTTCACGGACGTCCACGAACAAATTTTGCATTTTTGACGTCGAAATCCCGATAACCCAAAAAATGGTGTGCAATAGCACACGAAAATCGTCAAAATGAGGCGTATGCTCGCTCCGGGGCTCGTTTGACCTTCCAAACGGCTCAGAAAACCCGTGATGGCCAACCGTATGCATAGACAATGTCTTCATGGACGTCCACGAACAAATTTTGCATTTTTGACGTCGGAATCCCGATCACCCAAAAAATGGTGTGCAATAGCACACGAAAATCGTCAAAATGAGGCGTATGCTCGCTCCGGGGCTCGTTTGACCTTCCAAACGGCCCAGAAAACCCGTGATGGCCAACCATATGCATAGACAACGTCTTGACGGACGTCCACGAACAAATTTGGCATTTTTGACGTCGGAATCCTGATCACCCAAAAAATGGTGTGCAATAGCACACGAAAATCGTCAAAATGAGGCGTATGCTCGCTCCGGGGCTCGTTTGACCTTCCAAATGGCCCAGAAAACCCGTGATGGCCAACCGTATGCATAGACAACGTCTTGACGGACGTCCACGAACAAATTTGGCATTTTTGACGTCGGAATCCCGATCACCCAAAAAATGGTGTGCAATAGCACACGAAAATCGTCAAAATGAGGCGTATGCTCGCTCCGGAGCTCGTTTGACCTTCCAAATGGCCCAGAAAACCCGTGATGGCCAACCGTATGCATAGACAACGTCTTGACGGACGTCCACGAACAAATTTTGCATTTTTGACGTCAGAATCCCGATCATTCAAAAAATGGTGTGCAATAGCACACGAAAATCGTCAAAATGAGGCGTATGCTCGCTCCGGGGCTCGTTTGACCTTCCAAACAGCCCAGAAAACCCGTGATGGCCAACCGTATGCATAGACAACGTCTTGACAAACGTCCACGAACAAATTTGGCATTTTTGACGTCGGAATCCCGATCACCCAAAACAAGGTGTGCAATAGCACACGAAAATCGTCAAAATGAGGCGTATGCTCGCTCCGGGGCTCGTTTGACCTTCCAAACGGCCCAGAAAACCCGTGATGTCCAACCATATGCATAGACAACGTCTTGACGGACGTTTACGAACAAATTTGGCATTTTTGACGTCGGAATCCTGATCACCCAAAAAATGGTGTGCAATAGCACACGAAAATCGTCAAAATGAGGCGTATGCTCGCTCCGGGGCTCGTTTGACCTTCCAAATGGCCCAGAAAACCCGTGATGGCCAACCGTATGCATAGACAACGTCTTGACAGACGTCCACGAACAATTTTGGCATTTTTGACGTTCGGAATCCCGATCACCCAAAAAATGGTGTGCAATAGCACACGAAAATCGTCAAAATGAGGCGTATGCTCGCTCCGGGGCTCGTTTGACCTTCCAAACGGCCCAGAAAACCCGTGATGGCCAACCGTATGCATAGACAACGTCTTGACGGACGTCCACGAACAAATTTTGCATTTTTGACGTCGGAATCCCGATCACCCAAAAAATGGTGTGCAATAGCACACGAAAATCGTCAAAATGAGGCGTATGCTCGCTCCGGAGCTCGTTTGACCTTCCAAACGGCCCAGAAAACCCGTGATGGCCAACTGTATGCATAGACAACGTCTTGACGGACGTCCACGAACAAATTTGGCATTTTTGACGTCGAAATCCCGATCACCCAAAAAATGGTGTGCAATAGCACACGAAAATCGTCAAAATGAGGCGTATGCTCGCTCCGGGGCTCGTTTGACCTTCCAAACGGCCCAGAAAACCCGTGATGGCCAACCGTATGCATAGACAACGTCTTCACGGACGTCCACGAACAAATTTTGCATTTTTGACGTCGAAATCCCGATCACCCAAAAAATGGTGTGCAATAGCAGACGAAAATCGTCAAAATGAGGCGTATGCTCGCTCCGGGGCTCATTTGACCTTCCAAAAGGCTCAGAAAACCCGTGATGGCCAACCGTATGCATAGACAACGTCTTCACGGACGTCCACGAACAAATTTTGCATTTTTGACGTCGGAATCCCGATCACCCAAAAAATGGTGTGCAATAGCACACGAAAATCGTCAAAATGAGGCGTATGCTCGCTCCGGGGCTCGTTTGACCTTCCAAACGGCCCAGAAAACCCGTGATGGCCAACCATATGCATAGACAACGTCTTGACGGACGTCCACGAACAAATTTGGCATTTTTGACGTCGGAATCCTGATCACCCAAAAAATGGTGTGCAATAGCACACGAAAATCGTCAAAATGAGGCGTATGCTCGCTCCGGGGCTCGTTTGACCTTCCAAATGGCCCAGAAAACCCGTGATGGCCAACCGTATTCATAGACAATGTCTTGACAGATGTCCACGAACAAATTTGGCATTTTTGACGTCGGAATCCCGATCACCCAAAAAATGGTGTGCAATAGCACACGAAAATCGTCAAAATGAGGCGTATGCTCGCTCCGGAGCTCGTTTGACCTTCCAAATGGCCCAGAAAACCCGTGATGGCCAACCGTATACATAGACAACGTCTTGACGGACGTCCACGAACAAATTTTGCATTTTTGACGTCAGAATCCCGATCATTCAAAAAATGGTGTGCAATAGCACACGAAAATCGTCAAAATGAGGCGTATGCTCGCTCCGGGGCTCGTTTGACCTTCCAAACGGCCCAGAAAACCCGTGATGGCCAACCGTATGCATAGACAACATCTTGACGAACGTCCACGAACAAATTTGGCATTTTTGACGTCGGAATCCCGATCACCCAAAACAAGGTGTGCAATAGCACACGAAAATCATAAAAATGAGGCGTATGCTCGCTCCGGGGCTCGTTTGACCTTCCAAACGGCCCAGAAAACTCGTGATGGCCAACCGTATGCATAGACAACGTCTTGACAGACGTCCACGAACATATTTGGCATTTTTGACGTCGGAATCCTGATCACCAAAAAAATGGTGTGCAATAGCACACGGAAATCGTCAAAATGAGGCGTATGCTCGCTCCGGGGCTCGTTTGACCTTCCAAATGGCCCAGAAAACCCGTGATGGCCAACCGTATGCATAGACAACGTCTTGACGGATGTCCACGAACAAATTTGGCATTTTTGACGTCGGAATCCCGATCTCCCAAAAAATGGTGTGCAATAGCACACGAAAATCGTCAAAATGAGGCGTATGCTCGCTCCGGGGCTCGTTTGACCTTCCAAACGGCCCAGAAAACCCGTGATGGCCAACCGTATGCATAGACAACATCTTGATGGACGTCCACGAACAAATTTGGCATTTTTGACGTCGGAATCCCGATCACCCAAAAAATGGTGTGCAATAGCACACGAAAATCGTCAAAATGAGGCGTATGCTCGCTCCGGGGCTCGTTTGACCTTCCAAACGGCCCAGAAAACCCGTGATGGCCAACCGTATGCATAGACAACGTCTTGACGGACGTCCACGAACAAATTTGGCATTTTTGACGTCGGAATCCCGATCACCCAAAAAATGGTGTGCAATAGCACACGAAAATCGTCAAAATGAGGCGTATGCTCGCTCCGGGGCTCGTTTGACCTTCCAAACGGCCCAGAAAACCTGTGATGGCCAACCGTATGCATAGACAACGTCTTGACGGACGTCCACGAACAAATTTGGCATTTTTGACGTCGGAATCCCGATCACCCAAAAAATGGTGTGCAATAGCACACGAAAATCGTCAAAATGAGGCGTATGCTCGCTCCGGGGCTCGTTTGACCTTCCAAATGGCCCAGAAAACCCGTGATGGCCAACCGTATGCATAGACAACGTCTTGACGGACGTCCACGAACAAATTTGGCATTTTTGACGTCGGAATCCCGATCACCCAAAAAATGGTGTGCAATAGCACACGAAAATCGTCAAAATGAGGCGTATGCTCGCTCCGGGGCTCGTTTGACCTTCCAAACGGCCCAGAAAACTCGTGATGGCCAACCGTATGCATAGACAACGTCTTGACGGACGTCCACGAACATATTTTGCATTTTTTACGTCGGAATCCCGATCACCCAAAAAATGGTGTGCAATAGCACACGAAAATCGTCAAAAGGAGGCGTATGCTCGCTCCGGGGCTCGTTTGACCTTCCAAACGGCCCAGAAAACCCGTGATGGCCAACCGTATGCATAGACAACGTCTTGACGGACGTCCACGAACAAATTTTGCATTTTTGACGTCGGAATCCCGATCACCCAAAAAATGGTGTGCAATAGCACACGAAAATCGTCAAAATGAGGCGTATGCTCGCTCCGGGGCTCGTTTGACCTTCCAAACGGCCCAGAAAACCCGTGATGGCCAACCGTATGCATAGACAACGTCTTGACGGACGTCCACGAACAAATTTGGCATTTTTGACGTCGGAATCCCGATCACCCAAAAAATGGTGTGCAATAGCACACGAAAATCGTCAAAATGAGGTGTATGCTCGCTCCGGGGCTCGTTTGACCTTCCAAACGGCCCAGAAAACCCGTGATGGCCAACTGTATGCATAGACAACGTCTTGACGAACGTCCACGAACAAATTTGGCATTTTTGACGTCGAAATCCCGATCACCCAAAAAATGGTGTGCAATAGCACACGAAAATCGTCAAAATGAGGCGTATGCTCGCTCCGGGGCTCGTTTGACCTTCCAAATTGCCCAGAAAACCCGTGATGGCCAACCGTATGCATAGACAACGTCTTCACGGACGTCCACGAACAAATTTTGCATTTTTGACGTCGAAATCCCGATCACCCAAAAAATGGTGTGCAATAGCACACGAAAATCGTCCAAATGAGGCGTATGCTCGCTCCGGGGCTCGTTTGACCTTCCAAACGGCTCAGAAAACCCGTGATGGCCAACCGTATGCATAGACAACGTCTTCATGGACGTCCACGAACAAATTTTGCATTTTTGACGTCGGAATCCCGATCACCCAAAAAATGGTGTGCAATAGCACACGAAAATCGTCAAAATGAGGCGTATGCTCGCTCCGGGGCTCGTTTGGCCTTCCAAACGGCCCAGAAAACCCGTGATGGACAACCATATGCATAGACAACGTCTTGACGGACGTCCACGAACAAATTTGGCATTTTTAACGTCGGAATCCTGATCACCCAAAAATGGTGTGCAATAGCACACGAAAATCGTCAAAATGAGGCGTATGCTCGCTCCGGGGCTCGTTTGACCTTCCAAATGGCCCAGAAAACCCGTGATGGCCAACCGTATTCATAGACAACGTCTTGACAGACGTCCACGAACAAATTTGGCATTTTTGACGTCGGAATCCCGATCACCCAAAAAATGGTGTGCAATAGCACACGAAAATCGTCAAAATGAGGCGTATGCTCGCTCCGGAGCTCGTTTGACCTTCCAAACGGCCCAGAAAACCCGTGATGGCCAACCGTATGCATAGACATCGTCTTGACGGACGTCCACGAACAAATTTTGCATTTTTGACGTCAGAATCCCGATCATTCAAAAAATGGTGTGCAATAGCACACGAAAATCGTCAAAATGAGGCGTATGCTCGCTCCGGGGCTCGTTTGACCTTCCAAACGACCCAGAAAACCCGTGATGGCCAACCGTATGCATAGACAACGTCTTGATGAATGTCCACGAACAAATTTGGCATTTTTGACGTCGGAATCCCGATCACCCAAAACAAGGTGTGCAATAGCACACGAAAATCGTAAAAATGAGGCGTATGCTCGCTCCGGGGCTCGTTTGACCTTCCAAACGGCCCAGAAAACTCGTGATGGCCAACCGTATGCATAGACAACATCTTGACAGACGTCCACGAACATATTTGGCATTTTTGACGTCGGAATCCTGATAACCAAAAAAATGGTGTGCAATAGCACACGGAAATCGTCAAAATGAGGCGTATGCTCGCTCCGGGGCTCGTTTGACCTTCCAAATGGCCCAGAAAACCCGTGATGGCCAACCGTATGCATAGACAGCGTCTTGACGGATGTCCACGAACAAATTTGGCATTTTTGACGTCGGAATCCCGATCACCCAAAAAATGGTGTGCAATAGCACACGAAAATCGTCAAAATGAGGCGTATGCTCGCTCCGGGGCTCGTTTGACCTTCCAAACGGCCCAGAAAACTCGTGATGGCCAACCGTATGCATAGACAACATCTTGATGGACGTCCATGAACAAATTTGGCATTTTTGACGTCGGAATCCCGATCACCCAAAAAATGGTGTGCAATAGCACACGAAAATCGTCAAAATGAGGCGTATGCTCGCTCCGGGGCTCGTTTGACCTTCCAAACGGCCCAGAAAACCCGTGATGGCCAACCGTATGCATAGACAACGTCTTGACGGACGTCCACGAACAAATTTGGCATTTTTGACGTCGGAATCCCGATCACCCAAAAAATGGTGTGCAATAGCACACGAAAATCGTCAAAATGAGGCGTATGCTCGCTCCGGGGCTCGTTTGACCTTCCAAACGGCCCAGAAAACCCATGATGGCAAACCGTATGCATAGACAACGTCTTGACGGACGTCCACGAACAAATTTGGCATTTTTGACGTCGGAATCCCGATCACCCAAAAAATGGTGTGCAATAGCACACGAAAATCGTCAAATTGAGGCGTATGCTCGCTCCGGGGCTCGTTTGACCTTCCAAATGGCCCAGAAAACCCGTGATGGCCAACCGTATGCATAGACAACGTCTTGACGGACGTCCACGAACAAATTTGGCATTTTTGACGTCGGAATCCCGATCACCCAAAAAATGGTGTGCAATAGCACACGAAAATCGTCAAAATGAGGCGTATGCTCGCTCCGGGGCTCGTTTGACCTTCCAAACGGCCCAGAAAACTCGTGATGGCCAACCGTATGCATAGACAACGTCTTGACGGACGTCCACGAACATATTTTGCATTTTTGACGTCGGAATCCTGATCACCCAAAAAATGGTGTGCAATAGCACACGAAAATTGTCAAAATGAGGCATATGCTCGCTCCGGGGCTCGTTTGACCTTCCAAACGGCCCAGAAAACCCGTGATGGCCAACCGTATGCATAGACAACGTCTTGACGGACGTCCATGAACAAATTTTGCATTTTTGACGTTGGAATCCCGATCACCCAAAAAATGGTGTGCAATAGCACACGAAAATCGTCAAAATGAGGCGTATGCTCGCTCCGGGGCTCGTTTGACCTTCCAAACGGCCCAGAAAACCCGTGATGGCCAACCGTATGCATAGACAACGTCTTGACGGACGTCCACGAACAAATTTGGCATTTTTGACGTCGGAATCCCGATCACCCAAAAAATGGTGTGCAATAGCACACGAAAATCGTCAAAATGAGGTGTATGCTCGCTCCGGGGCTCGTTTGACCTTCCAAACGGCCCAGAAAACCCGTGATGGCCAACCGTATGCATAGACAACGTCTTGACAGACGTCCACGAACAAATTTTGCATTTTTGACGTCGGAATCCCGATCACCCAAAAAATGGTGTGCAATAGCACACGAAAATCGTCAAAATGAGGCGTATGCTCGCTCCGAGGCTCGTTTGACCTTCCAAACGGCCCAGAAAACCCGTGATGGCCAACCGTATGCATAGACAACGTCTTGACGGACGTCCACAAACAAATTTTGCATTTTTGACGTTGGAATCCCGATCACCCAAAAAATGGTGTGCAATAGCTCACGAAAATCGTCAAAATGAGGCGTATGCTCGCTCCGGGGCTCGTTTGACCTTCCAAACGGCCCAGAAAACCCGTGATGGCCAACCGTATGCATAGACAATGTCTTGACGGACGTCCACGAACAAATTTGGCATTTTTGACGTTGAAATCCTGATCACCCAAAAAATGGTGTGCAATAGCACACGGAAATCGTCAAAATGAGGCGTATGCTCGCTTCGGGGCTCGTTTGACCTTCCAAATGGCCCAGAAAACCCGTGATGGCCAACCGTATGCATAAACAACGTCTTGACGGACGTCCACGAACAAATTTGGCATTTTTGACGTCGGAATCCCGATCACCCAAAAAATGGTGTGCAATAGCACACGAAAATCGTCAAAATGAGGCGTATGCTCGCTCCGGGGCTCGTTTGACCTTCCAAATGGCCCAGAAAACCCGTGATGGCCAACCGTATGCATAGACAACGTCTTGACGGACGTCCACGAACAAATTTTGCATTTTTGACGTCGGAATCCCGATCACCATAAAAATGGTGTGCAATAGCACACGAAAATCGTCAAAATGAGGTGTATGCTCGCTCCCGGGCTCGTTTGACCTTCCAAACGGCCCAGAAAACCCGTGATGGCCAACCGTATGCATAGACAACGTCTTGACGGACGTCCACGAACAAATTTGGCATTTTTGACGTCGGAATCCCGATCACCCAAAAAATGGTGTGCAATAGCACACGAAAATCGTCAA
The DNA here is from genome assembly GCF_036512215.1 of Solanum lycopersicum. Classification (NCBI taxonomy): domain Eukaryota; kingdom Viridiplantae; phylum Streptophyta; class Magnoliopsida; order Solanales; family Solanaceae; genus Solanum; species Solanum lycopersicum. The sequence goes on from NC_090802.1 coordinate 68,266,918, forward strand.
AATGAGGCGTATGCTCGCTCCGGGGCTCGTTTGACCTTCCAAACGGCCCAGAAAACCCGTGATGGCCAACCGTATGCATAGACAACGTCTTGAGGGACGTCCACGAACATATTTTGCATTTATGACGTCGGAATCCCGATCACCCAAAAAATGGTGTGCAATAGCACACGAAAATCGTCAAAATGAGGCGTATGCTCGCTCCGGGGCTCGTTTGACCTTCCAAACGGCCCAGAAAACCCGTGATGGCCAACCGTATGCATAGACAACATCTTGACGGACGTCCACGAACAAATTTTGCATTTTTGACGTCGGAATCCCAATCACCCAAAAAATGGTGTGCAATTGCACACGAAAATCGTCAAAATGAGGCGTATGCTCACTCCGGGGCTCGTTTGACCTTCCAAACGGCCCAGAAAACCCCGTGATGGCCAACCATATGCATAGACAACGTCTTGACGGACGTCCACGAACAAATTTTGCATTTTTGACGTCGGAATCCCGATCACCCAAAAAATGGTGTGCAATAGCACACGAAAATCGTCAAAATGAGGCGTATGCTCGCTCCGGGGCTCGTTTGACCTTCCAAACGGCCCAGAAAACCCGTGATGGCCAACCGTATGCATAGACAACGTCTTGACGGACGTCCAAGAACAAACTTGGCATTTTTGACGTCGGAATCCTGATCACCCAAAAAATGGTGTGCAATAGCACACGGAAATTTCAAAATGAGGCGTATGCTCGCTCCGGGGCTCGTTTGACCTTCCAAATGGCCCAGAAAACCCGTGATGGCCAACCGTATGCATAGACAACGTCTTGACGGACGTCCACGAACAAATTTGGCATTTTTGACGTCGGAATCCCGATCACCCAAAAAATGGTGTGCAATAGCACGCGAAAATCGTCAAAATGAGGCGTATGCTCGCTCCGGGGCTCGTTTGACCTTCCAAACGGCCCAGAAAACTCGTGATGGCCAACCGTATGCACAGACAACGTCTTGACGGACGTCCAAGAATAAATTTGGCATTTTTGACGTCGGAATCCCGATCACCAAAAAAATGGTGTGCAATAGCACACGAAAATCGTCAAAATGAGGCGTATGCTCGCTCCGGGGCTCGTTTGACCTTCCAAATGGCCCAGAAAACCCGTGATGGCCAACCGTATGCATAGACAACGTCTTGACGGACGTCCACGAACAAATTTGGCATTTTTGACGTCGGAATCCCGATCACCCAAAAAACGGTGTGTAATAGCACACGAAAATCGTCAAAATGAGGCATATGCTCGCTCCGGGGCTCGTTTGACCTTCCAAACGACCCAGAAAACCCGTGATGGCCAACCGTATGCATAGACAACATCTTGACGGACGTCCACGAACAAATTTGGCATTTTTGACGTCGGAATCCCGATCACCCAAAAAATGGTATGCAATAGCACACGAAAATCGTCAAAATGAGGCGTATGCTCGCTCCGGGGCTCGTTTGACCTTCCAAACGGCCCAGAAAACCCGTGATGGCCAACCGTATGCATAGATAACGTCTTGACGGACGTCCACGAACAAATTTTGCATTTTTGACGTCGGAATCCCGATCACCCAAAAAATGGTGTGCAATAGCACACAAAAATCGTCAAAATGAGGCGTATGCTCGCTCCGGGGCTCGTTTGACCTTCCAAACGGCCCAGAAAACCCGTGATGGCCAACCGTATGCATAGACATCGTCTTGACGGACGTCCACGAACAAATTTTGCATTTTTGACGTCGGAATCCCGATCACCCAAAAAATGGTGTGCAATAGCACACGAAAATCGTCAAAATGAGGCGTATGCTCGCTCCGGGGCTCGTTTGACCTTCCAAACGGCCCAGAAAACCCGTGATGGCCAACCGTATGCATAGACAATGTCTTGACGGACGTCCACGAACAAATTTGGCATTTTTGACGTCGGAATCCTGATCACCTAAAAAATGGTGTGCAATAGCACACGGAAATCGTCAAAATGAGGCGTGTGCTCGCTCTGGGGCTCGTTTGACCTTCCAAATGGCCCAGAAAACCCGTGATGGCCAACCGTATGCATAGACAACGTCTTGACGGACGTCCACGAACAAATTTGGCATTTTTGACGTCGGAATCCCGATCACCCAAAAAATGGTGTGCAATAGCACACGAAAATCGTCAAAATGAGGCGTATGCTCGCTCCGGGGCTCGTTTGACCTTCCAAATGGCCCAGAAAACCCGTGATGGCCAACCGTATGCATAGACAACGTCTTGACGGACGTCCACGAACAAATTTGGCATTTTTGACGTCGGAATCCCGATCACCCAAAAAATGGAGTGCAATAGCACACAAAAATCGTCAAAATGAGGCGTATGCTCGCTCCGGGGCTCGTTTGACCTTCCAAATGGCCCAGAAAACCCGTGATGGCCAACCGTATGCATAGACAACGTCTTGACGGACGTCCACGAACAAATTTGGCATTTTTGACGTCGGAATCCCGATAACCCAAAAAATGGTGTACAATAGCACACGAAAATTGTCAAAATGAGGCGTATGCTCGCTCCGGGGCTCGTTTGACCTTCCAAACGGCCCAGAAAACCCGTGATGGCCAACCGTATGCATAGACAACGTCTTGACGGACGTCCACGAACAAATTTGGCATTTTTGACGTCGGAATCCTGATCACCCAAAAAATGGTGTGCAATAGCACACGAAAATCGTCAAAATGAGGCGTATGCTCGCTCCGGGGCTCGTTTGACCTTCCAAATGGCCCAGAAAACCCGTGATGGCCAACCGTATGCATAGACAACGTCTTGACGGACGTCCACGAACAAATTTGGCATTTTTGACGTCGGAATCCCGATCACCAAAAAATGGTGTACAATAGCACACGAAAATCGTCAAAATGAGGCGTATGCTCGCTTCGGGGCTCGTTTGACCTTCCAAACGGCCCAGAAAACCCGTGATGGCCAACCGTATGCATAGACAACGTCTTGACGGACGTCCACGAACAAATTTGGCATTTTTGACGTCGGAATCCCGATCACCCAAAAAATGGTGTGCAATAGCACACGGAAATTTCAAAATGAGGCGTATGCTCGCTCCGGGGCTCGTTTGACCTTCCAAATGGCCCAGAAAACCCGTGATGGCCAACCGTATGCATAGACAACGTCTTGACGGACGTCCACAAACAAATTTGGCATTTTTGACGTCGGAATCCCGATCACCCAAAAAATGGTGTGCAATAGCACACGAAAATCGTCAAAATGAGGCGTATGCTCGCTCCGGGGCTCGTTTGACCTTCCAAACGGCCCAGAAAACCCGTGATGGCCAACCGTATGCACAGACAACGTCTTGACGGACGTCCACGAATAAATTTGGCATTTTTGACGTCGGAATCTCGATCACCCAAAAAATGGTGTGCAATAGCACACGGAAATCGTCAAAATGAGGCGTATGCTCGCTCCGGGGCTCGTTTGACCTTCCAAATGGCCCAGAAAACCCGTGATGGCCAACCGAATGCATAGACAACGTCTTGACGGACGTCCACGAACAAATTTGGCATTTTTGACGTCGGAATCCCGATCACCCAAAAAATGGTGTGCAATAGAACACGAAAATCGTCAAAATGAGGCGTATGCTCGCTCCGGGGCTCGTTTGACCTTCCAAACGACCCAGAAAACCCGTGTTGGCCAACCGTATGCATAGACAACGTCTTGACGGACGTCCACGAACAAATTTGGCATTTTTGACGTCGGAATCCCGATCACCCAAAAAATGGAGTGCAATTGCACACGAAAATCGTCAAAATGAGGCGTATGCTCGCTCCGGGGCTCGTTTGACCTTCCAAACGGCCCAGAAAACCCGTGATGGCCAACCGTATGCATAGACAACGTCTTGACGGACGTCCACGAACAAATTTTGCATTTTTGACGTCGGAATCCCGATCACCCAAAAAATGGTGTGCAATAGCACACGAAAATCGTCAAAATGAGGCGTATGCTCGCTCCGGGGCTCGTTTGTCCTTCTTAACGGCCCAGAAAACCCGTGATGGCCAACCGTATGCATAGACAACGTCTTGACGGACGTCCACGAACATATTTGGCATTTTTGACGTCAGAATCCTGATCACCCAAAAAATGGTGTGCAATAGCACACGAAAATCGTAAAAATGAGGCGTATGCTCGCTCCGGGGCTCGTTTGACCTTCCAAATGGCCCAGAAAACCCGTGATGGCCAACCGTATGCATAGACAACGTCTTGACGGACGTCCACGAACAAATTTGGCATTTTTGACGTCGGAATCCCGATCACCCAAAAAATGGTGTGCAATAGCACACGAAAATCGTCAAAATGAGGCGTATGCTCGCTCCGGGGCTCGTTTGACCTTCCAAACGGCCCAGAAAACCCGTGATGGCCAACCGTATGCATAGACAACGTCTTGACGGACGTCCACGAACAAATTTGGCATTTTTGACGTCGGAATCCCGATCACCCAAAAAATGGTGTGCAATAGCACACGGAAATTTCAAAATGAGGCGTATGCTCGCTCCGGGGCTCGTTTGACCTTCCAAATGGCCCAGAAAACCCGTGATGGCCAACCGTATGCATAGACAACGTCTTGACGGACGTCCACGAACAAATTTGGCATTTTTGACGTCGGAATCCTGATCACCCAAAAAATGGTGTGCAATAGCACACGAAAATCGTCAAAATGAGGCGTATGCTCGCTCCGGGGCTCGTTTGACCTTCCAAATGGCCCAGAAAACCCGTGATGGCCAACCGTATGCATAGACAACGTCTTGACGGACGTCCACGAACAAATTTGGCATTTTTGACGTCGGAATCCCGATCACCCAAAAAATGGTGTACAATAGCACACGAAAATCGTCAAAATGAGGCGTATGCTCGCTCCGGGGCTCGTTTGACCTTCCAAACGGCCCAGAAAACCCGTGATGGCCAACCGTATGCATAGACAACGTCTTGACCGACGTCCACGAACAAATTTGGCATTTTTGACGTCGGAATCCCGATCACCCAAAAAATGGTGTGCAATAGCACACGAAAATCGTCAAAATGAGGCGTATGCTCGCTCCGGGGCTCGTTTGACCTTCCAAACGGCCCAGAAAACCCGTGATGGCCAACCGTATGCATAGACAACGTCTTGACGGACGTCCACGAACAAATTTTGCATTTTTGACGTCGGAATCCCGATCACCCAAAAAATGGTGTGCAATAGCACACGAAAATCGTCAAAATGAGTCATATGCTCGCTCCGGGGCTCGTTTGACCTTCCAAACGACCCAGAAAACCCGTGATGGCCAACCGTATGCATAGACAACGTCTTGACGGACGTCCACGAACAAATTTGGCATTTTTGACGTCGGAATCCCGATCACCCAAAAAATGATGTGCAATAGCACACGAAAATCGTCAAAATGAGGCGTATGCTCGCTCCGGGGCTCGTTTGACCTTCCAAACGGCCCAGAAAACCCGTGATGGCCAACCGTATGAATAGACAACGTCTTGACGGACGTCCATGAACAAATTTTGCATTTTTGACGTCGGAATCCCGATCACCCAAAAAATGGTGTGCAATAGCACACGAAAATCGTCAAAATGAGGCGTATGCTCGCTCCGGGGCTCGTTTAACCTTCCAAACGGCCCAGAAAACCCGTGATGGCCAACCGTATGCATAGACAACGTCTTGACGGACGTCCACGAATAAATTTTGCATTTTTGACGTCGGAATCCCGATCACCCAAAAAATGGTGTGCAATAGCACACGAAAATCGTCAAAATGAGGCATATGCTCGCTCCGGGGCTCGTTTGACCTTCCAAACGGCCCAGAAAATCCGTGATGGCCAACCGTATGCATAGACATTGTCTTGACGGACGTCCACGAACAAATTTGGCATTTTTGACGTCGGAATCCTGATCACCTAAAAAATGGTGTGCAATAGCACACGGAAATCGTCAAAATGAGGCGTGTGCTCGCTCTGGGGCTCGTTTGACCTTCCAAATGGCCCAGAAAACCCGTGATGGCCAACCGTATGCATAGACAACGTCTTGACGGACGTCCACGAACAAATTTTGCATTTTTGACGTCGGAATCCCGATCACCCAAAAAATGGTGTGCAATAGCACACGAAAATCGTCAAAATGAGGCGTATGCTCGCTCCGGGGCTCGTTTGACCTTCCAAATGGCCCAGAAAACCCGTGATGGCCAACCGTATGCATAGACAACGTCTTGACGGACGTCCACGAACAAATTTGGCATTTATGACGTCGGAATCCTGATCACCCAAAAAATGGTGTGCAATAGCACACGGAAATCGTCAAAATGAGGCGTATGCTCGCTCCGGGGCTCGTTTGACCTTCCAAATGGCCCAGAAAACCCGTGATGGCCAACCGTATGCATAGACAACGTCTTGACGGACGTCCACGAACAAATTTGGCATTTTTGACGTCGGAATCCCGATCACCCAAAAAATGGTGTGCAATAGAACACGAAAATCGTCAAAATGAGGCGTATGCTCGCTCCGGGGCTCGTTTGACCTTCCAAACGACTCAGAAAACCCGTGATGGCCAACCGTATGCATAGACAACGTCTTGACGGACGTCCACGAACAAATTTGGCATTTTTGACGTCGGAATCCCGATCACCCAAAAAATGGTGTGCAATAGCACACGAAAATCGTCAAAATGAGGCGTATGCTCGCTCCGGGGCTCGTTTGACCTTCCAAACGGCCCAGAAAACCCGTGATGGCCAACCGTATGCATAGACAACGTCTTGACGGACGTCCACGAACAAATTTTGCATTTTTTACGTCGGAATCCCGATCACCCAAAAAATGGTGTGCAATAGCACACGAAAATCGTCAAAATGAGGCGTATGCTCGCTCCGGGGCTCGTTTGACCTTCTTAACGGCCCAGAAAACCCGTGATGGCCAACCGTATGCATAGACAACGTCTTGACGGACGTCCACGAACAAATTTGGCATGTTTGACGTCGGAATCCTGATCACCCAAAAAAAGGTGTGCAATAGCACACGAAAATCGTCAAAATGAGGTGTATGCTCGCTCCGGGGCTCGTTTGACCTTCCAAATGGCCCAGAAAACCCGTGATGGCCAACCGTATGCATAGACAACGTCTTGACGGACGTCCACGAACAAATTTGGCATTTTTGACGTCGGAATCCCGATCACCCAAAAAATGGTGTGCAATAGCACACGAAAATCGTCAAAATGAGGCGTATGCTCGCTCCGGGGCTCGTTTGACCTTCCAAACGGCCCAGAAAACTCGTGATGGCCAACCGTATTCATAGACAACGTCTTGACGGACGTCCACGAACAAATTTGGCATTTTTGACGTCGGAATCCTGATCACCCAAAAAATGGTGTGCAATAGCACACGAAAATCGTCAAAATGAAGCGTATGCTCGCTCTGGGGCTCGTTTGACCTTCCAAACGGCCCAGAAAACCCGTGATGGCCAACCGTATGCATAGACAACGTCTTGACGGACGTCCACGAACAAATTTTTCATTTTTGACATCGGAATCCCGATCACCCAAAAAATGGTGTGCAATAGCACACGAAAATCGTCAAAATGAGGTGTATGCTCGCTCCGGGGCTCGTTTGACCTTCCAAACGGCCCAGAAAACCCGTGATGGCCAACCGTATGCATAGACAACGTCTTGACGGACGTCCACGAACAAATTTGGCATTTTTGACGTCGGAATCCCGATCACCCAAAAAATGGTGTGCAATAGCACACGAAAATCGTCAAAATGAGGCGTATGCTCGCTCCGGGGCTCGTTTGACCTTCCAAACGGCCCATAAAACCCGTGATGGCCAACCGTATGCATAGATAACGTCTTGACAGACGTCCACGAACAAATTTTACATTTTGGACGTTGATATCCCGATCACCCAAAAAATGGTGTGCAATAGCACACGAAAATCGTCAAAATGAGGCGTATGCTCGCTCCGGGGCTCGTTTGACCTTCCAAACGGCCCAGAAAACCCGTGATGGCCAACCGTATGCATAGACAACGTCTTGACGGCATCCACGAACAAATTTGGCAATTTTGACGTTGGAATCCTGATCACCCAAAAAATGGTGTGCAATAGCACACGGAAATCGTCAAAATGAGGCGTATGCTCGCTCCGGGGCTCGTTTGACCTTCCAAACGGCCCAGAAAACCCGTGATGGCCAACCGTATGCATAGACAACGTCTTGACGGACGTCCATGAACAAATTTGGCATTTTTGACGTCGGAATCCCGATCACCCAAAAAATGGTGTGCAATAGCACACGAAAATCGTCAAAATGAGGCGTATGCTCGCTCCGGGGCTCGTTTGACCTTCCAAACGGCCCAGAAAACCCGTGATGGCCAACCGTATGCATAGACAATGTCTTGACGGACGTCCACGAACAAATTTGGCATTTTTGACGTCGGAATCCTGATCACCTAAAAAATGGTGTGCAATAGCACACGGAAATCGTCAAAATGAGGCGTGTGCTCGCTCTGGGGCTCGTTTGACCTTCCAAATGGCCCAGAAAACCCGTGATGGCCAACCGTATGCATAGACAACGTCTTGACGGACGTCCACGAACAAATTTGGCATTTTTGACGTCGGAATCCCGATCACCCAAAAAATGGTGTGCAATAGCACACGAAAATCGTCAAAATGAGGCGTATGCTCGCTCCGGGGCTCGTTTGACCTTCCAAATGGCCCAGAAAACCCGTGATGGCCAACCGTATGCATAGACAACGTCTTGACGGACGTCCACGAACAAATTTGGCATTTATGACGTCGGAATCCTGATCACCCAAAAAATGGTGTGCAATAGCACACGGAAATCGTCAAAATGAGGCGTATGCTCGCTCCGGGGCTCGTTTGACCTTCCAAATGGCCCAGAAAACCCGTGATGGCCAACCGTATGCATAGACAACGTCTTGACGGACGTTCACGAACAAATTTGGCATTTTTGACGTCGGAATCCCCATCACCCAAAAAATGGTGTGAAATAGCACACGAAAATCGTCAAAATGAGGCGTATGCTCGCTCCGGGGCTCGTTTGACCTTCCAAACGGCCCAGAAAACCCGTGATGGCCAACCGTATGCATAGACAACGTCTTGACGGACGTCCACGAACAAATTTTGCATTTTTGACGTCGGAATCCCGATCACCCAAAAAATGGTGTGCAATAGCACACGAAAATCGTCAAAATGAGGCGTATGCTCGCTCCAGGGCTCGTTTGACCTTCTTAACGGCCCAGAAAACCCGTGATGGCCAACCGTATGCATAGACAACGTCTTGACGGACGTCCACGAACAAATTTGGCATGTTTGACGTCGGAATCCTGATCACCCAAAAAATGGTGTGCAATAGCACACGAAAATCGTCAAAATGAGGCGTATGCTCGCTCCGGGGCTCGTTTGACCTTCCAAACGGCCCAGAAAACCCGTGATGGCCAACCGTATGCATAGACAACGTCTTGACGGACGTCCACGAACAAATTTTGCATTTTTGACTTCGGAATCCCGATCACCCAAAAAATGGTGTGCAATAGCACACGAAAATTGTCAAAATGAGGCGTAGCTCGCTCAGGGGCTCGTTTGACCTTCCAAACGGCCCAGAAAACCCGTGATGGCCAACCGTATGCATAGACAACGTCTTGACGGACGTCCACGAACAAATTTGGCATTTTTGACATCGGAATCCTGATCACCCAAAAAATGGTGTGCAATAGCACACGGAAATCGTCAAAATGAGGCGTATGCTCGCTCCGGGGCTCGTTTGACCTTCCAAACGGCCCAGAAAACCCGTGATGGCCAACCGTATGCATAGACAACGTCTTGACGGACGTCCACGAACAAATATTGCATTTTTGACGTCGGAATCCCGATCACCCAAAAAATGGTGTGCAATAGCACACGAAAATCGTCAAAATGAGGCGTATGCTCGCTCCGGGGCTCGTTTGACCTTCCAAACGGCCCAGAAAACCCGTGATGGCCAACCGTATGCATAGACAACGTCTTGACGGATGTCCACGAACAAATTTGGCATTTTTGACGTCGGAATCCCGATCACCCAAAAAATGGTGTGCAATAGCACTCGAAAATTGTCAAAATGAGGCGTATGCTCGCTCCGGGGCTCGTTTGACCTTCCAAACGGCCCAGAAAACCCGTGATGGCCAACCGTATGCATAGACAACGTCTTGACGGACGTCCACGAACAAATTTTGCATTTTTGACTTCGGAATCCCGATCACCCAAAAAATGGTGTGCAATAGCACACGAAAATTGTCAAAATGAGGCGTAGCTCGCTCAGGGGCTCGTTTGACCTTCCAAACGGCCCAGAAAACCCGTGATGGCCAACCGTATGCATAGACAACGTCTTGACGGACGTCCACGAACAAATTTGGCATTTTTGACATCGGAATCCTGATCACCCAAAAAATGGTGTGCAATAGCACACGGAAATCGTCAAAATGAGGTGTATGCTCGCTCCGGGGCTCGTTTGACCTTCCAAATGGCCCAGAAAACCCGTGATGGCCAACCGTATGCATAGACAACGTCTTGACGGACGTCCACGAACAAATTTGGCATTTTTGACGTCGGAATCCCGATCACCCAAAAAATGGTGTGCAATAGCACACGAAAATCGTCAAAATGAGGCGTATGCTCGCTCCGGGGCTCGTTTGACCTTCCAAACGGCCCAGAAAACCCGTGATGGCCAACCATATGCATAGACAACGTCTTGACAGACGTCCACGAACAAATTTTGCATTTTTGACGTCGGAATCCCGATCACCCAAAAAATGGTGTGCAATAGCACACGAAAATCGTCAAAATGAGGCGTATGCTCGCTCCGGGACTCGTTTGCTCTTCCAAACGGCCCAGAAAACCCGTGATGGCCAACCGTATGCATAAACAACGTCTTGACGGACGTCCACGAACAAATTTGGCATTTTGGACGTCGGAATCCCGATCACCCAAAAAATGGTGTGCAATAGCACACGAAAATCGTCAAAATGAGGCGTATGCTCGCTCCGGGGCTCGTTTGACCTTCCAAACGGCCCAGAAAACCCGTGATGGACAACCGTATGCATAGACAACGTCTTGACGGACGTCCACGAACAAATTTGGCATTTTTGACGTTGGAATCCTGATCACCCAAAAAATGGTGTGCAATAGCACACGGAAATCGTCAAAATGAGGCGTATACTCGCTCCGGGGCTTGTTTGACCTTCCAAATGGCCCAGAAAACCCGTGATGGCCAACCGTATGCATAGACAACGTCTTGACGGACGTCCACGAAAAAATTTGGCATTTTTGACGTCGGAATCCCAATCACCCAAAAAATGGTGTGCAATAGCACACGAAAATCGTCAAAATGAGGCGTATGCTCGCTCCAGGGCTCGTTTGACCTTCTAAACGGCCCAGAAAACCCGTGATGGCCAACCGTATGCATAGACAACGTCTTGACGGACGTCCACGAACAAATTTGGCATTTTTGACGTCGGAATCTCGATCACCCAAAAAATGGTGTGCAATAGCACACGAAAATCGTCAAAATGAGGCGTATGCTCGCTCTGGGGCTCGTTTGACCTTCCCAACGGCCCAGAAAACCCGTGATGGCCAACCGTATGCATAGACAACGTCTTGACAGACGTCCACGAACAAATTTGGCATTTTTGACGTCGGAATCCCGATCATCCAAAAAATGGTGTGCAATAGCACACGAAAATCGTCAAAATGAGGCGTATGCTCGCTCCAGGGCTCGTTTGACCTTCCAAACGGCCCAGAAAACCCGTGATGGCCAACCGTATGCATAGACAACGTCTTGACGGACGTCCACGAACAAATATGGCATTTTTGACGTCGGAATCTCGATCACCCAAAAAATGGTGTGCAATAGCACACGAAAATCGTCAAAAAGAAGCGTATGCTCGCTCCGGGGCTCGTTTGACCTTCCCAACGGCCCAGAAAACCCTTGATGGCCAACCGTATGCATAGACAACGTCTTGACAGACGTCCACGAACAAATTTGGCATTTTTGACGTCGGAATCCCGATCATCCAAAAAATGGTGTGCAATAGCACACGAAAATCGTCAAAATGAGGCGTATGCTCGCTCCGGGGCTCGTTTGACCTTCCCAACGGCCCAGAAAACCCGTGATGGCCAACCGTATGCATAGACAACGTCTTGACGGACGTCCACGAACAAATTTTGCATTTTTGACATCAAAATCCCGATCACCCAAAAAATGGTGTGCAATAGCACACGAAAATCGTCAAAATGAGGCGTATGCTCGCTCCGGGGCTCGTTTGACCTTCCAAACGGCCCAGAAAACCCGTGATGGCCAACCGTATGCATAGACAACGTCTTGACGGACGTCCACGAACAAATTTTGCATTTTTGACGTCGGAATCCTGATCACCCAAAAAATGGTGTGCAATAGCACACGAAAATCGTCAAAATGAGGCGTATGCTCGCTCCGGGGCTCGTTTGACCTTCCAAACGGCCCAGAAAACCCGTGATGGCCAACCGTATGCATAGACAACGTCTTGACGGACATCCACGAACAAATTTGGCATTTTTGACGTCGGAATCCTGATCACCCAAAAAATGGTGTGCAATAGCACACGAAAATAGTCAAAATGAGGCGTATGCTCGCTCCGGGGCTCGTTTGACCTTCCAAACGGCCGAGAAAACCCGTGACGGCCAACCGTATGCATAGACAACGTCTTGACGGACGTCCACGAACAAATTTGGCATTTTTGACGTCGGAATCCCGATCACCCAAAAAATGGTGTGCAATTGCACACAAAAATCGTCAAAATGAGGCGTATGCTCGCTCCGGGGCTCGTTTGACCTTCCAAACGGCCCAGAAAACCCGTGATGGCCAACCGTATGCATAGACAACGTCTTGACGGACGTCCACGAACAAATTTTGCATTTTTGACGTCGGAATCCCGATCACCCAAAAAATGGTGTGCAATAGCACACGAAAATCGTCAAAATGAGGCGTATGCTCGCTCCGGGGCTCGTTTGACCTTCCAAACGGCCCAGAAAACCCGTGATGGACAACTGTATGCATAGACAACGTCTTGACGGACGTCCACGAACAAATTTTGCATTTTTGACGTCGGAATCCCGATCACCTTAAAAATGGTGTGCAATAGCACACGAAAATCGTCAAAATGAGGCGTATGCTCGCTCCGGGGCTCGTTTGACCTTCCAAACGGCCCAGAAAACCCGTGATGGCCAACCGTATGCATAGACAACGTCTTGACGGACGTCCACGAACAAGTTTTACATTTTTGACGTCGGAATCCCGATCACCCAAAAAATGGTGTGCAATAGCACACGAAAATCGTCAAAAAGAGGCGTATGCTCGCTCCGGGGCTCGTTTGACCTTCCAAATGGCCCAGAAAACCCATGATGGCCAACCGTATGCATAGACAACGTCTTGACGGACGTCCACGAACAAATTTGGTATTTTTGACGTCGGAATCCCGATCACCAAAAAAATGGTGTGCAATAGCACACGAAAATTGTCAAAATGAGGCGTATGCTCGCTACGGGGCTCGTTTGACCTTCCAAACGGCCCAGAAAACCCGTGATGACAAACCGTATGCATAGACAACGTCTTGACGGACGTCCACGAACAAATTTGGCATTTTTGACGTCGGAATCCTGATCACCCAAAAAATGGTGTGCAATAGCACACGAAAATCGTCAAAATGAGGCGTATGCTCGCTTCGGGGCTCGTTTGACCTTCCAAACGGCCCAGAAAACCGGTGATGGCCAACCGTATGCATAGACAACGTCTTGACGGACGTCCACGAACAAATTTGGCATTTTTGACGTCGGAATCCCGATCACCCAAAAAATGGTGTGCAATAGCACACGAAAATCGTCAAAATGAGGCGTATGCTCGCTCCGGGGCTCGTTTGACCTTCCAAACGGCCCAGAAAACCCGTGATGGCCTACCGTATGCATAGACAACGTCTTGATGGACGTCCACGAACAAATTTTGCATTTTTGACGTCGGAATCCCGATCACCCAAAAAATGGTGTGCAATAGCACACGAAAATCGTCAAAATGAGGCGTATGCTCGCTCCGGGGCTCGTTTGACCTTCCAAACGGCCCAGAAAACCCGTGATGGCCAACCGTATGCATAGACAACGTCTTGACGGACGTCCACGAACAAATTTGGCATTTTTGACGTCGGAATCTCGATCACCCAAAAAATGGTGTGCAATAGCACACGAAAATCGTCAAAAAGAAGCGTATGCTCGCTCCGGGGCTCGTTTGACCTTCCCAACGGCCCAGAAAACCCGTGATGGCCAACCGTATGCATAGACAACGTCTTGACGGACGTCCACGAACAAGTTTTACATTTTTGACGTCGGAATCCCGATCACCCAAAAAATGGTGTGCAATAGCACACGAAAATCGTCAAAATGAGGCGTATGCTCGCTCCGGGGCTCGTTTGACCTTCCAAATGGCCCAGAAAACCCATGATGGCCAACCGTATGCATAGACAACGTCTTGACGGACGTCCACGAACAAATTTGGTATTTTTGACGTCGGAATCCCGATCACCAAAAAAATGGTGTGCAATAGCACACGAAAATTGTCAAAATGAGGCGTATGCTCGCTACGGGGCTCGTTTGACCTTCCAAACGGCCCAGAAAACCCGTGATGACAAACCGTATGCATAGACAACGTCTTGACGGACGTCCACGAACAAATTTGGCATTTTTGACGTCGGAATCCTGATCACCCAAAAAATGGTGTGCAATAGCACACGAAAATCGTCAAAATGAGGCGTATGCTCGCTCCGGGGCTCGTTTGACCTTCCAAACGGCCCAGAAAACCCGTGATGGCCAACCGTATGCATATACAACGTCTTGACGGACGTCCACGAACAAATTTTGCATTTTTGACGTCGGAATCCCGATCACCCAAAAAATGGTGTGTAATAGCACACGAAAATCGTCAAAATGAGGCGTATGCTCGCTCCGGGGCTCGTTTGACCTTCCAAACGGCCCAGAAAACCCGTGATGGCCAACCGTATGCATAAACAACGTCTTGACGGACGTCCACGAACAAATTTGGCATTTTGGACGTCGGAATCCCGATCACCCAAAAAATGGTGTGCAATAGCACACGAAAATCGTCAAAATGAGGCGTATGCTCGCTCCGGGGCTCGTTTGACCTTCCAAACGGCCCAGAAAACCCGTGATGGCCAACCGTATGCATAGACAACGTCTTGACGGACGTCCACAAACAAATTTTGCATTTTTGACGTTGGAATCCCGATCACCCAAAAAATGGTGTGCAATAGCTCACGAAAATCGTCAAAATGAGGCGTATGCTCGCTCCGGGGCTCGTTTGACCTTCCAAACGGCCCAGAAAACCCGTGATGGCCAACCGTATGCATAGACAATGTCTTGACGGACGTCCACGAACAAATTTGGCATTTTTGACGTTGAAATCCTGATCACCCAAAAAATGGTGTGCAATAGCACACGGAAATCGTCAAAATGAGGCGTATGCTCACTTCGGGGCTCGTTTGACCTTCCAAATGGCCCAGAAAACCCGTGATGGCCAACCGTATGCATAGACAACGTCTTGACGGACGTCCACGAACAAATTTGGCATTTTTGACGTCGGAATCCCGATCACCCAAAAAATGGTGTGCAATAGCACACGAAAATCGTCAAAATGAGGCGTATGCTCGCTCCGGGGCTCGTTTGACCTTCCAAATGGCCCAGAAAACCCGTGATGGCCAACCGTATGCATAGACAACGTCTTGACGGACGTCCACGAACAAATTTTGCATTTTTGACGTCAAAATCCCGATCACCATAAAAATGGTGTGCAATAGCACACGAAAATCGTCAAAATGAGGCGTATGCTCGCTCCCGGGCTCGTTTGACCTTCCAAACGGCCCAGAAAACCCGTGATGGCCAACCGTATGCATAGACAACGTCATGACGGACGTCCACGAACAAATTTGGCATTTTTGACGTCGGAATCCCGATCACCCAAAAAATGGTGTGCAATAGCACACGAAAATCGTCAAAATGAGGCGTATGCTCGCTCCGGGGCTCGTTTGACCTTCCAAACGGCCCAGAAAACCCGTGATGGCCAACCGTATGCATAGACAACGTCTTGAGGGACGTCCACGAACATATTTTGCATTTATGACGTCGGAATCCCGATCACCCAAAAAATGGTGTGCAATAGCACACGAAAATCGTCAAAATGTGGCGTATGCTCGCTCCGGGGCTCGTTTGACCTTCCAAACGGCCCAGAAAACCCGTGATGGCCAACCGTATGCATAGACAACGTCTTGACGGACGTCCACGAACAAATTTTGCATTTTTGACGTCGGAATCCCAATCACCCAAAAAATGGTGTGCAATTGCACACGAAAATCGTCAAAATGAGGCGTATGCTCGCTCCGGGGCTCGTTTGACCTTCCAAACGGCCCAGAAAACCCGTGATGGCCAACCATATGCATAGACAACGTCTTGACGGACGTCCACGAACAAATTTTGCATTTTTGACGTCAGAATCCCGATCACCCAAAAAATGGTGTGCAATAGCACACGAAAATCGTCAAAATGAGGCGTATGCTCGCTCCGGGGCTCGTTTGACCTTCCAAACGGCCCAGAAAACCCGTGATGGCCAACCGTATGCATAGACAACGTCTTGACGGACGTCCAAGAACAAACTTGGCATTTTTGACGTCGGAATCCTGATCACCCAAAAAATGGTGTGCAATAGCACACGGAAATTTCAAAATGAGGCGTATGCTCGCTCCGGGGCTCGTTTGACCTTCCAAATGGCCCAGAAAACCCGTGATGGCCAACCGTATGCATAGACAACGTCTTGACGGACGTCCACGAACAAATTTGGCATTTTTGACGTCGGAATCCCGATCACCCAAAAAATGGTGTGCAATAGCACGCGAAAATCGTCAAAATGAGGCGTATGCTCGCTCCGGGGCTCGTTTGACCTTCCAAACGGCCCAGAAAACTCGTGATGGCCAACCGTATGCACAGACAACGTCTTGACGGACGTCCACGAATAAATTTGGCATTTTTGACGTCGGAATCCCGATCACCCAAAAAATGGTGTGCAATAGCACACGAAAATCGTCAAAATGAGGCGTATGCTCGCTCCGGGGCTCGTTTGACCTTCCAAATGGCCCAGAAAACCCGTGATGGCCAACCGTATGCATAGACAACGTCTTGACGGACGTCCACGAACAAATTTGGCATTTTTGACGTCGGAATCCCGATCACCCAAAAAATGGTGTGTAATAGCACACGAAAATCGTCAAAATGAGGCATATGCTCGCTCCGGGGCTCGTTTGACCTTCCAAACGACCCAGAAAACCCGTGATGGCCAACCGTATGCATAGACAACATCTTGACGGACGTCCACGAACAAATTTGGCATTTTTGACGTCGGAATCCCGATCACCCAAAAAATGGTATGCAATAGCACACGAAAATCGTCAAAATGAGGCGTATGCTCGCTCCGGGGCTCGTTTGACCTTCCAAACGGCCCAGAAAACCCGTGATGGCCAACCGTATGCATAGACAACGTCTTGACGGACGTCCACGAACAAATTTTGCATTTTTGACGTCGGAATCCCGATCACCCAAAAAATGGTGTGCAATAGCACACGAAAATCGTCAAAATGAGGCGTATGCTCGCTCCGGGGCTCGTTTGACCTTCCAAACGGCCCAGAAAACCCGTGATGGCCAACCGTATGCATAGACATCGTCTTGACCGACGTCCACGAACAAATTTTGCATTTTTGACGTCGGAATCCCGATCACCCAAAAAATGGTGTGCAATAGCACACGAAAATCGTCAAAATGAGGCGTATGCTCGCTCCGGGGCTCGTTTGACCTTCCAAATGGCCCAGAAAACCCGTGATGGCCAACCGTATGCATAGACAACGTCTTGACGGACGTCCACGAACAAATTTGGCATTTTTGACGTCGGAATCCCGATCACCCAAAAAATGGTGTGTAATAGCACACGAAAATCGTCAAAATGAGGCATATGCTCGCTCCGGGGCTCGTTTGACCTTCCAAACGACCCAGAAAACCCGTGATGGCCAACCGTATGCATAGACAACATCTTGACGGACGTCCACGAACAAATTTGGCATTTTTGACGTCGGAATCCCGATCACCCAAAAAATGGTATGCAATAGCACACGAAAATCGTCAAAATGAGGCGTATGCTCGCTCCGGGGCTCGTTTGACCTTCCAAACGGCCCAGAAAACCCGTGATGGCCAACCGTATGCATAGACAACGTCTTGACGGACGTCCACGAACAAATTTTGCATTTTTGACGTCGGAATCCCGATCACCCAAAAAATGGTGTGCAATAGCACACGAAAATCGTCAAAATGAGGCGTATGCTCGCTCCGGGGCTCGTTTGACCTTCCAAACGGCCCAGAAAACCCGTGATGGCCAACCGTATGCATAGACATCGTCTTGACGGACGTCCACGAACAAATTTTGCATTTTTGACGTCGGAATCCCGATCACCCAAAAAATGGTGTGCAATAGCACACGAAAATCGTCAAAATGAGGCGTATGCTCGCTCCGGGGCTCGTTTGACCTTCCAAACGGCCCAGAAAACCCGTGATGGCCAACCGTATGCATAGACAACGTCTTGACGGACGTCCACGAACAAATTTGGCATTTTTGACGTCGGAATCCCGATAACCCAAAAAATGGTGTACAATAGCACACGAAAATCGTCAAAATGAGGCGTATGCTCGCTCCGGGGCTCGTTTGACCTTCCAAACGGCCCAGAAAACCCGTGATGGCCAACCGTATGCATAGACAACGTCTTGACGGACGTCCACGAACAAATTTGGCATTTTTGACGTCGGAATCCTGATCACCCAAAAAATGGTGTGCAATAGCACACGAAAATCGTCAAAATGAGGCGTATGCTCGCTCCGGGGCTCGTTTGACCTTCCAAATGGCCCAGAAAACCCGTGATGGCCAACCGTATGCATAGACAACGTCTTGACGGACGTCCACGAACAAATTTGGCATTTTTGACGTCGGAATCCCGATCACCCAAAAAATGGTGTACAATAGCACACGAAAATCGTCAAAATGAGGCGTATGCTCGCTTCGGGGCTCGTTTGACCTTCCAAACGGCCCAGAAAACCCGTGATGGCCAACCGTATGCATAGACAACGTCTTGACGGACGTCCACGAACAAATTTGGCATTTTTGACGTCGGAATCCCGATCACCCAAAAAATGGTGTGCAATAGCACACGGAAATTTCAAAATGAGGCGTATGCTCGCTCCGGGGCTCGTTTGACCTTCCAAATGGCCCAGAAAACCCGTGATGGCCAACCGTATGCATAGACAACGTCTTGACGGACGTCCACAAACAAATTTGGCATTTTTGACGTCGGAATCCCGATCACCCAAAAAATGGTGTGCAATAGCACACGAAAATCGTCAAAATGAGGCGTATGCTCGCTCCGGGGCTCGTTTGACCTTCCAAATGGCCCAGAAAACCCGTGATGGCCAACCGTATGCACAGACAACGTCTTGACGGACGTCCACGAATAAATTTGGCATTTTTGACGTCGGAATCTCGATCACCCAAAAAATGGTGTGCAATAGCACACGGAAATCGTCAAAATGAGGCGTATGCTCGCTCCGGGGCTCGTTTGACCTTCCAAATGGCCCAGAAAACCCGTGATGGCCAACCGAATGCATAGACAACGTCTTGACGGACGTCCACGAACAAATTTGGCATTTTTGACGTCGGAATCCCGATCACCCAAAAAATGGTGTGCAATAGAACACGAAAATCGTCAAAATGAGGCGTATGCTCGCTCCGGGGCTCGTTTGACCTTCCAAACGACCCAGAAAACCCGTGTTGGCCAACCGTATGCATAGACAACGTCTTGACGGACGTCCACGAACAAATTTGGCATTTTTGACGTCGGAATCCCGATCACCCAAAAAATGGAGTGCAATTGCACACGAAAATCGTCAAAATGAGGCGTATGCTCGCTCCGGGGCTCGTTTGACCTTCCAAACGGCCCAGAAAACCCGTGATGGCCAACCGTATGCATAGACAACGTCTTGACGGACGTCCACGAACAAATTTTGCATTTTTGACGTCGGAATCCCGATCACCCAAAAAATGGTGTGCAATAGCACACGAAAATCGTCAAAATGAGGCGTATGCTCGCTCCGGGGCTCGTTTGTCCTTCTTAACGGCCCAGAAAACCCGTGATGGCCAACCGTATGCATAGACAACGTCTTGACGGACGTCCACGAACATATTTGGCATTTTTGACGTCAGAATCCTGATCACCCAAAAAATGGTGTGCAATAGCACACGAAAATCGTAAAAATGAGGCGTATGCTCGCTCCGGGGCTCGTTTGACCTTCCAAATGGCCCAGAAAACCCGTGATGGCCAACCGTATGCATAGACAACGTCTTGACGGACGTCCACGAACAAATTTGGCATTTTTGACGTCGGAATCCCGATCACCCAAAAAATGGTGTGCAATAGCACACGAAAATCGTCAAAATGAGGCGTATGCTCGCTCCGGGGCTCGTTTGACCTTCCAAACGGCCCAGAAAACCCGTGATGGCCAACCGTATGCATAGACAACGTCTTGACGGACGTCCACGAACAAATTTGGCATTTTTGACGTCGGAATCCCGATCACCCAAAAAATGGTGTGCAATAGCACACGGAAATTTCAAAATGAGGCGTATGCTCGCTCCGGGGCTCGTTTGACCTTCCAAATGGCCCAGAAAACCCGTGATGGCCAACCGTATGCATAGACAACGTCTTGACGGACGTCCACGAACAAATTTGGCATTTTTGACGTCGGAATCCTGATCACCCAAAAAATGGTGTGCAATAGCACACGAAAATCGTCAAAATGAGGCGTATGCTCGCTCCGGGGCTCGTTTGACCTTCCAAATGGCCCAGAAAACCCGTGATGGCCAACCGTATGCATAGACAACGTCTTGACGGACGTCCACGAACAAATTTGGCATTTTTGACGTCGGAATCCCGATCACCCAAAAAATGGTGTACAATAGCACACGAAAATCGTCAAAATGAGGCGTATGCTCGCTCCGGGGCTCGTTTGACCTTCCAAACGGCCCAGAAAACCCGTGATGGCCAACCGTATGCATAGACAACGTCTTGACCGACGTCCACGAACAAATTTGGCATTTTTGACGTCGGAATCCCGATCACCCAAAAAATGGTGTGCA
This sequence comes from Solanum lycopersicum, assembly GCF_036512215.1. Taxonomy (NCBI): domain Eukaryota; kingdom Viridiplantae; phylum Streptophyta; class Magnoliopsida; order Solanales; family Solanaceae; genus Solanum; species Solanum lycopersicum. Next base: position 68,288,246 of record NC_090802.1, read on the forward strand.
ATAGCACACGAAAATCGTCAAAATGAGGCGTATGCTCGCTCCGGGGCTCGTTTGACCTTCCAAACGGCCCAGAAAACCCGTGATGGCCAACCGTATGCATAGACAACGTCTTGACGGACGTCCACGAACAAATTTTGCATTTTTGACGTCGGAATCCCGATCACCCAAAAAATGGTGTGCAATAGCACACGAAAATCGTCAAAATGAGTCATATGCTCGCTCCGGGGCTCGTTTGACCTTCCAAACGACCCAGAAAACCCGTGATGGCCAACCGTATGCATAGACAACGTCTTGACGGACGTCCACGAACAAATTTAGCATTTTTGACGTCGGAATCCCGATCACCCAAAAAATGATGTGCAATAGCACACGAAAATCGTCAAAATGAGGCGTATGCTCGCTCCGGGGCTCGTTTGACCTTCCAAACGGCCCAGAAAACCCGTGATGGCCAACCGTATGAATAGACAACGTCTTGACGGACGTCCATGAACAAATTTTGCATTTTTGACGTCGGAATCCCGATCACCCAAAAAATGGTGTGCAATAGCACACGAAAATCGTCAAAATGAGGCGTATGCTCGCTCCGGGGCTCGTTTAACCTTCCAAACGGCCCAGAAAACCCGTGATGGCCAACCGTATGCATAGACAACGTCTTGACGGACGTCCACGAATAAATTTTGCATTTTTGACGTCGGAATCCCGATCACCCAAAAAATGGTGTGCAATAGCACACGAAAATCGTCAAAATGAGGCATATGCTCGCTCCGGGGCTCGTTTGACCTTCCAAACGGCCCAGAAAATCCGTGATGGCCAACCGTATGCATAGACATTGTCTTGACGGACGTCCACGAACAAATTTGGCATTTTTGACGTCGGAATCCTGATCACCTAAAAAATGGTGTGCAATAGCACACGGAAATCGTCAAAATGAGGCGTGTGCTCGCTCTGGGGCTCGTTTGACCTTCCAAATGGCCCAGAAAACCCGTGATGGCCAACCGTATGCATAGACAACGTCTTGACGGACGTCCACGAACAAATTTTGCATTTTTGACGTCGGAATCCCGATCACCCAAAAAATGGTGTGCAATAGCACACGAAAATCGTCAAAATGAGGCGTATGCTCGCTCCGGGGCTCGTTTGACCTTCCAAATGGCCCAGAAAACCCGTGATGGCCAACCGTATGCATAGACAACGTCTTGACGGACGTCCACGAACAAATTTGGCATTTATGACGTCGGAATCCTGATCACCCAAAAAATGGTGTGCAATAGCACACGGAAATCGTCAAAATGAGGCGTATGCTCGCTCCGGGGCTCGTTTGACCTTCCAAATGGCCCAGAAAACCCGTGATGGCCAACCGTATGCATAGACAACGTCTTGACGGACGTCCACGAACAAATTTGGCATTTTTGACGTCGGAATCCCGATCACCCAAAAAATGGTGTGCAATAGAACACGAAAATCGTCAAAATGAGGCGTATGCTCGCTCCGGGGCTCGTTTGACCTTCCAAACGACTCAGAAAACCCGTGATGGCCAACCGTATGCATAGACAACGTCTTGACGGACGTCCACGAACAAATTTGGCATTTTTGACGTCGGAATCCCGATCACCCAAAAAATGGTGTGCAATAGCACACGAAAATCGTCAAAATGAGGCGTATGCTCGCTCCGGGGCTCGTTTGACCTTCCAAACGGCCCAGAAAACCCGTGATGGCCAACCGTATGCATAGACAACGTCTTGACGGACGTCCACGAACAAATTTTGCATTTTTTACGTCGGAATCCCGATCACCCAAAAAATGGTGTGCAATAGCACACGAAAATCGTCAAAATGAGGCGTATGCTCGCTCCGGGGCTCGTTTGACCTTCTTAACGGCCCAGAAAACCCGTGATGGCCAACCGTATGCATAGACAACGTCTTGACGGACGTCCACGAACAAATTTGGCATGTTTGACGTCGGAATCCTGATCACCCAAAAAAAGGTGTGCAATAGCACACGAAAATCGTCAAAATGAGGTGTATGCTCGCTCCGGGGCTCGTTTGACCTTCCAAATGGCCCAGAAAACCCGTGATGGCCAACCGTATGCATAGACAACGTCTTGACGGACGTCCACGAACAAATTTGGCATTTTTGACGTCGGAATCCCGATCACCCAAAAAATGGTGTGCAATAGCACACGAAAATCGTCAAAATGAGGCGTATGCTCGCTCCGGGGCTCGTTTGACCTTCCAAACGGCCCAGAAAACTCGTGATGGCCAACCGTATTCATAGACAACGTCTTGACGGACGTCCACGAACAAATTTGGCATTTTTGACGTCGGAATCCTGATCACCCAAAAAATGGTGTGCAATAGCACACGAAAATCGTCAAAATGAAGCGTATGCTCGCTCTGGGGCTCGTTTGACCTTCCAAACGGCCCAGAAAACCCGTGATGGCCAACCGTATGCATAGACAACGTCTTGACGGACGTCCACGAACAAATTTTTCATTTTTGACATCGGAATCCCGATCACCCAAAAAATGGTGTGCAATAGCACACGAAAATCGTCAAAATGAGGTGTATGCTCGCTCCGGGGCTCGTTTGACCTTCCAAACGGCCCAGAAAACCCGTGATGGCCAACCGTATGCATAGACAACGTCTTGACGGACGTCCACGAACAAATTTGGCATTTTTGACGTCGGAATCCCGATCACCCAAAAAATGGTGTGCAATAGCACACGAAAATCGTCAAAATGAGGCGTATGCTCGCTCCGGGGCTCGTTTGACCTTCCAAACGGCCCATAAAACCCGTGATGGCCAACCGTATGCATAGATAACGTCTTGACAGACGTCCACGAACAAATTTTACATTTTGGACGTTGATATCCCGATCACCCAAAAAATGGTGTGCAATAGCACACGAAAATCGTCAAAATGAGGCGTATGCTCGCTCCGGGGCTCGTTTGACCTTCCAAACGGCCCAGAAAACCCGTGATGGCCAACCGTATGCATAGACAACGTCTTGACGGCATCCACGAACAAATTTGGCAATTTTGACGTTGGAATCCTGATCACCCAAAAAATGATGTGCAATAGCACACGGAAATCGTCAAAATGAGGCGTATGCTCGCTCCGGGGCTCGTTTGACCTTCCAAATGGCCCAGAAAACCCGTGATGGCCAACCGTATACATAGAAAACGTCTTGACGGACGTCCACGAACAAATTTGGCATTTTTGACGTCGGAATCCCGATCACCCAAAAAATGGTGTGCAATAGCACACGAAAATCGTCAAAATGAGGCGTATGCTCGCTCCGGGGCTCGTTTGACCTTCCAAACGGCCCAGAAAACCCGTGATGGCCAACCGTATGCATAGACAACGTCTTGACGGACGTCCACGAACAAATTTGGCATTTTTGACGTCGGAATCCCGATCACCCAAAAAATGGTGTGCAATAGCACACGAAAATCGTCAAAATGAGGCGTATGCTCGCTCCGGGGCTCGTTTGACCTTCTTAACGGCCAAGAAAACCCGTGATGGCCAACCGTATGCATAGACAACGTCTTGACGGACGTCCACGAACAAATTTTGCATTTTTGACGTCGGAATCCCGATCACCCAAAAAATGGTGTGCAATAGCACACGAAAATCGTCAAAATGAGGCGTATGCTCGCTCCGGGGCTCGTTTGACCTTCCAAACGGCCCAGAAAACCCGTGATGGCCAACCGTATGCATAGACAACGTCTTGACGGACGTCCATGAACAAATTTGGCATTTTTGACGTCGGAATCCCGATCACCCAAAAAATGGTGTGCAATAGCACACGAAAATCGTCAAAATGAGGCGTATGCTCGCTCCGGGGCTCGTTTGACCTTCCAAACGGCCCAGAAAACCCGTGATGGCCAACCGTATGCATAGACAATGTCTTGACGGACGTCCACGAACAAATTTGGCATTTTTGACGTCGGAATCCTGATCACCTAAAAAATGGTGTGCAATAGCACACGGAAATCGTCAAAATGAGGCGTGTGCTCGCTCTGGGGCTCGTTTGACCTTCCAAATGGCCCAGAAAACCCGTGATGGCCAACCGTATGCATAGACAACGTCTTGACGGACGTCCACGAACAAATTTGGCATTTTTGACGTCGGAATCCCGATCACCCAAAAAATGGTGTGCAATAGCACACGAAAATCGTCAAAATGAGGCGTATGCTCGCTCCGGGGCTCGTTTGACCTTCCAAATGGCCCAGAAAACCCGTGATGGCCAACCGTATGCATAGACAACGTCTTGACGGACGTCCACGAACAAATTTGGCATTTATGACGTCGGAATCCTGATCACCCAAAAAATGGTGTGCAATAGCACACGGAAATCGTCAAAATGAGGCGTATGCTCGCTCCGGGGCTCGTTTGACCTTCCAAATGGCCCAGAAAACCCGTGATGGCCAACCGTATGCATAGACAACGTCTTGACGGACGTTCACGAACAAATTTGGCATTTTTGACGTCGGAATCCCCATCACCCAAAAAATGGTGTGAAATAGCACACGAAAATCGTCAAAATGAGGCGTATGCTCGCTCCGGGGCTCGTTTGACCTTCCAAACGGCCCAGAAAACCCGTGATGGCCAACCGTATGCATAGACAACGTCTTGACGGACGTCCACGAACAAATTTTGCATTTTTGACGTCGGAATCCCGATCACCCAAAAAATGGTGTGCAATAGCACACGAAAATCGTCAAAATGAGGCGTATGCTCGCTCCAGGGCTCGTTTGACCTTCTTAACGGCCCAGAAAACCCGTGATGGCCAACCGTATGCATAGACAACGTCTTGACGGACGTCCACGAACAAATTTGGCATGTTTGACGTCGGAATCCTGATCACCCAAAAAATGGTGTGCAATAGCACACGAAAATCGTCAAAATGAGGCGTATGCTCGCTCCGGGGCTCGTTTGACCTTCCAAACGGCCCAGAAAACCCGTGATGGCCAACCGTATGCATAGACAACGTCTTGACGGACGTCCACGAACAAATTTTGCATTTTTGACTTCGGAATCCCGATCACCCAAAAAATGGTGTGCAATAGCACACGAAAATTGTCAAAATGAGGCGTAGCTCGCTCAGGGGCTCGTTTGACCTTCCAAACGGCCCAGAAAACCCGTGATGGCCAACCGTATGCATAGACAACGTCTTGACGGACGTCCACGAACAAATTTGGCATTTTTGACATCGGAATCCTGATCACCCAAAAAATGGTGTGCAATAGCACACGGAAATCGTCAAAATGAGGCGTATGCTCGCTCCGGGGCTCGTTTGACCTTCCAAACGGCCCAGAAAACCCGTGATGGCCAACCGTATGCATAGACAACGTCTTGACGGACGTCCACGAACAAATATTGCATTTTTGACGTCGGAATCCCGATCACCCAAAAAATGGTGTGCAATAGCACACGAAAATCGTCAAAATGAGGCGTATGCTCGCTCCGGGGCTCGTTTGACCTTCCAAACGGCCCAGAAAACCCGTGATGGCCAACCGTATGCATAGACAACGTCTTGACGGATGTCCACGAACAAATTTGGCATTTTTGACGTCGGAATCCCGATCACCCAAAAAATGGTGTGCAATAGCACACGAAAATTGTCAAAATGAGGCGTATGCTCGCTCCGGGGCTCGTTTGACCTTCCAAACGGCCCAGAAAACCCGTGATGGCCAACCGTATGCATAGACAACGTCTTGACGGACGTCCACGAACAAATTTTGCATTTTTGACTTCGGAATCCCGATCACCCAAAAAATGGTGTGCAATAGCACACGAAAATTGTCAAAATGAGGCGTAGCTCGCTCAGGGGCTCGTTTGACCTTCCAAACGGCCCAGAAAACCCGTGATGGCCAACCGTATGCATAGACAACGTCTTGACGGACGTCCACGAACAAATTTGGCATTTTTGACATCGGAATCCTGATCACCCAAAAAATGGTGTGCAATAGCACACGGAAATCGTCAAAATGAGGTGTATGCTCGCTCCGGGGCTCGTTTGACCTTCCAAATGGCCCAGAAAACCCGTGATGGCCAACCGTATGCATAGACAACGTCTTGACGGACGTCCACGAACAAATTTGGCATTTTTGACGTCGGAATCCCGATCACCCAAAAAATGGTGTGCAATAGCACACGAAAATCGTCAAAATGAGGCGTATGCTCGCTCCGGGGCTCGTTTGACCTTCCAAACGGCCCAGAAAACCCGTGATGGCCAACCATATGCATAGACAACGTCTTGACGGACGTCCACGAACAAATTTTGCATTTTTGACGTCGGAATCCCGATAACCCAAAAAATGGTGTGCAATAGCACACGAAAATCGTCAAAATGAGGCGTATGCTCGCTCCGGGACTCGTTTGACCTTCCAAACGGCCCAGAAAACCCGTGATGGCCAACCGTATGCATAAACAACGTCTTGACGGACGTCCACGAACAAATTTGGCATTTTGGACGTCGGAATCCCGATCACCCAAAAAATGGTGTGCAATAGCACACGAAAATCGTCAAAATGAGGCGTATGCTCGCTCCGGGGCTCGTTTGACCTTCCAAACGGCCCAGAAAACCCGTGATGGACAACCGTATGCATATACAACGTCTTGACGGACGTCCACGAACAGATTTTGCATTTTTGACGTCGGAATCCCGATCACCCAAAAAATGGTGTGCAATAGCACACGAAAATCGTCAAAATGAGGCGTATGCTCGCTCTGGGGCTCGTTTGACCTTCCAAACGGCCCAGAAAACCCGTGATAGCCAACCGTATGCATAGACAACGTCTTGACGGACGTCCACGAACAAATTGGCATTTTTGACGTCGGAATCTTGATCACCCAAAAAATGGTGTGCAATAGCACACGAAAATCGTCAAAATGAGGCGTATGCTCGCTCCGGGGCTCGTTTGACCTTCCAAATGGCCCAGAAAACCCATGATGGCCAACAGTATGCATAGACAACGTCTTGACGGACGTCCATGAACAAATTTGGCATTTTTGACGTCGGAATCCCGATCACCCAAAAAATGGTGTGCAATAGCACACGAAAATTGTCAAAATGAGGCGTATGCTCGCTCCGGGGCTCGTTTGACCTTCCAAACGGCCCAGAAAACCCGTGATGGCCAACCATATGCATAGACAACGTCTTGACGGACGTCCACGAACAAATTTTGCATTTTTGACGTCGGAATCCCGATCACCCAAAAAATGGTGTGCAATAGCACACGAAAATCGTCAAAATGAGGCGTATGCTCGCTCCGGGACTCGTTTGACCTTCCAAACGGCCCAGAAAACCCGTGATGGCCAACCGTATGCATAAACAACGTCTTGACGGACGTCCACGAACAAATTTGGCATTTTGGACGTCGGAATCCCGATCACCCAAAAAATGGTGTGCAATAGCACACGAAAATCGTCAAAATGAGGCGTATGCTCGCTCCGGGGCTCGTTTGACCTTCCAAACGGCCCAGAAAACCCGTGATGGACAACCGTATGCATAGACAACGTCTTGACGGACGTCCACGAACAAATTTGGCATTTTTGACGTCGGAATCCTGATCACCCAAAAAATGGTGTGCAATAGCACACGGAAATCGTCAAAATGAGGCGTATACTCGCTCCGGGGCTTTTTTGACCTTCCAAATGGCCCAGAAAACCCGTGATGGCCAACCGTATGCATAGACAACGTCTTGACGGACGTCCACGAACAAATTTGGCATTTTTGACGTCGGAATCCCAATCACCCAAAAAATGGTGTGCAATAGCACACGAAAATCGTCAAAATGAGGCGTATGCTCGCTCCAGGGCTCGTTTGACCTTCCAAACGGCCCAGAAAACCCGTGATGGCCAACCGTATGCATAGACAACGTCTTGACGGACGTCCACGAACAAATTTGGCATTTTTGACGTCAGAATCTCGATCACCCAAAAAATGGTGTGCAATAGCACACGAAAATCGTCAAAATGAGGCGTATGCTCGCTCCGGGGCTCGTTTGACCTTCCAAACGGCCCAGAAAACCCGTGATGGCCAACCGTATGCATATACAACGTCTTGACGGACGTCCACGAACAAATTTTGCATTTTTGACGTCGGAATCCCGATCACCCAAAAAATGGTGTGCAATAGCACAGGAAAATCGTCAAAATGAGGCGTATGCTCGCTCCGGGGCTCGTTTGACCTTCCAAACGGCATAGAAAACCCGTGATGGCCAACCGTATGCATAGACAACGTCTTGACGGACGTCCACGAACAAATTTGGCATTTTTGACGTCGGAATCCCGATCACCCAAAAAATGGTGTGCAATTGCACACAAAAATCGTCAAAATGAGGCGTATGCTCGCTCCGGGGCTCGTTTGACCTTCCAAACGGCCCAGAAAACCCGTGATGGCCAACCGTATGCATAGACAACGTCTTGACGGACGTCCACGAACAAATTTTGCATTTTTGACGTCGGAATCCCGATCACCCAAAAAATGGTGTGCAATAGCACACGAAAATCGTCAAAATGAGGCGTATGCTCGCTCCGGGGCTCGTTTGACCTTCCAAACGGCCCAGAAAACCCGTGATGGACAACTGTATGCATAGACAACGTCTTGACGGACGTCCACGAACAAATTTTGCATTTTTGACGTCGGAATCCCGATCACCTTAAAAATGGTGTGCAATAGCACACGAAAATCGTCAAAATGAGGCGTATGCTCGCTCCGGGGCTCGTTTGACCTTCCAAACGGCCCAGAAAACCCGTGATGGCCAACCGTATGCATAGACAACGTCTTGACGGACGTCCACGAACAAGTTTTACATTTTTGACGTCGGAATCCCGATCACCCAAAAAATGGTGTGCAATAGCACACGAAAATCGTCAAAATGAGGCGTATGCTCGCTCCGGGGCTCGTTTGACCTTCCAAATGGCCCAGAAAACCCATGATGGCCAACCGTATGCATAGACAACGTCTTGACGGACGTCCACGAACAAATTTGGTATTTTTGACGTCGGAATCCCGATCACCAAAAAAATGGTGTGCAATAGCACACGAAAATTGTCAAAATGAGGCGTATGCTCGCTACGGGGCTCGTTTGACCTTCCAAACGGCCCAGAAAACCCGTGATGACAAACCGTATGCATAGACAACGTCTTGACGGACGTCCACGAACAAATTTGGCATTTTTGACGTCGGAATCCTGATCACCCAAAAAATGGTGTGCAATAGCACACGAAAATCGTCAAAATGAGGCGTATGCTCGCTTCGGGGCTCGTTTGACCTTCCAAACGGCCCAGAAAACCGGTGATGGCCAACCGTATGCATAGACAACGTCTTGACGGACGTCCACGAACAAATTTGGCATTTTTGACGTCGGAATCCCGATCACCCAAAAAATGGTGTGCAATAGCACACGAAAATCGTCAAAATGAGGCGTATGCTCGCTCCGGGGCTCGTTTGACCTTCCAAACGGCCCAGAAAACCCGTGATGGCCTACCGTATGCATAGACAACGTCTTGATGGACGTCCACGAACAAATTTTGCATTTTTGACGTCGGAATCCCGATCACCCAAAAAATGGTGTGCAATAGCACACGAAAATCGTCAAAATGAGGCGTATGCTCGCTCCGGGGCTCGTTTGACCTTCCAAACGGCCCAGAAAACCCGTGATGGCCAACCGTATGCATAAACAACGTCTTGACGGACGTCCACGAACAAATTTGGCATTTTTGACGTCGGAATCCCGATCACCCAAAAAATGGTGTGCAATAGCACACGAAAATCGTCAAAATGAGGCGTATGCTCGCTCTGGGGCTCGTTTGACCTTCCAAATGGCCCAGAAAACCCGTGATGGCCCACCGTATGCATAGACAACGTCTTGACGGACGTCCACGAACAAATTTGGCATTTTTGACGTCAGAATCCCGATCACCCAAAAAATGGTGTGCAATAGCACACGAAAATCGTCAAAATGAGGCGTATGCTCGCTCCGGGGCTCGTTTGACCTTCCAAACGGCCCAGAAAACCCGTGATGGCCAACCGTATGCATAGACAACGTCTTGACAGACGTCCACGAACAAATTTGGCATTTTTGACGTCGGAATCCCGATCATCCAAAAAATGGTTTGCAATAGCACACGAAAATCGTCAAAATGAGGCGTATGCTCGCTCCAGGGCTCGTTTGACCTTCCAAACGGCCCAGAAAACCCGTGATGGCCAACCGTATGCATAGACAACGTCTTGACGGACGTCCATGAACAAATTTGGCATTTTTGACGTCGGAATCTCGATCACCCAAAAAATGGTGTGCAATAGCACACGAAAATCGTCAAAAAGAAGCGTATGCTCGCTCCGGGGCTCGTTTGACCTTCCCAACGGCCCAGAAAACCCTTGATGGCCAACCGTATGCATAGACAACGTCTTGACAGACGTCCACGAACAAATTTGGCATTTTTGACGTCGGAATCCCGATCATCCAAAAAATGGTGTGCAATAGCACACGAAAATCGTCAAAATGAGGCGTATGCTCGCTCCGGGGCTCGTTTGACCTTCCAAACGGCCCAGAAAACCCGTGATGGACAACTGTATGCATAGACAACGTCTTGACGGACGTCCACGAACAAATTTTGCATTTTTGACGTCGGAATCCCGATCACCTTAAAAATGGTGTGCAATAGCACACGAAAATCGTCAAAATGAGGCGTATGCTCGCTCCGGGGCTCGTTTGACCTTCCAAACGGCTCAGAAAACCCGTGATGGCCAACTGTATGCATAGACAACGTCTTGACGGACGTCCACGAACAAATTTTGCATTTTTGACGTCGGAATCCCGATCACCCAAAAAATGGTGTGCAATAGCACACGAAAATCGTCAAAATGAGGCGTATGCTCGCTCCGGGGCTCGTTTGACCTTCCAAACGGCCCAGAAAACCCGTGATGGCCAACCGTATGCATAGACAACGTCTTGACGGACGTCCACGAACAAGTTTTACATTTTTGACGTCGGAATCCCGATCACCCAAAAAATGGTGTGCAATAGCACACGAAAATCGTCAAAATGAGGCGTATGCTCGCTCCGGGGCTCGTTTGACCTTCCAAATGGCCCAGAAAACCCATGATGGCCAACCGTATGCATAGACAACGTCTTGACGGACGTCCACGAACAAATTTGGCATTTTTGACGTCGGAATCCCGATCACCAAAAAAATGGTGTGCAATAGCACACGAAAATTGTCAAAATGAGGCGTATGCTCGCTACGGGGCTCGTTTGACCTTCCAAACGGCCCAGAAAACCCGTGATGACCAACCGTATGCATAGACAACGTCTTGACGGACGTCCACGAACAAATTTGGCATTTTTGACGTCGGAATCCCGATCACCCAAAAAATGGTGTGCAATAGCACACGAAAATCGTCAAAATGAGGCGTATGCTCGCTCTGGGGCTCGTTTGACCTTTCAAATGGCCCAGAAAACCCGTGATGGCCCACCGTATGCATAGACAACGTCTTGACGGACGTCCACGAACAAATTTGGCATTTTTGACGTCAGAATCCCGATCACCCAAAAAATGGTGTGCAATAGCACACGAAAATCGTCAAAATGAGGCGTATGCTCGCTCCGGGGCTCGTTTGACCTTCCAAACGGCCCAGAAAACCCGTGATGGCCAACCGTATGCATATACAACGTCTTGACGGACGTCCACGAACAAATTTTGCATTTTTGACGTCGGAATCCCGATCACCCAAAAAATGGTGTGCAATAGCACACGAAAATCGTCAAAATGAGGCGTATGCTCGCTCCGGGGCTCGTTTGACCTTCCAAACGGCCCAGAAAACCCGTGATGGCCAACCGTATGCATAAACAACGTCTTGACGGACGTCCACGAACAAATTTGGCATTTTGGACGTCGGAATCCCGATCACCCAAAAAATGGTGTGCAATAGCACACGAAAATCGTCAAAATGAGGCGTATGCTCGCTCCGGGGCTCGTTTGACCTTCCAAACGGCCCAGAAAACCCGTGATGGCCAACCGTATGCATAGACAACGTCTTGACGGACGTCCACAAACAAATTTTGCATTTTTGACGTTGGAATCCCGATCACCCAAAAAATGGTGTGCAATAGCTCACGAAAATCGTCAAAATGAGGCGTATGCTCGCTCCGGGGCTCGTTTGACCTTCCAAACGGCCCAGAAAACCCGTGATGGCCAACCGTATGCATAGACAATGTCTTGACGGACGTCCACGAACAAATTTGGCATTTTTGACGTTGAAATCCTGATCACCCAAAAAATGGTGTGCAATAGCACACGGAAATCGTCAAAATGAGGCGTATGCTCACTTCGGGGCTCGTTTGACCTTCCAAATGGCCCAGAAAACCCGTGATGGCCAACCGTATGCATAGACAACGTCTTGACGGACGTCCACGAACAAATTTGGCATTTTTGACGTCGGAATCCCGATCACCCAAAAAATGGTGTGCAATAGCACACGAAAATCGTCAAAATGAGGCGTATGCTCGCTCCGGGGCTCGTTTGACCTTCCAAATGGCCCAGAAAACCCGTGATGGCCAACCGTATGCATAGACAACGTCTTGACGGACGTCCACGAACAAATTTTGCATTTTTGACGTCAAAATCCCGATCACCATAAAAATGGTGTGCAATAGCACACGAAAATCGTCAAAATGAGGCGTATGCTCGCTCCCGGGCTCGTTTGACCTTCCAAACGGCCCAGAAAACCCGTGATGGCCAACCGTATGCATAGACAACGTCATGACGGACGTCCACGAACAAATTTGGCATTTTTGACGTCGGAATCCCGATCACCCAAAAAATGGTGTGCAATAGCACACGAAAATCGTCAAAATGAGGCGTATGCTCGCTCCGGGGCTCGTTTGACCTTCCAAACGGCCCAGAAAACCCGTGATGGCCAACCGTATGCATAGACAACGTCTTGAGGGACGTCCACGAACATATTTTGCATTTATGACGTCGGAATCCCGATCACCCAAAAAATGGTGTGCAATAGCACACGAAAATCGTCAAAATGTGGCGTATGCTCGCTCCGGGGCTCGTTTGACCTTCCAAACGGCCCAGAAAACCCGTGATGGCCAACCGTATGCATAGACAACGTCTTGACGGACGTCCACGAACAAATTTTGCATTTTTGACGTCGGAATCCCAATCACCCAAAAAATGGTGTGCAATTGCACACGAAAATCGTCAAAATGAGGCGTATGCTCGCTCCGGGGCTCGTTTGACCTTCCAAACGGCCCAGAAAACCCGTGATGGCCAACCATATGCATAGACAACGTCTTGACGGACGTCCACGAACAAATTTTGCATTTTTGACGTCAGAATCCCGATCACCCAAAAAATGGTGTGCAATAGCACACGAAAATCGTCAAAATGAGGCGTATGCTCGCTCCGGGGCTCGTTTGACCTTCCAAACGGCCCAGAAAACCCGTGATGGCCAACCGTATGCATAGACAACGTCTTGACGGACGTCCAAGAACAAACTTGGCATTTTTGACGTCGGAATCCTGATCACCCAAAAAATGGTGTGCAATAGCACACGGAAATTTCAAAATGAGGCGTATGCTCGCTCCGGGGCTCGTTTGACCTTCCAAATGGCCCAGAAAACCCGTGATGGCCAACCGTATGCATAGACAACGTCTTGACGGACGTCCACGAACAAATTTGGCATTTTTGACGTCGGAATCCCGATCACCCAAAAAATGGTGTGCAATAGCACGCGAAAATCGTCAAAATGAGGCGTATGCTCGCTCCGGGGCTCGTTTGACCTTCCAAACGGCCCAGAAAACTCGTGATGGCCAACCGTATGCACAGACAACGTCTTGACGGACGTCCACGAATAAATTTGGCATTTTTGACGTCGGAATCCCGATCACCCAAAAAATGGTGTGCAATAGCACACGAAAATCGTCAAAATGAGGCGTATGCTCGCTCCGGGGCTCGTTTGACCTTCCAAATGGCCCAGAAAACCCGTGATGGCCAACCGTATGCATAGACAACGTCTTGACGGACGTCCACGAACAAATTTGGCATTTTTGACGTCGGAATCCCGATCACCCAAAAAATGGTGTGTAATAGCACACGAAAATCGTCAAAATGAGGCATATGCTCGCTCCGGGGCTCGTTTGACCTTCCAAACGACCCAGAAAACCCGTGATGGCCAACCGTATGCATAGACAACATCTTGACGGACGTCCACGAACAAATTTGGCATTTTTGACGTCGGAATCCCGATCACCCAAAAAATGGTATGCAATAGCACACGAAAATCGTCAAAATGAGGCGTATGCTCGCTCCGGGGCTCGTTTGACCTTCCAAACGGCCCAGAAAACCCGTGATGGCCAACCGTATGCATAGACAACGTCTTGACGGACGTCCACGAACAAATTTTGCATTTTTGACGTCGGAATCCCGATCACCCAAAAAATGGTGTGCAATAGCACACGAAAATCGTCAAAATGAGGCGTATGCTCGCTCCGGGGCTCGTTTGACCTTCCAAACGGCCCAGAAAACCCGTGATGGCCAACCGTATGCATAGACATCGTCTTGACCGACGTCCACGAACAAATTTTGCATTTTTGACGTCGGAATCCCGATCACCCAAAAAATGGTGTGCAATAGCACACGAAAATCGTCAAAATGAGGCGTATGCTCGCTCCGGGGCTCGTTTGACCTTCCAAATGGCCCAGAAAACCCGTGATGGCCAACCGTATGCATAGACAACGTCTTGACGGACGTCCACGAACAAATTTGGCATTTTTGACGTCGGAATCCCGATCACCCAAAAAATGGTGTGTAATAGCACACGAAAATCGTCAAAATGAGGCATATGCTCGCTCCGGGGCTCGTTTGACCTTCCAAACGACCCAGAAAACCCGTGATGGCCAACCGTATGCATAGACAACATCTTGACGGACGTCCACGAACAAATTTGGCATTTTTGACGTCGGAATCCCGATCACCCAAAAAATGGTATGCAATAGCACACGAAAATCGTCAAAATGAGGCGTATGCTCGCTCCGGGGCTCGTTTGACCTTCCAAACGGCCCAGAAAACCCATGATGGCCAACCGTATGCATAGACAACGTCTTGACGGACGTCCACGAACAAATTTTGCATTTTTGACGTCGGAATCCCGATCACCCAAAAAATGGTGTGCAATAGCACACGAAAATCGTCAAAATGAGGCGTATGCTCGCTCCGGGGCTCGTTTGACCTTCCAAACGGCCCAGAAAACCCGTGATGGCCAACCGTATGCATAGACATCGTCTTGACGGACGTCCACGAACAAATTTTGCATTTTTGACGTCGGAATCCCGATCACCCAAAAAATGGTGTGCAATAGCACACGAAAATCGTCAAAATGAGGCGTATGCTCGCTCCGGGGCTCGTTTGACCTTCCAAACGGCCCAGAAAACCCGTGATGGCCAACCGTATGCATAGACAATGTCTTGACGGACGTCCACGAACAAATTTGGCATTTTTGACGTCGGAATCCTGATCACCTAAAAAATGGTGTGCAATAGCACACGGAAATCGTCAAAATGAGGCGTGTGCTCGCTCTGGGGCTCGTTTGACCTTCCAAATGGCCCAGAAAACCCGTGATGGCCAACCGTATGCATAGACAACGTCTTGACGGACGTCCACGAACAAATTTGGCATTTTTGACGTCGGAATCCCGATCACCCAAAAAATGGTGTGCAATAGCACACGAAAATCGTCAAAATGAGGCGTATGCTCGCTCCGGGGCTCGTTTGACCTTCCAAATGGCCCAGAAAACCCGTGATGGCCAACCGTATGCATAGACAACGTCTTGACGGACGTCCACGAACAAATTTGGCATTTTTGACGTCGGAATCCCGATCACCCAAAAAATGGAGTGCAATAGCACACGAAAATCGTCAAAATGAGGCGTATGCTCGCTCCGGGGCTCGTTTGACCTTCCAAATGGCCCAGAAAACCCGTGATGGCCAACCGTATGCATAGACAACGTCTTGACGGACGTCCACGAACAAATTTGGCATTTTTGACGTCGGAATCTCGATCACCCAAAAAATGGTGTACAATAGCACACGAAAATCGTCAAAATGAGGCGTATGCTCGCTCCGGGGCTCGTTTGACCTTCCAAACGGCCCAGAAAACCCGTGATGGCCAACCGTATGCATAGACAACGTCTTGACAGACGTCCACGAACAAATTTGGCATTTTTGACGTCGGAATCCTGATCACCCAAAAAATGGTGTGCAATAGCACACGAAAATCGTCAAAATGAGGCGTATGCTCGCTCCGGGGCTCGTTTGACCTTCCAAATGGCCCAGAAAACCCGTGATGGCCAACCGTATGCATAGACAACGTCTTGACGGACGTCCACGAACAAATTTGGCATTTTTGACGTCGGAATCCCGATCACCCAAAAAATGGTGTACAATAGCACACGAAAATCGTCAAAATGAGGCGTATGCTCGCTCCGGGGCTCGTTTGACCTTCCAAACGGCCCAGAAAACCCGTGATGGCCAACCGTATGCATAGACAACGTCTTGGCGGACGTCCACGAACAAATTTGGCATTTTTGACGTCGGAATCCCGATCACCCAAAAAATGGTGTGCAATAGCACACGGAAATTTCAAAATGAGGCGTATGCTCGCTCCGGGGCTCGTTTGACCTTCCAAATGGCCCAGAAAACCCGTGATGGCCAACCGTATGCATAGACAACGTCTTGACGGACGTCCACAAACAAATTTGGCATTTTTGACGTCGGAATCCCGATCACCCAAAAAATGGTGTGCAATAGCACACGAAAATCGTCAAAATGAGGCGTATGCTCGCTCCGGGGCTCGTTTGACCTTCCAAACGGCCCAGAAAACCCGTGATGGCCAACCGTATGCACAGACAACGTCTTGACGGACGTCCACGAATAAATTTGGCATTTTTGACGTCGGAATCTCGATCACCCAAAAAATGGTGTGCAATAGCACACGGAAATCGTCAAAATGAGGCGTATGCTCGCTCCGGGGCTCGTTTGACCTTCCAAATGGCCCAGAAAACCCGTGATGGCCAACCGTATGCATAGACAACGTCTTGACGGACGTCCACGAACAAATTTGGCATTTTTGACGTCGGAATCCCGATCACCCAAAAAATGGTGTGCAATAGAACACGAAAATCGTCAAAATGAGGCGTATGCTCGCTCCGGGGCTCGTTTGACCTTCCAAACGACCCAGAAAACCCGTGTTGGCCAACCGTATGCATAGACTACGTCTTGACGGACGTCCACGAACAAATTTGGCATTTTTGACGTCGGAATCCCGATCACCCAAAAAATGGAGTGCAATAGCACACGAAAATCGTCAAAATGAGGCGTATGCTCGCTCCGGGGCTCGTTTGACCTTCCAAACGGCCCAGAAAACCCGTGATGGCCAACCGTATGCATAGACAACGTCTTGACGGACGTCCACGAACAAATTTTGCATTTTTGACGTCGGAATCCCGATCACCCAAAAAATGGTGTGCAATAGCACACGAAAATCGTCAAAATGAGGCGTATGCTCGCTCCGGGGCTCGTTTGACCTTCTTAACGGCCCAGAAAACCCGTGATGGCCAACCGTATGCATAGACAACGTCTTGACGGACGTCCACGAACATATTTGGCATTTTTGACGTCGGAATCCTGATCACCCAAAAAATGGTGTGCAATAGCACACGAAAATCGTCAAAATGAGGCGTATGCTCGCTCCGGGGCTCGTTTGACCTTCCAAATGGCCCAGAAAACCCGTGATGGCCAACCGTATGCATAGACAACGTCTTGACGGACGTCCACGAACAAATTTGGCATTTTTGACGTCGGAATCCCGATCACCCAAAAAATGGTGTGCAATAGCACACGAAAATCGTCAAAATGAGGCGTATGCTCGCTCCGGGGCTCGTTTGACCTTCCAAACGGCCCAGAAAACCCGTGATGGCCAACCGTATGCATAGACAACGTCTTGACGGACGTCCACGAACAAATTTGGCATTTTTGACGTCGGAATCCCGATCACCCAAAAAATGGTGTGCAATAGCACACGGAAATTTCAAAATGAGGCGTATGCTCGCTCCGGGGCTCGTTTGACCTTCCAAATGGCCCAGAAAACCCGTGATGGCCAACCGTATGCATAGACAACGTCTTGACGGACGTCCACGAACAAATTTGGCATTTTTGACGTCGGAATCCCGATCACCCAAAAAATGGTGTGCAATAGCAAACGAAAATCGTCAAAATGAGGCGTATGCTCGCTCCGGGGCTCGTTTGACCTTCCAAACGGCCCAGAAAACCCGTGATGGCCAACCGTATGCACAGACAACGTCTTGACGGACGTCCACGAATAAATTTGGCATTTTTGACGTCGGAATCTCGATCACCCAAAAAATGGTGTGCAATAGCACACGAAAATCGTCAAAATGAGGCGTATTCTCGCTCCGGGGCTCGTTTGACCTTCCAAATGGCCCAGAAAACCCGTGATGGCCAACCGTATGCATAGACAACGTCTTGACGGACGTCCACGAACAAATTTGGCATTTTTGACGTCGGAATCCCGATCACCCAAAAAATGGTGTGCAATAGCACACGAAAATCGTCAAAATGAGGCATATGCTCGCTCCGGGGCTCGTTTGACCTTCCAAACGACCCAGAAAACCCGTGATGGCCAACCGCATGCATAGACAACGTCTTGACGGACGTCCACGAACAAATTTGGCATTTTTGACGTCGGAATCCCGATCACCCAAAAAATGGTGTGCAATAGCACACGAAAATCGTCAAAATGAGGCGTATGCTCGCTCCGGGGCTCGTTTGAGCTTCCAAACGGCCCAGAAAACCCGTGATGGCCAACCGTATGCATAGACAACGTCTTGACGGACGTCCATGAACAAATTTTGCATTTTTGACGTCGGAATCCCGATCACCCAAAAAATGGTGTGCAATAGCACACGAAAATCGTCAAAATGAGGCGTATGCTCGCTCCGGGGCTCGTTTGACCTTCCAAACGGCCCAGAAAACCCGTGATGGCCAACCGTATGCATAGACAACGTCTTGACGGACGTCCACGAACAAATTTTGCATTTTTGACGTCGGAATCCCGATCACCCAAAAAATGGTGTGCAATAGCACACGAAAATCGTCAAAATGAGGCATATGCTCGCTCCGGGGCTCGTTTGACCTTCCAAACGACCCAGAAAACCCGTGATGGCCAACCGTATGCATAGACAACGTCTTGACGGACGTCCACGAACAAATTTGGCATTTTTGACGTCGGAATCCCGATCACCCAAAAAATGATGTGCAATAGCACACGAAAATCGTCAAAATGAGGCGTATGCTCGCTCCGGGGCTCGTTTGACCTTCCAAACGGCCCAGAAAACCCATGATGGCCAACCGTATGCATAGACAACGTCTTGACGGACGTCCATGAACAAATTTTGCATTTTTGACGTCGGAATCCCGATCACCCAAAAAATGTTGTGCAATAGCACACGAAAATCGTCAAAATGAGGCGTATGCTCGCTCCGGGGCTCGTTTGACCTTCCAAACGGCCCAGAAAACCCGTGATGGCCAACCGTATGCATAGACAACGTCTTGACGGACGTCCACGAACAAATTTTGCATTTTTGACGTCGGAATCCCGATCACCCAAAAAATGGTGTGCAATAGCACACATAAATCGTCAAAATGAGGCGTATGCTCGCTCCGGGGCTCGTTTGACCTTCCAAACGGCCCAGAAAACCCGTGATGGCCAACCGTATGCATAGACATTGTCTTGACGGACGTCCACGAACAAATTTGGCATTTTTGACGTCGGAATCCTGATCACCTAAAAAATGGTGTGCAATAGCACACAGAAATCGTCAAAATGAGGCGTGTGCTCGCTCTGGGGCTCGTTTGACCTTCCAAATGGCCCAGAAAACCCGTGATGGCCAACCGTATGCATAGACAACGTCTTGACGGACGTCCACGAACAAATTTGGCATTTTTGACGTCGGAATCCCGATCACCCAAAAAATGGTGTGCAATAGCACACGAAAATCGTCAAAATGAGGCGTATGCTCGCTCCGGGGCTCGTTTGACCTTCCAAATGGCCCAGAAAACCCGTGATGGCCAACCGTATGCATAGACAACGTCTTGACGGACGTCCACGAACAAATTTGGCATTTATGACGTCGGAATCCTGATCACCCAAAAAATGGTGTGCAATAGCACACGGAAATCGTCAAAATGAGGCGTATGCTCGCTCCGGGGCTCGTTTGACCTTCCAAATGGCCCAGAAAACCCGTGATGGCCAACCGTATGCATAGACAACGTCTTGACGGACGTCCACGAACAAATTTGGCATTTTTGACGTCGGAATCCCGATCACCCAAAAAATGGTGTGCAATAGAACACGAAAATCGTCAAAATGAGGCGTATGCTCGCTCCGGGGCTCGTTTGACCTTCCAAACGACTCAGAAAACCCGTGATGGCCAACCGTATGCATAGACAACGTCTTGACGGACGTCCACGAACAAATTTGGCATTTTTGACGTCGGAATCCCGATCACCCAAAAAATGGTGTGCAATAGCACACGAAAATCGTCAAAATGAGGCGTATGCTCGCTCCGGGGCTCGTTTGACCTTCCAAACGGCCCAGAAAACCCGTGATGGCCAACCGTATGCATAGACAACGTCTTGACGGACGTCCACGAACAAATTTTGCATTTTTTACGTCGGAATCCCGATCACCCAAAAAATGGTGTGCAATAGCACACGAAAATCGTCAAAATGAGGCGTATGCTCGCTCCGGGGCTCGTTTGACCTTCTTAACGGCCCAGAAAACCCGTGATGGCCAACCGTATGCATAGACAACGTCTTGACGGACGTCCACGAACAAATTTGGCATGTTTGACGTCGGAATCCTGATCACCCAAAAAAAGGTGTGCAATAGCACACGAAAATCGTCAAAATGAGGCGTATGCTCGCTCCGGGGCTCGTTTGACCTTCCAAATGGCCCAGAAAACCCGTGATGGCCAACCGTATGCATAGACAACGTCTTGACGGACGTCCACGAACAAATTTGGCATTTTTGACGTCGGAATCCCGATCACCCAAAAAATGGTGTGCAATAGCACACGAAAATCGTCAAAATGAGGCGTATGCTCGCTCCGGGGCTCGTTTGACCTTCCAAACGGCCCAGAAAACTCGTGATGGCCAACCGTATTCATAGACAACGTCTTGACGGACGTCCACGAACAAATTTGGCATTTTTGACGTCGGAATCCTGATCACCCAAAAAATGGTGTGCAATAGCACACGAAAATCGTCAAAATGAAGCGTATGCTCGCTCTGGGGCTCGTTTGACCTTCCAAACGGCCCAGAAAACCCGTGATGGCCAACCGTATGCATAGACAACGTCTTGACGGACGTCCACGAACAAATTTTTCATTTTTGACATCGGAATCCCGATCACCCAAAAAATGGTGTGCAATAGCACACGAAAATCGTCAAAATGAGGTGTATGCTCGCTCCGGGGCTCGTTTGACCTTCCAAACGGCCCAGAAAACCCGTGATGGCCAACCATATGCATAGACAACGTCTTGACGGACGTCCACGAACAAATTTGGCATTTTTGACGTCGGAATCCCGATCACCCAAAAAATGGTGTGCAATAGCACACGAAAATCGTCAAAATGAGGCGTATGCTCGCTCCGGAGCTCGTTTGACCTTCCAAACGGCCCATAAAACCCGTGATGGCCAACCGTATGCATAGACAACGTCTTGACGGACGTCCACGAACAAATTTTGCATTTTGGACGTCGATATCCCGATCACCCAAAAAATGGTGTGCAATAGCACACGAAAATCGTCAAAATGAGGCGTATGCTCGCTCTGGGGCTCGTTTGACCTTCCAAACGGCCCAGAAAACCCGTGATGGCCAACCGTATGCATAGACAACGTCTTGACGGACGTCCATGAACAAATTTGGCAATTTTGACGTCGGAATCCTGATCACCCAAAAAATGGTGTGCAATAGCACACGGAAATCGTCAAAATGAGGCGTATGCTCGCTCCGGGGCTCGTTTGACCTTCCAAATGGCCCAGAAAACCCGTGATGGCCAACCGTATACATAGACAACGTCTTGACGGACGTCCACGAACAAATTTGGCATTTTTGACGTCGGAATCCCGATCACCCAAAAAATGGTGTGCAATAGCACACGAAAATCGTCAAAATGAGGCGTATGCTCGCTCCGGGGCTCGTTTGACCTTCCAAACGGCCCAGAAAACCCGTGATGGCCAACCGTATGCATAGACAACGTCTTGACGGACGTCCACGAACAAATTTGGCATTTTTGACGTCGGAATCCCGATCACCCAAAAAATGGTGTGCAATAGCACACGAAAATCGTCAAAATGAGGCGTATGCTCGCTCCGGGGCTCGTTTGACCTTCTTAACGGCCTAGAAAACCCGTGATGGCCAACCGTATGCATAGACAACGTCTTGACGGACGTCCACGAACAAATTTTGCATTTTTGACGTCGGAATCCCGATCACCCAAAAAATGGTGTGCAATAGCACACGAAAATCGTCAAAATGAGGCGTATGCTCGCTCCGGGGCTCGTTTGACCTTCCAAACGGCCCAGAAAACCCGTGATGGCCAACCGTATGCATAGACAACGTCTTGACGGACGTCCATGAACAAATTTGGCATTTTTGACGTCGGAATCCCGATCACCCAAAAAATGGTGTGCAATAGCACACGAAAATCGTCAAAATGAGGCGTATGCTCGCTCCGGGGCTCGTTTGACCTTCCAAACGGCCCAGAAAACCCGTGATGGCCAACCGTATGCATAGACAATGTCTTGACGGACGTCCACGAACAAATTTGGCATTTTTGACGTCGGAATCCTGATCACCTAAAAAATGGTGTGCAATAGCACACGGAAATCGTCAAAATGAGGCGTGTGCTCGCTCTGGGGCTCGTTTGACCTTCCAAATGGCCCAGAAAACCCGTGATGGCCAACCGTATGCATAGACAACGTCTTGACGGACGTCCACGAACAAATTTGGCATTTTTGACGTCGGAATCCCGATCACCCAAAAAATGGTGTGCAATAGCACACGAAAATCGTCAAAATGAGGCGTATGCTCGCTCCGGGGCTCGTTTGACCTTCCAAATGGCCCAGAAAACCCGTGATGGCCAATTGTATGCATAGACAACGTCTTGACGGACGTCCACGAACAAATTTGGCATTTATGACGTCGGAATCCTGATCACCCAAAAAATGGTGTGCAATAGCACACGGAAATCGTCAAAATGAGGCGTATGCTCGCTCCGGGGCTCGTTTGACCTTCCAAATGGCCCAGAAAACCCGTGATGGCCAACCGTATGCATAGACAACGTCTTGACGGACGTCCACGAACAAATTTGGAATTTTTGACGTCGGAATCCCGATCACCCAAAAAATGGTGTGCAATAGAACACGAAAATCGTCAAAATGAGGCGTATGCTCGCTCCAGGGCTCGTTTGACCTTCCAAACGACTCAGAAAACCCGTGATGGCCAACCGTATGCATAGACAACGTCTTGACGGACGTCCACGAACAAATTTGGCATTTTTGACGTCGGAATCCCGATCACCCAAAAAATGGTGTGCAATAGAACACGAAAATCGTCAAAATGAGGCGTATGCTCGCTCCAGGGCTCGTTTGACCTTCCAAACGACTCAGAAAACCCGTGATGGCCAACCGTATGCATAGACAACGTCTTGATGGACGTTCACGAACAAATTTGGCATTTTTGACGTCGGAATCCCGATCACCCAAAAAATGGTGTGCAATAGCACACGAAAATCGTCAAAATGAGGCGTATGCTCGCTCCGGGGCTCGTTTGACCTTCAAAACGGCCCAGAAAACCCGTGATGGCCAACCGTATGCATAGACAACGTCTTGACGGACGTCCACGAACAAATTTTGCATTTTTGACGTCGGAATCCCGATCACCCAAAAAATGGTGTGCAATAGCACACGAAAATCGTCAAAATGAGGCGTATGCTCGCTCCAGGGCTCGTTTGACCTTCTTAACGGCCCAGAAAACCCGTGATGGCCAACCGTATGCATAGACAACGTCTTGACGGACGTCCACGAACAAATTTGGCATGTTTGACGTCGGAATCCTGATCACCCAAAAAATGGTGTGCAATAGCACACGAAAATCGTCAAAATGAGGCGTATGCTCGCTCCGGGGCTCGTTTGACCTTCCAAACGGCCCAGAAAACCCGTGATGGCCAACCGTATGCATAGACAACGTCTTGACGGACGTCCACGAACAAATTTTGCATTTTTGACTTTGGAATCCCGATCACCCAAAAAATGGTGTGCAATAGCACACGAAAATTGTCAAAATGAGGCGTAGCTCGCTCAGGGGCTCGTTTGACCTTCCAAACGGCCCAGAAAACCCGTGATGGCCAACCGTATGCATAGACAACGTCTTGACGGACGTCCACGAACAAATTTGGCATTTTTGACATCGGAATCCTGATCACCCAAAAAATGGTGTGCAATAGCACACGGAAATCGTCAAAATGAGGCGTATGCTCGCTCCGGGGCTCGTTTGACCTTCCAAACGGCCCAGAAAACCCGTGATGGCCAACCGTATGCATAGACAACGTCTTGACGGACGTCCACGAACAAATATTGCATTTTTGACGTCGGAATCCCGATCACCCAAAAAATGGTGTGCAATAGCACACGAAAATCGTCAAAATGAGGCGTATGCTCGCTCCGGGGCTCGTTTGACCTTCCAAACGGCCCAGAAAACCCGTGATGGCCAACCGTATGCATAGACAACGTCTTGACGGATGTCCACGAACAAATTTGGCATTTTTGACGTCGGAATCCCGATCACCCAAAAAATGGTGTGCAATAGCACACGAAAATCGTCAAAATGAGGCGTATGCTCGCTCCGGGGCTCGTTTGACCTTCCAAACGGCCCAGAAAACCCGTGATGGCCAACCGTATGCATAGACAACGTCTTGACGGACGTCCACGAACAAATTTTGCATTTTTGACTTCGGAATCCCGATCACCCAAAAAATGGTGTGCAATAGCACACGAAAATTGTCAAAATGAGGCGTAGCTCGCTCAGGGGCTCGTTTGACCTTCCAAACGGCCCAGAAAACCCGTGATAGCCAACCGTATGCATAGACAACGTCTTGACGGACGTCCACGAACAAATTTGGCATTTTTGACATCGGAATCCTGATCACCCAAAAAATGGTGTGCAATAGCACACGGAAATCGTCAAAATGAGGTGTATGCTCGCTCCGGGGCTCGTTTGACCTTCCAAATGGCCCAGAAAACCCGTGATGGCCAACCGTATGCATAGACAACGTCTTGACGGACGTCCACGAACAAATTTGGCATTTTTGACGTCGGAATCCCGATCACCCAAAAAATGGTGTGCAATAGCACACGAAAATCGTCAAAATGAGGCGTATGCTCGCTCCGGGGCTCGTTTGACCTTCCAAACGGCCCAGAAAACCCGTGATGGCCAACCATATGCATAGACAACGTCTTGACGGACGTCCACGAACAAATTTTGCATTTTTGACGTCGGAATCCCGATCACCCAAAAAATGGTGTGCAATAGCACACGAAAATCGTCAAAATGAGGCGTATGCTCGCTCCGGGACTCGTTTGACCTTCCAAACGGCCCAGAAAACTCGTGATGGCCAACCGTATGCATAAACAACGTCTTAACGGACGTCCACGAACAAATTTGGCATTTTGGACGTCGGAATCCCGATCACCCAAAAAATGGTGTGCAATAGCACACGAAAATCGTCAAAATGAGGCGTATGCTCGCTCCGGGGCTCGTTTGACCTTCCAAACGGCCCAGAAAACCCGTGATGGACAACCGTATGCATAGACAACGTCTTGACGGACGTCCACGAACAAATTTGGCATTTTTGACGTCGGAATCCTGATCATCCAAAAAATGGTGTGCAATAGCACACGGAAATCGTCAAAATGAGGCGTATACTCGCTCCGGGGCTTGTTTGACCTTCCAAATGGCCCAGAAAACCCGTGATGGCCAACCGTATGCATAGACAACGTCTTGACGGACGTCCACAAAAAAATTTGGCATTTTTGACGTCGGAATCCCAATCACCCAAAAAATGGTGTGCAATAGCACACGAAAATCGTCAAAATGAGGCGTATGCTCGCTCCGGGGCTCGTTTGACCTTCCCAACGGCCCAGAAAACCCGTGATGGCCAACCGTATGCATAGACAACGTCTTGACAGACGTCCACGAACAAATTTGGCATTTTTGACGTCGGAATCCCGATCATTTAAAAAATGGTGTGCAATAGCACACGAAAATCGTCAAAATGAGGCGTATGCTCGCTCCAGGGCTCGTTTGACCTTCCAAACGGCCCAGAAAACCCGTGATGGCCAACCGTATGCATAGACAACGTCTTGACGGACGTCCACGAACAAATTTGGCATTTTTGACGTCGGAATCTCGATCACCCAAAAAATGGTGTGCAATAGCACACGAAAATCGTCAAAAAGAAGCGTATGCTCGCTCCGGGGCTCGTTTGACCTTCCCAACGGCCCAGAAAACCCTTGATGGCCAACCGTATGCATAGACAACGTCTTGACAGACGTCCACGAACAAATTTGGCATTTTTGACGTCGGAATCCCGATCATCCAAAAAATGGTGTGCAATAGCACACGAAAATCGTCAAAATGAGGCGTATGCTCGCTCCGGGGCTCGTTTGACCTTCCCAACGGTCCAGAAAACCCGTGATGGCCAACCGTATGCATAGACAACGTCTTGACGGACGTCCACGAACAAATTTTGCATTTTTGACGTCGGAATCCCGATCACCCAAAAAATGGTGTGCAATAGCACACGAAAATCGTCAAAATGAGGCGTATGCTCGCTCCGGGGCTCGTTTGACCTTCCAAACGGCCCAGAAAACCCGTGATGGCCAACCGTATGCATAGACAACGTCTTGACGGACGTCCACGAACAAATTTTGCATTTTTGACGTCGGAATCCTGATCACCCAAAAAATGGTGTGCAATAGCACACGAAAATCGTCAAAATGAGGCGTATGCTCGCTCCGGGGCTCGTTTGACCTTCCAAACGGCCCAGAAAACCCGTGATGGCCAACCGTATGCATAGACAACATCTTGACGGACATCCACGAACAAATTTGGCATTTTTGACGTCGGAATCCTGATCACCCAAAAAATGGTGTGCAATAGCACACGAAAATAGTCAAAATGAGGCGTATGCTCGCTCCGGGGCTCGTTTGACCTTCCAAACGGCCCAGAAAACCCGTGATGGCCAACCGTATGCATAGACAACGTCTTGACGGACGTCCACGAACAAATTTGGCATTTTTGATGTCGGAATCCCGATCACCCAAAAAATGGTGTGCAATTGCACACGAAAATCGTCAAAATGAGGCGTATGCTCGCTCCGGGGCTCGTTTGACCTTCCAAACGGCCCAGAAAACCCGTGATGGCCAACCGTATGCATAGACAACGTCTTGACGGACGTCCACGAACAAATTTTGCATTTTTGACGTCGGAATCCCGATCACCCAAAAAATGGTGTGCAATAGCACACGAAAATCGTCAAAATGAGGCGTATGCTCGCTCCGGGGCTCGTTTGACCTTCCAAACGGCCCAGAAAACCCGTGATGGCCAACTGTATGCATAGACAACGTCTTGACGGACGTCCACGAACAAATTTTGCATTTTTGACGTCGGAATCCCGATCACCCAAAAAATGGTGTGCAATAGCACACGAAAATCGTCAAAATGAGGCGTATGCTCGCTCCGGGGCTCGTTTGACCTTCCAAACGGCCCAGAAAACCCGTGATGGCCAACCGTATGCATAGACAACGTCTTGACGGACGTCCACGAACAAGTTTTACATTTTTGACGTCGGAATCCCGATCACCCAAAAAATGGTGTGCAATAGCACACGAAAATCGTCAAAATGAGGCGTATGCTCGCTCCGGGGCTCGTTTGACCTTCCAAATGGCCCAGAAAACCCATGATGGCCAACCGTATGCATAGACAACGTCTTGACGGACGTCCACGAACAAATTTGGCATTTTTGACGTCGGAATCCCGATCACCAAAAAAATGGTGTGCAATAGCACACGAAAATTGTCAAAATGAGGCGTATGCTCGCTACGGGGCTCGTTTGACCTTCCAAACGGCCCAGAAAACCCGTGATGACTAACCGTATGCATAGACAACGTCTTGACGGACGTCCACGAACAAATTTGGCATTTTTGACGTCGGAATCCTGATCACCCAAAAAATGGTGTGCAATAGCACACGAAAATCGTCAAAATGAGGCGTATGCTCGCTTCGGGGCTCGTTTGACCTTCCAAACGGCCCAGAAAACCGGTGATGGCCAACCGTATGCATAGACAACGTCTTGACGGACGTCCACGAACAAATTTGGCATTTTTGACGTCGGAATCCCGATCACCCAAAAATGGTGTGCAATAGCACACGAAAATCGTCAAAATGAGGCGTATGCTCGCTCCGGGGCTCGTTTGACCTTCCAAACGGCCCAGAAAACCCGTGATGGCCTACCGTATGCATAGACAACGTCTTGATGGACGTCCACGAACAAATTTTGCATTTTTGACGTCGGAATCCCGATCACCGAAAAAATGGTGTGCAATAGCACACGAAAATCGTCAAAATGAGGCGTATGCTCGCTCCGGGGCTCGTTTGACCTTCCAAACGGCCCAGAAAACCCGTGATGGCCAACCGTATGCATAAACAACGTCTTGACGGACGTCCACGAACAAATTTGGCATTTTTGACGTCGGAATCCCGATCACCCAAAAAATGGTGTGCAATAGCACACGAAAATCGTCAAAATGAGGCGTATGCTCGCTCTGGGGCTCGTTTGACCTTCCAAATGGCCCAGAAAACCCGTGATGGCCCACCGTATGCATAAACAACGTCTTGACGGATGTCCACGAACAAATTTGGCATTTTTGACGTCAGAATCCCGATCACCCAAAAAATGGTGTGCAATAGCACACGAAAATCGTCAAAATGAGGCGTATGCTCGCTCCGGGGCTCGTTTGACCTTCCAAACGGCCCAGAAAACCCGTGATGGCCAACCGTATGCATATACAACGTCTTGACGGACGTCCACGAACAGATTTTGCATTTTTGACGTCGGAATCCCGATCACCCAAAAAATGGTGTGCAATAGCACACGAAAATCGTCAAAATGAGGCGTATGCTCGCTCTGGGGCTCGTTTGACCTTCCAAACGGCCCAGAAAACCCGTGATAGCCAACCGTATGCATAGACAACGTCTTGACGGACGTTCACGAACAAATTTGGCATTTTTGACGTCAGAATCCCGATCACCGAAAAAATGGTGTGCAATAGCACACGAAAATCGTCAAAATGAGGCGTATGCTCGCTCCGGGGCTCGTTTGACCTTCCAAACGGCCCAGAAAACCCGTGATGGCCAACCGTATGCATAAACAACGTCTTGACGGACGTCCACGAACAAATTTGGCATTTTTGACGTCGGAATCCCGATCACCCAAAAAATGGTGTGCAATAGCACACGAAAATCGTCAAAATGAGGCGTATGCTCGCTCTGGGGCTCGTTTGACCTTCCAAATGGCCCAGAAAACCCGTGATGGCCCACCGTATGCATAAACAACGTCTTGACGGATGTCCACGAACAAATTTGGCATTTTTGACGTCAGAATCCCGATCACCCAAAAAATGGTGTGCAATAGCACACGAAAATCGTCAAAATGAGGCGTATGCTCGCTCCGGGGCTCGTTTGACCTTCCAAACGGCCCAGAAAACCCGTGATGGCCAACCGTATGCATATACAACGTCTTGACGGACGTCCACGAACAGATTTTGCATTTTTGACGTCGGAATCCCGATCACCCAAAAAATGGTGTGCAATAGCACACGAAAATCGTCAAAATGAGGCGTATGCTCGCTCTGGGGCTCGTTTGACCTTCCAAACGGCCCAGAAAACCCGTGATAGCCAACCGTATGCATAGACAACGTCTTGACGGACGTCCACGAACAAATTGGCATTTTTGACGTCGGAATCTTGATCACCCAAAAAATGGTGTGCAATAGCACACGAAAATCGTCAAAATGAGGCGTATGCTCGCTCCGGGGCTCGTTTGACCTTCCAAATGGCCCAGAAAACCCATGATGGCCAACAGTATGCATAGACAACGTCTTGACGGACGTCCATGAACAAATTTGGCATTTTTGACGTCGGAATCCCGATCACCCAAAAAATGGTGTGCAATAGCACACGAAAATCGTCAAAATGAGGCGTATGCTCGCTCCGGGGCTCGTTTGACCTTCCAAACGGCCCAGAAAACCCGTGATGGCCAACCGTATGCATAGACAACGTCTTGACGGACGTCCACGAACAAATTTGGCATTTTTGACGTCGGAATCCCGATCACCCAAAAAATGGTGTGCAATAGAACACGAAAATCGTCAAAATGAGGCGTATGCTCGCTCCAGGGCTCGTTTGACCTTCCAAACGACTCAGAAAACCCGTGATGGCCAACCGTATGCATAGACAACGTCTTGATGGACGTTCACGAACAAATTTGGCATTTTTGACGTCGGAATCCCGATCACCCAAAAAATGGTGTGCAATAGCACACGAAAATCGTCAAAATGAGGCGTATGCTCGCTCCGGGGCTCGTTTGACCTTCAAAACGGCCCAGAAAACCCGTGATGGCCAACCGTATGCATAGACAACGTCTTGACGGACGTCCACGAACAAATTTTGCATTTTTGACGTCGGAATCCCGATCACCCAAAAAATGGTGTGCAATAGCACACGAAAATCGTCAAAATGAGGCGTATGCTCGCTCCAGGGCTCGTTTGACCTTCTTAACGGCCCAGAAAACCCGTGATGGCCAACCGTATGCATAGACAACGTCTTGACGGACGTCCACGAACAAATTTGGCATGTTTGACGTCGGAATCCTGATCACCCAAAAAATGGTGTGCAATAGCACACGAAAATCGTCAAAATGAGGCGTATGCTCGCTCCGGGGCTCGTTTGACCTTCCAAACGGCCCAGAAAACCCGTGATGGCCAACCGTATGCATAGACAACGTCTTGACGGACGTCCACGAACAAATTTTGCATTTTTGACTTTGGAATCCCGATCACCCAAAAAATGGTGTGCAATAGCACACGAAAATTGTCAAAATGAGGCGTAGCTCGCTCAGGGGCTCGTTTGACCTTCCAAACGGCCCAGAAAACCCGTGATGGCCAACCGTATGCATAGACAACGTCTTGACGGACGTCCACGAACAAATTTGGCATTTTTGACATCGGAATCCTGATCACCCAAAAAATGGTGTGCAATAGCACACGGAAATCGTCAAAATGAGGCGTATGCTCGCTCCGGGGCTCGTTTGACCTTCCAAACGGCCCAGAAAACCCGTGATGGCCAACCGTATGCATAGACAACGTCTTGACGGACGTCCACGAACAAATATTGCATTTTTGACGTCGGAATCCCGATCACCCAAAAAATGGTGTGCAATAGCACACGAAAATCGTCAAAATGAGGCGTATGCTCGCTCCGGGGCTCGTTTGACCTTCCAAACGGCCCAGAAAACCCGTGATGGCCAACCGTATGCATAGACAACGTCTTGACGGATGTCCACGAACAAATTTGGCATTTTTGACGTCGGAATCCCGATCACCCAAAAAATGGTGTGCAATAGCACACGAAAATCGTCAAAATGAGGCGTATGCTCGCTCCGGGGCTCGTTTGACCTTCCAAACGGCCCAGAAAACCCGTGATGGCCAACCGTATGCATAGACAACGTCTTGACGGACGTCCACGAACAAATTTTGCATTTTTGACTTCGGAATCCCGATCACCCAAAAAATGGTGTGCAATAGCACACGAAAATTGTCAAAATGAGGCGTAGCTCGCTCAGGGGCTCGTTTGACCTTCCAAACGGCCCAGAAAACCCGTGATAGCCAACCGTATGCATAGACAACGTCTTGACGGACGTCCACGAACAAATTTGGCATTTTTGACATCGGAATCCTGATCACCCAAAAAATGGTGTGCAATAGCACACGGAAATCGTCAAAATGAGGTGTATGCTCGCTCCGGGGCTCGTTTGACCTTCCAAATGGCCCAGAAAACCCGTGATGGCCAACCGTATGCATAGACAACGTCTTGACGGACGTCCACGAACAAATTTGGCATTTTTGACGTCGGAATCCCGATCACCCAAAAAATGGTGTGCAATAGCACACGAAAATCGTCAAAATGAGGCGTATGCTCGCTCCGGGGCTCGTTTGACCTTCCAAACGGCCCAGAAAACCCGTGATGGCCAACCATATGCATAGACAACGTCTTGACGGACGTCCACGAACAAATTTTGCATTTTTGACGTCGGAATCCCGATCACCCAAAAAATGGTGTGCAATAGCACACGAAAATCGTCAAAATGAGGCGTATGCTCGCTCCGGGACTCGTTTGACCTTCCAAACGGCCCAGAAAACTCGTGATGGCCAACCGTATGCATAAACAACGTCTTAACGGACGTCCACGAACAAATTTGGCATTTTGGACGTCGGAATCCCGATCACCCAAAAAATGGTGTGCAATAGCACACGAAAATCGTCAAAATGAGGCGTATGCTCGCTCCGGGGCTCGTTTGACCTTCCAAACGGCCCAGAAAACCCGTGATGGACAACCGTATGCATAGACAACGTCTTGACGGACGTCCACGAACAAATTTGGCATTTTTGACGTCGGAATCCTGATCATCCAAAAAATGGTGTGCAATAGCACACGGAAATCGTCAAAATGAGGCGTATACTCGCTCCGGGGCTTGTTTGACCTTCCAAATGGCCCAGAAAACCCGTGATGGCCAACCGTATGCATAGACAACGTCTTGACGGACGTCCACAAAAAAATTTGGCATTTTTGACGTCGGAATCCCAATCACCCAAAAAATGGTGTGCAATAGCACACGAAAATCGTCAAAATGAGGCGTATGCTCGCTCCGGGGCTCGTTTGACCTTCCCAACGGCCCAGAAAACCCGTGATGGCCAACCGTATGCATAGACAACGTCTTGACAGACGTCCACGAACAAATTTGGCATTTTTGACGTCGGAATCCCGATCATTTAAAAAATGGTGTGCAATAGCACACGAAAATCGTCAAAATGAGGCGTATGCTCGCTCCAGGGCTCGTTTGACCTTCCAAACGGCCCAGAAAACCCGTGATGGCCAACCGTATGCATAGACAACGTCTTGACGGACGTCCACGAACAAATTTGGCATTTTTGACGTCGGAATCTCGATCACCCAAAAAATGGTGTGCAATAGCACACGAAAATCGTCAAAAAGAAGCGTATGCTCGCTCCGGGGCTCGTTTGACCTTCCCAACGGCCCAGAAAACCCTTGATGGCCAACCGTATGCATAGACAACGTCTTGACAGACGTCCACGAACAAATTTGGCATTTTTGACGTCGGAATCCCGATCATCCAAAAAATGGTGTGCAATAGCACACGAAAATCGTCAAAATGAGGCGTATGCTCGCTCCGGGGCTCGTTTGACCTTCCCAACGGTCCAGAAAACCCGTGATGGCCAACCGTATGCATAGACAACGTCTTGACGGACGTCCACGAACAAATTTTGCATTTTTGACGTCGGAATCCCGATCACCCAAAAAATGGTGTGCAATAGCACACGAAAATCGTCAAAATGAGGCGTATGCTCGCTCCGGGGCTCGTTTGACCTTCCAAACGGCCCAGAAAACCCGTGATGGCCAACCGTATGCATAGACAACGTCTTGACGGACGTCCACGAACAAATTTTGCATTTTTGACGTCGGAATCCTGATCACCCAAAAAATGGTGTGCAATAGCACACGAAAATCGTCAAAATGAGGCGTATGCTCGCTCCGGGGCTCGTTTGACCTTCCAAACGGCCCAGAAAACCCGTGATGGCCAACCGTATGCATAGACAACGTCTTGACGGACGTCCACGAACAAATTTGGCATTTTTGATGTCGGAATCCCGATCACCCAAAAAATGGTGTGCAATTGCACACGAAAATCGTCAAAATGAGGCGTATGCTCGCTCCGGGGCTCGTTTGACCTTCCAAACGGCCCAGAAAACCCGTGATGGCCAACCGTATGCATAGACAACGTCTTGACGGACGTCCACGAACAAATTTTGCATTTTTGACGTCGGAATCCCGATCACCCAAAAAATGGTGTGCAATAGCACACGAAAATCGTCAAAATGAGGCGTATGCTCGCTCCGGGGCTCGTTTGACCTTCCAAACGGCCCAGAAAACCCGTGATGGCCAACTGTATGCATAGACAACGTCTTGACGGACGTCCACGAACAAATTTTGCATTTTTGACGTCGGAATCCCGATCACCCAAAAAATGGTGTGCAATAGCACACGAAAATCGTCAAAATGAGGCGTATGCTCGCTCCGGGGCTCGTTTGACCTTCCAAACGGCCCAGAAAACCCGTGATGGCCAACCGTATGCATAGACAACGTCTTGACGGACGTCCACGAACAAGTTTTACATTTTTGACGTCGGAATCCCGATCACCCAAAAAATGGTGTGCAATAGCACACGAAAATCGTCAAAATGAGGCGTATGCTCGCTCCGGGGCTCGTTTGACCTTCCAAATGGCCCAGAAAACCCATGATGGCCAACCGTATGCATAGACAACGTCTTGACGGACGTCCACGAACAAATTTGGCATTTTTGACGTCGGAATCCCGATCACCAAAAAAATGGTGTGCAATAGCACACGAAAATTGTCAAAATGAGGCGTATGCTCGCTACGGGGCTCGTTTGACCTTCCAAACGGCCCAGAAAACCCGTGATGACTAACCGTATGCATAGACAACGTCTTGACGGACGTCCACGAACAAATTTGGCATTTTTGACGTCGGAATCCTGATCACCCAAAAAATGGTGTGCAATAGCACACGAAAATCGTCAAAATGAGGCGTATGCTCGCTTCGGGGCTCGTTTGACCTTCCAAACGGCCCAGAAAACCGGTGATGGCCAACCGTATGCATAGACAACGTCTTGACGGACGTCCACGAACAAATTTGGCATTTTTGACGTCGGAATCCCGATCACCCAAAAAATGGTGTGCAATAGCACACGAAAATCGTCAAAATGAGGCGTATGCTCGCTCCGGGGCTCGTTTGACCTTCCAAACGGCCCAGAAAACCCGTGATGGCCTACCGTATGCATAGACAACGTCTTGATGGACGTCCACGAACAAATTTTGCATTTTTGACGTCGGAATCCCGATCACCGAAAAAATGGTGTGCAATAGCACACGAAAATCGTCAAAATGAGGCGTATGCTCGCTCCGGGGCTCGTTTGACCTTCCAAACGGCCCAGAAAACCCGTGATGGCCAACCGTATGCATAAACAACGTCTTGACGGACGTCCACGAACAAATTTGGCATTTTTGACGTCGGAATCCCGATCACCCAAAAAATGGTGTGCAATAGCACACGAAAATCGTCAAAATGAGGCGTATGCTCGCTCTGGGGCTCGTTTGACCTTCCAAATGGCCCAGAAAACCCGTGATGGCCCACCGTATGCATAAACAACGTCTTGACGGATGTCCACGAACAAATTTGGCATTTTTGACGTCAGAATCCCGATCACCCAAAAAATGGTGTGCAATAGCACACGAAAATCGTCAAAATGAGGCGTATGCTCGCTCCGGGGCTCGTTTGACCTTCCAAACGGCCCAGAAAACCCGTGATGGCCAACCGTATGCATATACAACGTCTTGACGGACGTCCACGAACAGATTTTGCATTTTTGACGTCGGAATCCCGATCACCCAAAAAATGGTGTGCAATAGCACACGAAAATCGTCAAAATGAGGCGTATGCTCGCTCTGGGGCTCGTTTGACCTTCCAAACGGCCCAGAAAACCCGTGATAGCCAACCGTATGCATAGACAACGTCTTGACGGACGTCCACGAACAAATTGGCATTTTTGACGTCGGAATCTTGATCACCCAAAAAATGGTGTGCAATAGCACACGAAAATCGTCAAAATGAGGCGTATGCTCGCTCCGGGGCTCGTTTGACCTTCCAAATGGCCCAGAAAACCCATGATGGCCAACAGTATGCATAGACAACGTCTTGACGGACGTCCATGAACAAATTTGGCATTTTTGACGTCGGAATCCCGATCACCCAAAAAATGGTGTGCAATAGCACACGAAAATTGTCAAAATGAGGCGTATGCTCGCTCCGGGGCTCGTTTGACCTTCCAAACGGCCCAGAAAACCCGTGATGGCCAACCGTATGCATAGACAACGTCTTGACGGACGTCCACGAACAAATTTGGCATTTTTGACGTCGGAATCCCGATCACCCAAAAAATGGTGTGCAATAGCACACGAAAATCGTCAAAATGAGGCGTATGCTCGCTCCGGGGCTCGTTTGACCTTCCAAACGGCCAAGAAAACCCGTGATGGCCAACCGTATGCATAGACAACGTCTTGACGGACGTCCACGAACAAATTTTGCATTTTTGACGTCGGAATCCCGATCACCCAAAAAATGGTGTGCAATAGCACACGAAAATCGTCAAAATGAGGCGTATGCTCGCTCCGGGGCTCGTTTGACCTTCCAAACGGCTCAGAAAACCCGTGATGGCCAACAGTATGCATAGACAACGTCTTGACGGACGTCCACGAACAAATTTGGCATTTTTGACGTCGGAATCCTGATCACCCAAAAAATGGTGTGCAATAGCACACGAAAATCGTCAAAATGAGGCGTATGCTCGCTCCGGGGCTCGTTTGACCTTCCAAATGGCCCAGAAAACCCGTGATGGCCAACCGTATGCATAGACAACGTCTTGACGGACGTCCACGAACAAATTTGGCATTTTTGACGTCGGAATCCCGATCACCCAAAAAATGGTGTGCAATAGCACACGAAAATAGTCAAAATGAGGCGTATGCTCGCTCCGGGGCTCGTTTGACCTTCCAAACGGCCCAGAAAACCCGTGATGGCCAACCGTATGCATAGACAACGTCTTGACGGACGTCCACGAACAAATTTGGCATTTTTGACGTCGGAATCCCGATCACCCAAAAAATGGTGTGCAATTGCACACGAAAATCGTCAAAATGAGGCGTATGCTCGCTCCGGGGCTCGTTTGACCTTCCAAACGGCCCAGAAAACCCGTGATGGCCAACCGTATGCATAGACAACGTCTTGACGGACGTCCACGAACAAATTTGGCATTTTTGACGTTGGAATCCCGATCACCCAAAAAATGGTGTGCAATAGCACACGAAAATCGTCAAAATGAGGCGTATGCTCGCTCCGGGGCTCGTTTGACCTTCCAAACGGCCCAGAAAACCCGTGATGGCCAACCATATGCATAGACAACGTCTTGACGGACGTCCACGAACAAATTTTGAATTTTTGTCGTCGGAATCCCGATCACCAAAAAAATGGTGTGCAATAGCACACGAAAATCGTCAAAATGAGGCGTATGCTCGCTCCGGGGCTTGTTTGACCTTCCAAACGGCCCAGAAAACCCGTGATGGCCAACCGTATGCATAGACAACGTCTTGACGGACGTCCACGAACAAATTTGGCATTTTTGACGTCGGAATCCCGATCACCCAAAAAATGGTGTGCAATAGCACACGAAAATCGTCAAAATGAGGCGTATGCTCGCTCTGGGGATCGTTTGACCTTCCAAACGGCCCAGAAAACCCGTGATGGCCAACCGTATGCATAGACAACGTCTTGACGGACGTCCACGAACAAATTGGCATTTTTGACGTCGGAATCCTGATCACCCAAAAAATGGTGTGCAATAGCACACGAAAATCATCAAAATGAGGCGTATGCTCGCTCCGGGGCTCGTTTGACCTTCCAAACGGCCCAGAAAACCCGTGATGGCCAACCGTATGCATAGACAACGTCTTGACGGACGTCCACGAACAAATTTGGCATTTTTGACGTCGGAATCCCGATCACCCAAAAAATGGTGTGCAATTGCACACGAAAATCGTCAAAATGAGGCGTATGCTCGCTCCGGGGCTCGTTTGACCTTCCAAACGGCCCAGAAAACCCGTGATGGCCAACCGTATGCATAGACAACGTCTTGACGGACGTCCACGAACAAATTTGGCATTTTTGACGTCGGAATCCCGATCACCCAAAAAATGGTGTGCAATAGCACACGAAAATCGTCAAAATGAGGCGTATGCTCGCTCCGGGGCTCGGTTGACCTTCCAAACGGCCCAGAAAATCCGTGATGGCCAACCGTATGCATAGACAACGTCTTGACGGACGTCCACGAACAAATTTGGCATTTTTGACGTCGGAATCCCGATCACCCAAAAAATGGTGTGCAATAGCACACGAAAATCGTCAAAATGAGGTGTATGCTCGCTCCGGGGCTCGTTTGACCTTCCAAATGGCCCAGAAAACCCATGATGGCCAACCGTATGCATAGACAACGTCTTGACGGACGTCCACGAACAAATTTTGCATTTTTGACGTCGGAATCCCGATCACCCAAAAAATGGTGTGCAATAGCACACGAAAATCGTCAAAATGAGGCGTATGCTCGCTCTGGGGATCGTTTGACCTTCCAAACGGCCCAGAAAACCCGTGATGGCCAACCGTATGCATAGACAACGTCTTGACGGACGTCCACGAACAAATTGGCATTTTTGACGTCGGAATCCTGATCACCCAAAAAATGGTGTGCAATAGCACACGAAAATCATCAAAATGAGGCGTATGCTCGCTCCGGGGCTCGTTTGACCTTCCAAATGGCCCAGAAAACCCATGATGGCCAACCGTATGCATAGACAACGTCTTGACGGACGTCCACGAACAAATTTGGCATTTTTGACGTCGAAATCCCGATCACCCAAAAAATGGTGTGCAATAGCACACGAAAATTGTCAAAATGAGGCGTATGCTCGCTACGGGGCTCGTTTGACCTTCCAAACGGCTCAGAAAACCCGTGATGGCCAACCGTATGCATAGACAACGTCTTGACGGACGTCCACGAACAAATTTTGTATTTTTGACGTCGGAATCCCGATCACCCAAAAAATGGTGTGCAATAGCACACGAAAATCGTCAAAATGAGGCGTATGCTCGCTCCGGGGCTCGTTTGACCTTCCAAACGGCCCAGAAAACCCGTGATGGCCAACCGTATGCATAGACAACGTCTTGACGGACGTCCACGAACAAATTTGGCATTTTTGACGTCGGAATCCTAATCACCCAAAAAATGGTGTGCAATAGCACACGAAAATCGTCAAAATGAGGCGTATGCTCGCTTCGGGGCTCGTTTGACCTTCCAAATGGCCAGAAAACCCGTGATGGCCAACCGTATGCATAGACAACGTCTTGACGGACGTCCACGAACAAATTTGGCATTTTTGACGTCGGAATCCCGATCACCCAAAAAATGGTGTGCAATAGCACACGAAAATCGTCAAAATGAGGCGTATGCTCGCTCCGGGGCTCGTTTGACCTTCCAAACGGCCCAGAAAACCCGTGATGGCCAACCGTATGCATAGACAACGTCTTGACGGACGTCCACGAAAAAATTTTGCATTTTTGACGTCGGAATCCCG
This sequence comes from Solanum lycopersicum, assembly GCF_036512215.1. NCBI lineage: Eukaryota > Viridiplantae > Streptophyta > Magnoliopsida > Solanales > Solanaceae > Solanum > Solanum lycopersicum. The sequence goes on from NC_090802.1 coordinate 68,328,027, forward strand.
ATCACCCAAAAAATGGTGTGCAATAGCACACGAAAATCGTTAAAATGAGGCGTATGCTCGCTTCGGGGCTCGTTTGACCTTCCAAACGGCCCAGAAAACCCGTGATGGCCAACCGTATGCATAGACAACGTCTTGACGGACGTCCACGAACAAATTTGGCATTTTTGACGTCGGAATCCTGATCACCCAAAAAATGGTGTGCAATAGCACACGAAAATCGTCAATATGAGGCGTATGCTCGCTCCGGGGCTCGTTTGACCTTCCTAATGGCCAGAAAACCCGTGATGGCCAACCGTATGCATAGACAACGTCTTGACGGACGTCCACGAACAAATTTGGCATTTTTGACGTCGGAATCCCGATCACCCAAAAAATGGTGTGCAATAGCACACGAAAATCGTCAAAATGAGGCGTATGCTCGCTCCGGGGCTCGTTTGACCTTACAAACGGCCCAGAAAACCCGTGATGGCCAACCATATGCATAGAAAACATCTTGACGGACGTTCACGAACAAATTTTGCATTTTTGACGTCGGAATCCTGATCACCCATAAATGGTGTGCAATAGCACACGAAAATCGTCAAAATGAGGCGTATGCTCGCTCTGGGGCTCGTTTGACCTTCCAAACGGCCCAGAAAACCCGTGATGGCCAACCGTATGCATAGACAACGTCTTGACGGACGTCCACGAACAAATTTGGCATTTTTGACGTTGTAATCCCGATCACCCAAAAAATGGTGTGCAATAGCACACGAAAATCGTCAAAATGAGGCGTATGCTCGCTCCGGGGCTCGTTTGACCTTCCAAACGGCCCAGAAAACCCGTGATGGCCAACCGTATGCATAGACAACGTCTTGACGGACGTCCACGAACAAATTTTGCATTTTTGTCGTCGGAATCCCGATCACCCAAAAAATGGTGTGCAATAGCACACGAAAATCGTCAAAATGAGGCGTATGCTCGCTCCGGGGCTTGTTTGACCTTCCAAACGGCCCAGAAAACCCGTGATGGCCAACCGTATGCATAGACAACTTCTTGACGGACGTTCACGAACAAATTTTGCATTTTTGACATCGGAATCCCGATCACCCATAAATGGTGTGCAATAGCACACGAAAATCGTCAAAATGAGGCGTATGCTCGCTCCGGGGCTCGTTTGACCTTCCAAACGGCCCAGAAAACCCGTGATGGCCAACCGTATGCATAGAAAACGTCTTGACGGACGTCCACGAACAAATTTGGCATTTTTGACGTTGGAATCCCGATCACCCAAAAAATGGTGTGCAATAGCACACGAAAATCGTCAAAATGAGGCGTATGCTCGCTCTGGGGCTCGTTTGACCTTCCAAATGGCCCAGAAAACCCGTGATGGCCCACCGTATGCATAGACAACGTCTTGACGGACGTCCACGAACAAATTTGGCATTTTTGACGTCAGAATCCCGATCACCCAAAAAATGGTGTGCAATAGCACACGAAAATCGTCAAAATGAGGCGTATGCTCGCTCCGGGGCTCGTTTGACCTTCAAAACGGCCCAGAAAACCCGTGATGGCCAACCGTATGCATATACAACGTCTTGACGGACGTCCACGAACAGATTTTGCATTTTTGACGTCGGAATCCCGATCACCCAAAAAATGGTGTGCAATAGCACACGAAAATCGTCAAAATGAGGCGTATGCTCGCTCTGGGGCTCGTTTGACCTTCCAAACGGCCCAGAAAACCCGTGATAGCCAACCGTATGCATAGACAACATCTTGACGGACGTCCACGAACAAATTGGCATTTTTGACGTCGGAATCCTGATCACCCAAAAAATGGTGTGCAATAGCACACGAAAATCGTCAAAATGAGGCGTATGCTCGCTCCGGGGCTCGTTTGACCTTCCAAATGGCCCAGAAAACCCATGATGGCCAACCGTATGCATAAACAACGTCTTGACGGACGTCCACGAACAAATTTGGCATTTTTGACGTCGGAATCCCGATCACCCAAAAAATGGTGTGCAATAGCACACGAAAATTGTCAAAATGAGGCGTATGCTCGCTCCGGGGCTCGTTTGACCTTCCAAACGGCCCAGAAAACCCGTGATGGCCAACCATATGCATAGACAACGTCTTGACGGACGTCCACGAACAAATTTTGCATTTTTGACGTCGGAATCCCGATCACCCAAAAAATGGTGTGCAATAGCACACGAAAATCGTCAAAATGAGGCGTATGCTCGCTCCGGGACTCGTTTGACCTTCCAAACGGCCCAGAAAACCCGTGATGGCCAACCGTATGCATAAACAACGTCTTGACGGACGTCCACGAACAAATTTGGCATTTTGGACGTCGGAATCCCGATCACCCAAAAAATGGTGTGCAATAGCACACGAAAATCGTCAAAATGAGGCGTATGCTCGCTCCGGGGCTCGTTTGACCTTCCAAACGGCCCAGAAAACCCGTGATGGACAACCGTATGCATAGACAACGTCTTGACGGACGTCCACGAACAAATTTGGCATTTTTGACGTCGGAATCCTGATCACCCAAAAAATGGTGTGCAATAGCATACGGAAATCGTCAAAATGAGGCGTATACTCGCTCCGGGGCTTGTTTGACCTTCCAAATGGCCCAGAAAACCCGTGATGGCCAACCGTATGCATAGACAACGTCTTGACGGACGTCCACGAATAAATTTGGCGTTTTTGACGTCGGAATCCCAATCACCCAAAAAATGGTGTGCAATAGCACACGAAAATCGTCAAAATGAGGCGTATGCTCGCTCCAGGGCTCGTTTGACCTTCCAAACGGCCCAGAAAACCCGTGATGGCCAACCGTATGCATAGACAACATCTTGACGGACGTCCACGAACAAATTTGGCATTTTTGACGTCGGAATCTCGATCACCCAAAAATGGTGTGCAATAGCACACGAAAATTGTCAAAATGAGGCGTATGCTCGCTCCGGGGCTCGTTTGACCTTCCAAACGGCCCAGAAAACCCGTGATGGCCAACCGTATGCATATACAACATCTTGACGGACGTCCACGAACAAATTTTGCATTTTTGACGTCGGAATCCCGATCACCCAAAAAATGGTGTGCAATAGCACACGAAAATCGTCAAAATGAGGCGTATGCTCGCTCCGGGGCTCGTTTGACCTTCCAAACGGCATAGAAAACCCATGATGGCCAATCGTATGCATAGACAACGTCTTGACGGATGTCCACGAACAAATTTTGCATTTTTGACGTCGGAATCCCGATCACCCAAAAAATGGTGTGCAATAGCACACGAAAATCATCAAAAAGAAGCGTATGCTCGCTCCGGGGCTCGTTTGACCTTCCAAACGGCCCAGAAAACCCGTGATGGCCAACCGTATGCATAGACAACGTCTTGACGGACGTCCACGAACAAATTTGGCATTTTTGACGTCGGAATCCCGATCACCCAAAAAATGGTGTGCAATAGCACACGAAAATCGTCAAAATGAGGCGTATGCTCGCTCCGGGGCTCGTTTGACCTTCCAAACGGCCAAGAAAACCCGTGATGGCCAACCGTATGCATAGACAACGTCTTGACGGACGTCCACGAACAAATTTTGCATTTTTGACGTCGGAATCCCGATCACCCAAAAAATGGTGTGCAATAGCACACGAAAATCGTCAAAATGAGGCGTATGCTCGCTCCGGGGCTCGTTTGACCTTCCAAACGGCCCAGAAAAACCCGTGATGGCCAACAGTATGCATAGACAACGTCTTGACGGACGTCCACGAACAAATTTGGCATTTTTGACGTCGGAATCCTGATCACCCAAAAAATGGTGTGCAATAGCACACGAAAATCGTCAAAATGAGGCGTATGCTCGCTCCGGGGCTCGTTTGACCTTCCAAATGGCCCAGAAAACCCGTGATGGCCAACCGTATGCATAGACAACGTCTTGACGGACGTCCACGAACAAATTTTGCATTTTTGACGTCGGAATCCCGATCACCCAAAAATGGTGTGCAATAGCACACGAAAATCGTCAAAATGAGGCGTATGCTCGCTCTGGGGATCGTTTGACCTTCCAAACGGCCCAGAAAACCCGTGATGGCCAACCGTATGCATAGACAACGTCTTGACGGACGTCCACGAACAAATTTGGCATTTTTGACGTCGGAATCCCGATCACCCAAAAAATGGTGTGCAATAGCACACGAAAATCGTCAAAATGAGGCGTATGCTCGCTCCGGGGCTCGTTTGACCTTCCAAACGGCCAAGAAAACCCGTGATGGCCAACCGTATGCATAGACAACGTCTTGACGGACGTCCACGAACAAATTTTGCATTTTTGACGTCGGAATCCCGATCACCCAAAAAATGGTGTGCAATAGCACACGAAAATCGTCAAAATGAGGCGTATGCTCGCTCCGGGGCTCGTTTGACCTTCCAAACGGCCCAGAAAAACCCGTGATGGCCAACAGTATGCATAGACAACGTCTTGACGGACGTCCACGAACAAATTTGGCATTTTTGACGTCGGAATCCTGATCACCCAAAAAATGGTGTGCAATAGCACACGAAAATCGTCAAAATGAGGCGTATGCTCGCTCCGGGGCTCGTTTGACCTTCCAAATGGCCCAGAAAACCCGTGATGGCCAACCGTATGCATAGACAACGTCTTGACGGACGTCCACGAACAAATTTTGCATTTTTGACGTCGGAATCCCGATCACCCAAAAAATGGTGTGCAATAGCACACGAAAATCGTCAAAATGAGGCGTATGCTCGCTCTGGGGATCGTTTGACCTTCCAAACGGCCCAGAAAACCCGTGATGGCCAACCGTATGCATAGACAACGTCTTGACGGACGTCCACGAACAAATTGGCATTTTTGACGTCGGAATCCTGATCACCCAAAAAATGGTGTGCAATAGCACACGAAAATCATCAAAATGAGGCGTATGCTCGCTCCGGGGCTCGTTTGACCTTCCAAATGGCCCAGAAAACCCATGATGGCCAACCGTATGCATAGACAACGTCTTGACGGACGTCCACGAACAAATTTGGCATTTTTGACGTCGAAATCCCGATCACCCAAAAAATGGTGTGCAATAGCACACGAAAATTGTCAAAATGAGGCGTATGCTCGCTACGGGGCTCGTTTGACCTTCCAAACGGCTCAGAAAACCCGTGATGGCCAACCGTATGCATAGACAACGTCTTGACGGACGTCCACGAACAAATTTTGCATTTTTGACGTCGGAATCCCGATCACCCAAAAAATGGTGTGCAATAGCACACGAAAATTGTCAAAATGAGGCGTATGCTCGCTCCGGGGCTCGTTTGACCTTCCAAATGGCCCAGAAAACCCATGATGGCCAACCGTATGCATAGACAACGTCTTGACGGACGTCCACGAACAAATTTGGCATTTTTGACGTCGAAATCCCGATCACCCAAAAAATGGTGTGCAATAGCACACGAAAATTGTCAAAATGAGGCGTATGCTCGCTACGGGGCTCGTTTGACCTTCCAAACGGCTCAGAAAACCCGTGATGGCCAACCGTATGCATAGACAACGTCTTGACGGACGTCCACGAACAAATTTTGCATTTTTGACGTCGGAATCCCGATCACCCAAAAAATGGTGTGCAATAGCACACGAAAATCGTCAAAATGAGGCGTATGCTCGCTCTGGGGATCGTTTGACCTTCCAAACGGCCCAGAAAACCCGTGATGGCCAACCGTATGCATAGACAACGTCTTGACGGATGTCCACGAACAAATTTGGCATTTTTGACGTCGGAATCCCGATCACCCAAAAAATGGTGTGCAATAGCACACGAAAATCGTCAAAATGAGGCGTATGCTCGCTCCGGGGCTCGTTTGACCTTCCAAATGGCCCAGAAAACCCGTGATGGCCAACCGTATGCATAGACAACGTCTTGACGGACGTCCACAAACAAATTTGGCATTTTTGACGTTGGAATCCCGATCATTCAAAAAATGGTGTGCAATAGCACACGAAAATCGTCAAAATGAGGCGTATGCTCGCTCCGGGGCTCGTTTGACCTTCCAAACGGCCCAGAAAACCCGTGATGGCCAACCGTATGCATAGACAACGTCTTGACGGACGTCCACGAACAAATTTGGCATTTTTGACGTCGGAATCCCGATCACCCAAAAAATGGTGTGCAATAGCACACGAAAATCGTCAAAATGAGGCGTATGCTCGCTCCGGGGCTCGTTTGACCTTCCAAACGGCCCAGAAAATCCGTGATGGCCAACCGTATGCATAGACAACGTCTTGACGGACGTCCACGAACAAATTTCGCATTTTTGACGTCGGAATCCCGATCACCCAAAAAATGGTGTGCAATAGCACACGAAAATCGTCAAAATGAGGTGTATGCTCGCTCCGGGGCTCGTTTGACCTTCCAAATGGCCCAGAAAACCCATGATGGCCAACCGTATGCATAGACAACGTCTTGACGGACGTCCACGAACAAATTTTGCATTTTTGATGTCGGAATCCCGATCACCCAAAAAATGGTGTGCAATAGCACACGAAAATCGTCAAAATGAGGCGTATGCTCGCTCTGGGGATCGTTTGACCTTCCAAACGGCCCAGAAAACCCGTGATGGCCAACCGTATGCATAGACAACGTCTTGACGGACGTCCACGAACAAATTGGCATTTTTGACGTCGGAATCCTGATCACCCAAAAAATGGTGTGCAATAGCACACGAAAATCATCAAAATGAGGCGTATGCTCGCTCCGGGGCTCGTTTGACCTTCCAAATGGCCCAGAAAACCCATGATGGCCAACCGTATGCATAGACAACGTCTTGACGGACGTCCACGAACAAATTTGGCATTTTTGACGTCGAAATCCCGATCACCCAAAAAATGGTGTGCAATAGCACACGAAAATTGTCAAAATGAGGCGTATGCTCGCTACGGGGCTCGTTTGACCTTCCAAACGGCTCAGAAAACCCGTGATGGCCAACCGTATGCATAGACAACGTCTTGACGGACGTCCACGAACAAATTTTGCATTTTTGACGTCGGAATCCCGATCACCCAAAAAATGGTGTGCAATAGCACACGAAAATTGTCAAAATGAGGCGTATGCTCGCTCCGGGGCTCGTTTGACCTTCCAAACGGCCCAGAAAACTCGTGATGGCCAACCGTATGCATGGACAACGTCTTGACGGACGTCCACGAACAAATTTGGCATTTTTGACGTCGGAATCCCGATCACCCAAAAAATGGTGTGCAATAGCACACGAAAATCGTCAAAATGAGGCGTATGCTCGCTCCGGGGCTCGTTTGACCTTCCAAACGGCCCAGAAAACCCGTGATGGCCAACCGTATGCATAGACAACGTCTTGACGGACGTCCACGAACAAATTTGGCATTTTTGACGTCGGAATCCTGATCACCCAAAAAATGGTGTGCAATAGCACACGAAAATCGTCAAAATGAGGCGTATGCTCGCACCGGGGCTCGTTTGACCTTCCAAATGGCCCAGAAAACCCGTGATGGCCAACCGTATGCATAGACAACGTCTTGACGGACGTCCACGAACAAATTTGGCATTTTTGACGTCGGAATCCCGATCACCCAAAAAATGGTGTGCAATAGCACACAAAAATCGTCAAAATGAGGCGTATGCTCGCTCCGGGGCTCGTTTGACCTTCCAAACGGCCCAGAAAACCCGTGATGGCCAACCGTATGCATAGACAACGTCTTGACAGACGTCCACGAGCAAATTTTGCATTTTTGACGTCGGAATCCTGATCACCCAAAAAATGGTGTGCAATAGCATACGAAAATCGTCAAAATGAGGCGTATGCTCGCTCCGAGGCTCGTTTGACCTTCCAAACGGCCCAGAAAACCCGTGATGGCCAACCGTATGCATAGACAACGTCTTGACGGACTTCCACGAACAAATGTGGCATTTTTGACGTCGGAATCCCGATCACCCAAGAAATGGTGTGCAATAGCACACGAAAATCGTCAAAATGAGGCGTATGCTCGCTCCGGGGCTCGTTTGACCTTCCAAACGGCCCAGAAAACCCGTGATGGCCAACCGTATGCATAGACAACGTCTTGACGGACGTCCACGAACAAATTTGGCATTTTTGACGTCGGAATCCTGATCACCCAAAAAATGGTGTGCAATAGCACACGAAAATCGTCAAAATGAGGCGTATGCTCGCTCCGGGGCTCGTTTGACCTTCCAAACGGCCCAGAAAACCCGTGATGGCCAACCGTATGCATAGACAACGTCTTGACGGACGTCCACGAACAAATTTGGCATTTTTGACGTCGGAATCCTGATCACCCAAAAAATGGTGTGCAATAGCACACGAAAATCGTCAAAATGAGGCGTATGCTCGCTCCGGGGCTCGTTTGACCTTCCAAATTGCCCAGAAAAACCGTGATGGCCAACCGTATGCATAGACAACGTCTTGACGGACGTCCACAAACAAATTTGGCATTTTTGACGTCGGAATCCCGATCACCCAAAAAATGGTGTGCAATAGCACACGAAAATCGTCAAAATGAGGCGTATGCTCGCTCCGGGGCTCGTTTGACCTTCCAAACGGCCCAGAAAACCCGTGATGGCCAACCGTATGCATAGACAACGTCTTGACGGACGTCCACGAACAAATTTGGCATTTTTGACGTCGGAATCCCGATCACCCAAAAAATGGTGTGCAATAGCACACGAAAATCGTCAAAATGAGGCGTATGCTCGCTCCGGGGCTCGTTTGACCTTCCAAATGGCCTAGAAACCCGTGATGGCCAACCGTATGCATAGACAACGTCTTGACGGACGTCCACGAACAAATTTGGCATTTTTGACGTCGGAATCCTGATCACCCAAAAAATGGTGTGCAATAGCACACGAAAATCGTCAAAATGAGGCGTATGCTCGCTCCGGGGCTCGTTTGACCTTCCAAATGGCCCAGAAAACCCGTGATGGCCAACCGTATGCATAGACAACGTCTTGACGGACGTCCACGAACAAATTTGGCATTTTTGACGTCGGAATCCCGATCACCCAAAAAATGGTGTGCAATAGCACACGAAAATCGTCAAAATGAGGCGTATACTCGCTCCGGGGATCGTTTGACCTTCCAAACGGCCCAGAAAACCCGTGATGGCCAACCGTATGCATAGACAACGTCTTGACGGACGTCCACGAACAAATTTTGCATCTTTGACGTCGGAATCCCGATCACCCAAAAATGGTGTGCAATAGCACACGAAAATCGTCAAAATGAGGCGTATGCTCGCTCCGGGGCTCGTTTGACCTTCCAAACGGCCCAGAAAACCCGTGACGGCCAACCGTATGCATAGACAACGTCTTGACGGACGTCCACGAACAATTTCTGCATTTTTGACGTCGGAATCCCGATCACCCAAAAATGGTGTGCAATAGCACATGAAAATCGTCAAAATGAGGCGTATGCTCGCTCTGGGGCTCGTTTGACCTTCCAAACGGCCCAGAAAACCCGTGATGGCCAACCGTATGCATAGACAACGTCTTGACGGACGTATACGAACAAATTTGGCATTTTTGACGTCGGAATCCCGATCACCAAAAAAAAAGTGTGCAATAGCACACAAAAATCGTCAAAATGAGGCGTATGCTCGCTCCGGGGCTCGTTTGACCTTCCAAACGGCCCAAAAAACCCGTGATGGCCAACCGTATGCATAGACAACGTCTTGACGGACGTCCACGAAAAAATTTTGCATTTTTGACGTCGGAATCCCGATCACCCAAAAAATGGTGTGCAATAGCACACGAAAATCGTCAAAATGAGGCGTATGCTCGCTCCGGGGCTCGTTTGACCTTCTAAACGGCCCAGAAAACACGTGATGGCCAACCGTATGCATAGTCAACGTCTTGACGGACGTCCACGAACAAATTTGGCATTTTTGACGTCGGAATCCCGATCACCCAAAAAATGGTGTGCAATAGCACACGAAAATCGTCAAAATGAGGCATATGCTTGCTCCGGGGCTCGTTTGACCTTCCAAATGGCCCAGAAAACCCGTGATGGCCAACCGTATGAATAGACAACGTCTTGACGGACGTCCACGAACAAATTTAGCATTTTTGACGTCGGAATCCCGATCACCCAAAAAATGGTGTGCAATAGCACACGAAAATCGTCAAAATGAGGCGTATGCTCGCTCCGGGGCTCGTTTGACCTTCCAAACGGCATAGAAAACCCATGATGGCCAACCGTATGCATAGACAACGTCTTGACGGACGTCCACGAACAAATTTGGCATTTTTGACGTCGGAATCCTGATCACCCAAAAAATGGTGTGCAATAGCACACGAAAATCGTCAAAATGAGGCGTATGCTCGCTCCGGGGCTCGTTTGACCTTCCAAATGGCCCAGAAAACCCGTGATGGCCAACCGTATGCATAGACAACGTCTTGACGGATGTCCACGAACAAATTTGGCATTTTTGACGTCGGAATCCCGATCACCCAAAAAATGGTGTGAAATAGCACACGAAAATCGTCAAAATGAGGCGTATGCTCGCTCCGGAGCTCGTTTGACCTTCCAAACGGCCCAGAAAACCCGTGATGGCCAACCATATGCATACACAACGTCTTGACGGACGTCCACGAACAAATTTGGCATTTTTGACATCGGAATCCCGATCACCCAAAAAATGGTGTGCAATAGCACACGAAAATCGTCAAAATGAGGCGTATGCTCGCTCCGGGGCTCGTTTGACCTTCCAAACGGCCCAGAAAACCCGTGATGGCCAACCGTATGCATAGACAACGTCTTGACGGACGTCCACGAACAAATTTGGCATTTTTGACGTCGGAATCCCGATCACCCAAAAAATGGAGTGCAATAGCACACGAAAATCGTCAAAATGAGGCGTATGCTCGCTCCGGGGCTCGTTTGACCTTCCAAACGGCCCAGAAAACCCATGATGGCCAACCGTATGCATAGACAACGTCTTGACGGGTGTTCACGAACAAATTTTGCATTTTTGACGTCGGAATCCCGATCACCCAAAAAATGGTGTGCAATAGCACACGAAAATCGTCAAAATGAGGCGTATGCTCGCTCCGGGGCTCGTTTGACCTTCTAAACGGCCCAGAAAACCCGTGATGGCCAACCGTATGCATAGACAACGTCTTGACGGACGTCCACGAACAAATTTGGCATTTTTTACGTCGGAATCCTGATCACCCAAAAAATGGTGTGCAATAGCACACGAAAATCGTCAAAATGAGGCGTATGCTCGCTCCGGGGCTCGTTTGACCTTCCAAATGGCCCAGAAAACCCGTGATGGCCAACCGTATGCATAGACAACGTCTTGACGGACGTCCACGAACAAATTTGGCATTTTTGACGTCGGAATCCTGATCACCCAAAAAATGGTGTGCAATAGCACACGAAAATCGTCAAAATGAGGCGTATGCTCGCACCGGGGCTCGTTTGACCTTCCAAATGGCCCAGAAAACCCGTGATGGCCAACCGTATGCATAGACAACGTCTTGACGGACGTCCACGAACAAATTTGGCATTTTTGACGTCGGAATCCCGATCACCCAAAAAATGGTGTGCAATAGCACACAAAAATCGTCAAAATGAGGCGTATGCTCGCTCCGGGGCTCGTTTGACCTTCCAAACGGCCCAGAAAACCCGTGATGGCCAACCGTATGCATAGACAACGTCTTGACAGACGTCCACGAGCAAATTTTGCATTTTTGACGTCGGAATCCTGATCACCCAAAAAATGGTGTGCAATAGCATACGAAAATCGTCAAAATGAGGCGTATGCTCGCTCCGGGGCTCGTTTGACCTTCCAAACGGCCCAGAAAACCCGTGATGGCCAACCGTATGCATAGACAACGTCTTGACGGACTTCCACGAACAAATGTGGCATTTTTGACGTCGGAATCCCGATCACCCAAGAAATGGTGTGCAATAGCACACGAAAATCGTCAAAATGAGGCGTATGCTCGCTCCGGGGCTCGTTTGACCTTCCAAACGGCCCAGAAAACCCGTGATGGCCAACCGTATGCATAGACAACGTCTTGACGGACGTCCACGAACAAATTTGGCATTTTTGACGTCGGAATCCTGATCACCCAAAAAATGGTGTGCAATAGCACACGAAAATCGTCAAAATGAGGCGTATGCTCGCTCCGGGGCTCGTTTGACCTTCCAAACGGCCCAGAAAACCCGTGATGGCCAACCGTATGCATAGACAACGTCTTGACAGACGTCCACGAACAAATTTGGCATTTTTGACGTCGGAATCCTGATCACCCAAAAAATGGTGTGCAATAGCACACGAAAATTGTCAAAATGAGGCGTATGCTCGCTCCGGGGCTCGTTTGACCTTCCAAATTGCCCAGAAAAACCGTGATGGCCAACCGTATGCATAGACAACGTCTTGACGGACGTCCACGAACAAATTTGGCATTTTTGACGTCGGAATCCCGATCACCCAAAAAATGGTGTGCAATAGCACACGAAAATCGTCAAAATGAGGCGTATGCTCGCTCCGGGGCTCGTTTGACTTCCAAACGGCCCAGAAAACCCGTGATGGCCAACCGTATGCATAGACAACGTCTTGACGGACGTCCACGAACAAATTTAGCATTTTTGACATCGGAATCCCGATCACCCAAAAAATGGTGTGCAATAGCACACGAAAATCGTCAAAATGAGGCGTATGCTCGCTCCGGGGCTCGTTTGACCTTCCAAACGGCCTAGAAAACCCATGATGGCCAACCGTATGCATAGACAACGTCTTGACGGACGTCCACGAACAAATTTGGCATTTTTGACGTCGGAATCCTGATCACCCAAAAAATGGTGTGCAATAGCACACGAAAATCGTCAAAATGAGGCGTATGCTCGCTCCGGGGCTCGTTTGACCTTCCAAATGGCCCAGAAAACCCGTGATGGCCAACCGTATGCATAGACAACGTCTTGACGGATGTCCACGAACAAATTTGGCATTTTTGACGTCGGAATCCCGATCACCCAAAAAATGGTGTGAAATAGCACACGAAAATCATCAAAATGAGGCGTATGCTCGCTCCGGGGCTCGTTTGACCTTCCAAACGGCCCAGAAAACCCGTGATGGCCAACCATATGCATACACAACGTCTTGACGGACGTCCACGAACAAATTTGGCATTTTTGACATCGGAATCCCGATCACCCAAAAAATGGTGTGCAATAGCACACGAAAATCGTCAAAATGAGGCGTATGCTCGCTCCGGGGCTCGTTTGACCTTCCAAACGGCCCAGAAAACCCGTGATGGCCAACCGTATGCATAGACAACGTCTTGACGGACGTCCACGAACAAATTTGGCATTTTTGACGTCGGAATCCCGATCACCCAAAAAATGGAGTGCAATAGCACACGAAAATCGTCAAAATGAGGCGTATGCTCGCTCCGGGGCTCGTTTGACCTTCCAAACGGCCCAGAAAACCCATGATGGCCAACCGTATGCATAGACAACGTCTTGACGGGTGTTCACGAACAAATTTTGCATTTTTGACGTCGGAATCCCGATCACCCAAAAAATGGTGTGCAATAGCACACGAAAATCGTCAAAATGAGGCGTATGCTCGCTCTGGGGCTCGTTTGACCTTCTAAACGGCCCAGAAAACCCGTGATGGCCAACCGTATGCATAGACAACGTCTTGACGGACGTCCACGAACAAATTTGGCATTTTTTACGTCGGAATCCTGATCACCCAAAAAATGGTGTGCAATAGCACACGAAAATCATCAAAATGAGGCGTATGCTCGCTACGGGACTCCGTTGACCTTCCAAATGGCCCAGAAAACCCGTGATGGCCAACCGTATGCATAGACAACGTCTTGACGGACGTCCACGAACAAATTTGGCATTTTTGACGTCGGAATCTCGATCACCCAAAAAATGGTGTGCAATAGCACACGAAAATCGTCAAAATGAGGCGTATGCTCGCTCCGGGGCTCGTTTGACCTTCCAAACGGCCCAGAAAACCCGTGATGGCCAACCGTATGCATAGACAACGTCTTGACGGACGTCCACGAACAAATTTTGCATCTTTGACGTCGGAATCCCGATCACCCAAAAAATGGTGTGCAATAGCACACGAAAATCGTTAAAATGAGGCGTATGCTCGCTCCGGGGCTCGTTTGACCTTCCAAACGGCCCAGAAAACCCGTGACGGCCAACCGTATGCATAGACAACGTCTTGACGGACGTCCACGAACAATTTCTGCATTTTTGACGTCGGAATCCCGATCACCCAAAAATGGTGTGCAATAGCACACGAAAATCGTCAAAATGAGGCGTATGCTCGCTCTGGGGCTCGTTTGACCTTCCAAACGGCCCAGAAAACCCGTGATGGCCAACCGTATGCATAGACAACGTCTTGACGGACGTATACGAACAAATTTGGCATTTTTGACGTCGGAATCCCGATCACCAAAAAAAAAGTGTGCAATAGCACACAAAAATCGTCAAAATGAGGCGTATGCTCGCTCCGGGGCTTGTTTGACCTTCCAAATTGCCCAGAAAAACCGTGATGGCCAACCGTATGCATAGACAACGTCTTGACGGACGTCCACGAACAAATTTGGCATTTTTGACGTCGGAATCCCGATCACCCAAAAAATGGTGTGCAATAGCACACGAAAATCGTCAAAATGAGGCGTATGCTCGCTCCGGGGCTCGTTTGACCTTCCAAACGGCCCAGAAAACCCGTGATGGCCAACCGTATGCATAGACAATGTCTTGACGGACGTCCACGAACAAATTTTGCATTTTTGACGTCGGAATCCCGATCACCCAAAAAATGGTGTGCAATAGCACACGAAAATCGTCAAAATGAGGCGTATGCTCGCTCCGGGGCTCGTTTGACCTTCCAAACGGCCCAGAAAACCCGTGATGGCCAACCGTATGCATAGACAACGTCTTGACGGACGTCCACGAACAAATTTTGCATTTTTGACGTCGGAATCCCGATCACCCAAAAAATGGTGTGCAATAGCACACGAAAATCATCAAAATGAGGCGTATGCTAGCTCCGGGGCTCGTTTGACCTTCCAAACGGCCCAGAAAACCCGTGATGGCCAACCGTATGCATAGACAACGTCTTGACGGACGTCCACGAACAAATTTGGCATTTTTGACGTCGGAATCCCGATCACCCAAAAAATGGTGTGCAATAGCACACGAAAATCGTCAAAATGAGGCGTATGCTCGCTCCGGGGCTCGTTTGACCTTCCAAACGGCCCAGAAAACCCATGATGGCCAACCGTATGCATAGACAACGTCTTGACGGATGTCCACGAACAAATTTTGCATTTTTGACGTCGGAATCCCGATCACCCAAAAAATGGTGTGCAATAGCACACGAAAATCGTCAAAATGAGGCGTATGCTTGCTCCGGGGCTCGTTTGACCTTCCAAACGGCCCAGAAACCCCGTGATGGCCAACCGTATGCATAGACAACGTCTTGACGGACGTCCACGAACAAATTTGGCATTTTTTACGTCGGAATCCTGATCACCCAAAAAATGGTGTGCAATAGCACACGAAAATCGTCAAAATGAGGCGTATGCTCGCTCCGGGACTCCGTTGACCTTCCAAATGGCCCAGAAAACCTGTGATGGCCAACCGTATGCATAGACAACGTCTTGACGGACGTCCACGAACAAATTTGGCATTTTTGACGTCGGAATCTCGATCACCCAAAAAATGGTGTGCAATAGCACACGAAAATCGTCAAAATGAGGCGTATGCTCGCTCCGGGGCTCGTTTGACCTTCCAAACGGCCCAGAAAACCCGTGATGGCCAATCGTATGCATAGACAACATCTTGACGGACGTCCACGAACAAATTTGGCATTTTTGACGTCGGAATCCCGATCACCCAAAAAATGGTGTGCAATAGCACACGAAAATCGTCAAAATGAGGTGTATGCTCGCTCCGGGGCTCGTTTGACCTTCCAAACGGCCCAGAAAACCCGTGATGACCAACCGTATGCATAGACAACGTCTTGACGGACGTCCACGAACAAATTTGGCATTTTTGACGTCGGAATCCCGATCATCCAAAAAATGGTGTGCAATAGCACACGAAAATCGTCAAAATGAGGCGTATGCTCGCTCCGGGGCTCGTTTGACCTTCCAAACGGCCTAGAAAACCTGTGATGGCCAACCGTATGCATAGACAACGTCTTGACGGACGTCCACGAACAAATTTGGCATTTTTGACGTCGGAATCCTGATCACCCAAAAAATGGTGTGCAATAGCACACGAAAATCGTCAAAATGAGGCGTATGCTCGCTCCGGGGCTCGTTTGACCTTCCAAATGGCCCAGAAAAACCGTGATGGCCAATCGTATGCATAGACAACGTCTTGACGGACGTCCACGAACAAATTTGGCATTTTTGACGTCGGAATCCCGATCACCCAAAAAATGGTGTGCAATATCACACGAAAATCGTCAAAATGAGGCGTATGCTCGCTCCGGGGCTCGTTTGACCTTCCAAACGGCCCAGAAAACCCGTGATGGCCAACCGTATGCATAGACAATGTCTTGACGGACGTCCACGAACAAATTTTGCATTTTTGACGTCGGAATCCCGATCACCCAAAAAATGGTGTGCAATAGCACACGAAAATCGTCAAAATGAGGCGTATGCTCGCTCCGGGGCTCGTTTGACCTTCCAAACGGCCCAGAAAACCCGTGATGGCCAACCGTATGCATAGACAACGTCTTGACGGACGTCCACGAACAAATTTGGCATTTTTTACGTCGGAATCCTGATCACCCAAAAAATGGTGTGCAATAGCACACGAAAATCGTCAAAATGAGGCGTATGCTCGCTCCGGGACTCGTTTGACCTTCCAAATGGCCCAGAAAACCCGTGATGGCCAACCGTATGCATAGACAACGTCTTGACGGACGTCCACGAACAAATTTGGCATTTTTGACGTCGGAATCCCGATCACCCAAAAAATGGTGTGCAATAGCACACGAAAATCGTCAAAATGAGGCGTATGCTCGCTCCGGGGCTCGTTTGACCTTCCAAACGGCCCAGAAAACCTGTGATGGCCAACCGTATGCATAGACAACGTCTTGACGGACGTCCACGAACAAATTTGGCATTTTTTACGTCGGAATCCTGATCACCCAAATAATGGTGTGCAATAGCACACGAAAATCGTCAAAATGAGGCGTATGCTCGCTCCGGGACTCGTTTGACCTTCCAAATGGCCCAGAAAACCCGTGATGGCCAACCGTATGCATAGACAACGTCTTGACGGACGTCCACGAACAAATTTGGCATTTTTGATGTCGGAATCCCGATCACCCAAAAAATGGTGTGCAATAGCACACGAAAATCATAAAAATGAGGCGTATGCTCGCTCCGGGGCTCGTTTGACCTTCCAAACGGCCCAGAAAACCCGTGATGGCCAACCGTATGCATAGACAACGTCTTGACGGACGTCCACGAACAAATTTGGCATTTTTGACGTCGGAATCCCGATCACCCAAAAAATGGTGTGCAATAGCACACGAAAATCATAAAAATGAGGCGTATGCTCGCTCCGGGGCTCGTTTGACCTTCCAAACGGCCCAGAAAACCCGTGATGGCCAACCGTATGCATAGACAACGTCTTGACGGACGTCCACGAACAAATTTGGCATTTTTGACGTCGGAATCCCGATCATCCAAAAAATGGTGTGCAATGGCACACGAAAATCGTCAAAATGAGGCGTATGCTCGCTCCGGGGCTCGTTTGACCTTCCAAATGGCCTAGAAAACCCGTGATGGCCAACCGTATGCATAGACAACGTCTTGACGGACGTCCAGGAACAAATTTGGCATTTTTGACGTCGGAATCCTGATCACCCAAAAAATGGTGTGCAATAGCACACGAAAATCGTCAAAATGAGGCGTATGCTCGTTCCGGGGCTCGTTTGACCTTCCAAATGGCCCAGAAAAACCGTGATGGCCAACCGTATGCATAGACAACGTCTTGACGGACGTCCACAAACAAATTTGGCATTTTTCACGTTGGAATCCCGATCACCCAAAAAATGGTGTGCAATAGCACACGAAAATCGTCAAAATGAGGCGTATGCTCGCTCCGGGGCTCGTTTGACCTTCCAAACGGCCCAGAAAACCCGTGATGGCCAACCGTATGCATAGACAATGTCTTGACGGACGTCCACGAACAAATTTTGCATTTTTGACGTCGGAATCCCGATCACCCAAAAAATGGTGTGCAATAGCACACGAAAATCATCAAAATGAGGCGTATGCTCGCTCCGGGGCTCGTTTGACCTTCCAAACGGCCCAGAAAACCCGTGATGGCCAACCGTATGCATAGACAACGTCTTGACGGACGTCCACGAACAAATTTGGCATTTTTCACGTCGAAATCCCGATCACCCAAAAAATGGTGTGCAATAGCACACGAAAATCGTCCAAATGAGGCGTATGCTCGCTCCGGGGCTCGTTTGACCTTCCAAACGGCCCAGAAAACCCGTGATGGCCAACCGTATGCATAGACAACGTCTTGACGGACGTCCACGAACAAATTTTGCATTTTTGACGTCGGAATCCCGATCACCCAAAAAATGGTGTGCAATAGCACACGAAAATCATCAAAATGAGGCGTATGCTCGCTCCGGGGCTCGTTTGACCTTCCAAACGGCCCAGAAAACCCGTGATGGCCAACCGTATGCATAGACAACGTCTTGACGGACGTCCACGAACAAATTTGGCATTTTTCACGTCGAAATCCCGATCACCCAAAAAATGGTGTGCAATAGCACACGAAAATCGTCCAAATGAGGCGTATGCTCGCTCCGGGGCTCGTTTGACCTTCCAAACGGCCCAGAAAACCCGTGATGGCCAACCGTATGCATAGACAACGTCTTGACGGACGTCCACGAACAAATTTTGCATTTTTGACGTCGGAATCCCGATCACCCAAAAAATGGTGTGCAATAGCACACGAAAATCGTCAAAATGAGGCGTATGCTCGCTCCGGGGCTCGTTTGACCTTCCAAACGGCCAAGAAAACACGTGATGGCCAACCGTATGCATAGACAACGTCTTGACGGACATCCACGAACAAATTTGGCATTTTTGACGTTGGAATCCGGATCACCCAAAAAATGGTGTGCAATAGCACACGAAAATCGTCAAAATGAGGCGTATGCTCGCTCCGGGGCTCGTTTGACCTTCCAAATGGCCCAGAAAACCCGTGATGGCCAACCGTATGCATAGACAACGTCTTGACGGACATCCACGAACAAATTTGGCATTTTTGACGTCGGAATCCGGATCACCCAAAAAATGGTGTGCAATAGCACACGAAAATCGTCAAAATGAGGCGAATGCTCGCTCCGGGGCTCGTTTGACCTTCCAAATGGCCCAGAAAACCCGTGATGGCCAACCGTATGCATAGACAACGTCTTGACGGACGTCCACGAACAAATTTGGCATTTTTGACGTCGGAATCCCGATCACCCAAAAAATGGTGTGCAATAGCACACGAAAATCGTCAAAATGAGGCGTATGCTCGCTCCGGGGCTCGTTTGACCTTCCAAACGACCCAGAAAACCCGTGATGGCCAACCGTATGCATAGACAACGTCTTGACGGACGTCCACGAACAAATTTTGCATTTTTGACGTTGGAATCCCGATCACCCAAAAAATGGTGTGCAATAGCACACGAAAATCGTCAAAATGAGGCGTATGCTCGCTCCGGGGCTCGTTTGACCTTCCAAACGGCCCAGAAAACCCATGATGGCCAACCGTATGCATAGACAACGTCTTGACGGACGTCCACGAACAAATTTGGCATTTTTGACGTCGGAATCTCGATCATCCAAAAAATTGTGTGCAATAGCACACGAAAATCGTCAAAATGAGGCGTATGCTCGCTCCGGGGCTCGTTTGACCTTCCAAACGGCCCAGAAAACCCGTGATGGCCAACCATATTTATAGACAACGTCTTGACGGACGTCCACGAACAAATTTTGCATTTTTGACGTTGGAATCCCGATCACCCAAAAAATGGTGTGCAATAGCACACGAAAATCGTCAAAATGAGGCGTATGCTCGCTCCGGGGCTCGTTTGACCTTCCAAACGGCCCAGAAAACCCGTGATGGACAACCGTATGCATAGACAACGTCTTGACGGACGTCCACGAACAAATTTGGCATTTTTGACGTCGGAATCCTGATCACCCAAAAAATGGTGTGCAATAGCACACGAAAATCGTCAAAATGAGGCGTATGCTCGCTCCGGGGCTCGTTTGACCTTCCAAATGGCCCAGAAAACCCGTGATGGCCAACCGTATGCATAGACAACGTCTTGACGGACGTCCACGAACAAATTTGGAATTTTTGACGTCGAAATCCCGATCACCCAAAAAATGGTGTGCAATAGCATACGAAAATCGTCAAAATGAGGCTTATGCTCGCTCCGGGGCTCGTTTGACCTTCCAAACGGCCCAGAAAACCCGTGATGGCCAACCGTATGCATAGACAACGTCTTGACGGACGTCCACGAACAAATTTTGCATTTTTGACGTCGAAATCCCAATCACCCAAAAAATGGTGTGCAATAGCACACGAAAATCGTCAAAATGAGGCGTATGCTCGCTCCGGGGCTCGTTTGACCTTCCAAACGACCCAGAAAACCCGTGATGGCCAACCGTATGCATAGACAACGTCTTGACGGACGTCCACGAACAAATTTGGCATTTTTGACGTCGGAATCCCGATCACCCAAAAAATGGTGTGCAATAGCACACGAAAATCGTCAAAATGAGGCGTATGCTCGCTCCGGGGCTCGTTTGACCTTCCAAACGGCCCAGAAAAGCCGTGATGGCCAACCGTATGCATAGACAACGTCTTGACGGACGTCCACGAACAAATTTGGCATTTTTGACGTCGGAATCCCGATCACCCAAAAAATGGTGTGCAATAGCACACGAAAATCGTCAAAATGAGGCGTATGCTCGCTCCGGGACTCGTTTGACCTTCCAAACGGCCCAGAAAACCCGTGATGGCCAACCGTATGCATAGACAACGTCTTGACAGACGTCCACGAACAAATTTTGCATTTTTGACGTCGGAATCCCGATCACCCAAAAAATGGTGTGCAATAGCACACGAAAATCGTCAAAATGAGGCGTATGCACGCTCCGGGGCTCGTTTCACCTTCCAAACGGCCCAGAAAACCCGTGATGGCTAACCGTATGCATAGACAACGTCTTGATGGACGTCCACGAACAAATTTGGCATTTTTGACATCGGAATCCTGATTACCCAAAAAATGGTGTGGAATAGCACACGGAAATCGTCAAAATGAGGCGTATGCTCGCTCCGGGGCTCGTTTGACCTTCCAAACGGCCCAGAAAACCCGTGATGGCCAACCGTATGCATAGACAGCGTCTTGACGGACGTCCACGAACAAATTTGGCATTTTTGACGTCGGAATCCCGATCACCCAAAAAATGGTGTGCAATAGCACACGAAAATCGTCAAAATGAGGCGTATGCTCGCTCCGGGGCTCGTTTGACCTTCCAAATGGCCCAGAAAACCCGTGATGGCCAACTGTATGCATAGACAACGTCTTGACGGACGTCCACGAACAAATTTGGCATTTTTGACGTCAGAATCCCGATCACCCAAAAAATGGTGTGCAATAGCACACGAAAATCGTAAAAATGAGGCATATGCTCGCTCCGGGGCTCGTTTGACCTTCCAAACGGCCCAGAAAACCCGTGATGGCCAACCGTATGCATAGACAACGTCTTGACAGACGTCCACGAACAAATTTTGCATTTTTGACGTCGGAATCCCGATCACCCAAAAAATGGTGTGCAATAGCACACGAAAATCATCAAAATGAGGCGTATGCTCGCTCCGGGGCTCGTTTGACCTCCAAACGGGCCAGAAAACCCGTGATGGCCAACCGTATGCATAGACAACGTCTTGACGGACGTCCACGAAAAAATTTGGCATTTTTGATGTCGGAATCCCGATCACCCAAAAAATTATGTGCAATAGCACACGAAAATCGTCAAAATGAGGCGTATGCTCGCTCCGGGGCTCGTTTGACCTTCCAAACGGCCCAGAAAACCCGTGATGGCCAACCGTATGCATAGACAACGTCTTGACGGACGTCCACGAACAAATTTTGCATTTTTGACGTCGGAATCCCGATCACCCAAAAAATGGTGTGCAATAGCACACGAAAATCGTCAAAATGAAGCGTATGCTCGCTCTGGGGCTCGTTTGACCTTCCAAACGGCCCAGAAAACCCGTGATGGCAAACCGTATGCATAGACAACGTCTTGACGGACGTCCACGAACAAATTTTGCATTTTGACGTCGGAATCCTGATCACCCAAAAAATGGTGTGCAATAGCACACGGAAATCGTCAAAATGAGGCGTATGCTCGCTCCGGGGCTCGTTTGACCTTCCAAATGGCCAAGAAAACCCGTGATGGCCAACCGTATGCATAGACAACGTCTTGACGGACGTCCACAAACAAATTTGGTATTTTTGACGTCGGAATCCCGATCACCCAAAAAATGGTGTGCAATAGCACATGAAAATCGTCAAAATGAGGCGTATGCTTGCTCCGGGGCTCGTTTGACCTTCCAAACGGCCCAGAAAACCCGTGATGGCCAACCGTATGCATAGACAACGTCTTGACGGACGTCCACGAACAAATTTTGCATTTTTGACGTTGGAATCCCGATCACCCAAAAAATGGTATTCAATAGCACACGAAAATCGTCAAAATGAGGCGTATGCTCGCTCCGGGGCTCGTTTGACCTTCCAAACGGCCCAGAAAACCCGTGATGGCCAACCGTATGCATAGACAACGTCTTGACGGACGTCAACAAACAAATTTTGCATTTTTGACGTCAGAATCCTGATCACCCAAAAAATGGTGTGCAATAGCACACGGAAATCGTCAAAATGAGGCGTATGCTCGCTCCGGGGCTCGTTTGACCTTCCAAATGGCCTAGAAAACCCGTGATGGCCAACCGTATGCATAGACAACATCTTGACGGACGTCCACGAACAAATTTGGCATTTTTGACATCGGAATCCCGATCACCCAAAAAATGGTGTGCAATATCACACGAAAATCGTCAAAATGAGGCGTATGCTCGCTCCGGGGCTCGTTTGACCTTCAAACGGCCCAGAAAACCCGTGATGGCCAATCGTATGCATAGACAACGTCTTGACGGACGTCCACGAACAAATTTGGCATTTTTGACGTCGGAATCCCGATCACCCTAAAAATGGTGTGCAATAGCACATGAAAATCGTCAAAATGAGGCGTATGCTCGCTCCGGGGCTCGTTTGACCTTCCAAACGGCCCAGAAAACCCGTGATGGCCAACCGTATGCATAGACAACGTCTTGACGGACGTCCACGAACAAATTTTGCATTTTTGACGTCGGAATCCCGATCACCCAAAAAATGGTGTGCAATAGCACACGAAAATCGTCAAAATGAAGCGTATGCTCGCTCTGGGGCTCGTTTGACCTTCCAAACGGCCCAGAAAACCCGTGATGGCCAACCGTATGCATAGACAACGTCTTGACGGACGTCCACGAACAAATTTTGCATTTTGACGTCGGTATCCTTATCACCCAAAAAATGGTGTGCAATAGCACACGGAAATCGTCAAAATGAGGCGTATGCTCGCTCCGGGGCTCGTTTGACCTTCCAAATGGCCCAGAAAACCCGTGATGGCCAACCGTATGCATAGACAACGTCTTGACGGACGTCCACAAACAAATTTGGCATTTTTGGCGTCGGAATCCCGATCACCCAAAAAATGGTGTGCAATAGCACATGAAAATCATCAAAATGAGGCGTAGACTCGCTCCGGGGCTCGTTTGACCTTCCAAACGGCCCAGAAAACCCGTGATGGCAAAACGTATGCATAGACAACGTCTTGACGGATGTCCACGAACAAATTTTGCATTTTTGACATTGGAATCCCGATCACCCAAAAAATGGTGTGCAATAGCACACGAAAATCGTCAAAATGAGGCGTATGCTACCTCCGGGGCTTGTTTGACCTTCCAAACAGCCCAGAAAACCCGTGATGGCCAACCGTATGCATAGACAACGTCTTGACGGACGTCAACGAACAAATTTTGCATTTTTGACGTCGGAATCCTGATCACCCAAAAAATGGTGTGCAATAGCACACGGAAATCGTCAAAATGAGGCGTATGCTCGCTCCGGGGCTCGTTTGACCTTCCAAACGGCCCAGAAAACCCGTGATGGCCAACCGTATGCATAGACAACGTCTTGACGGACGTCAACGAACAAATTTTGCATTTTTGACATCGGAATCCTGATCACCCAAAAAATGGTGTGCAATAGCACACGGAAATCGTCAAAATGAGGCGTATGCTCGCTCCGGGGCTCGTTTGACCTTCCAAACGGCCCAGAAAACCCGTGATGGCCAACCGTATGCATAGACAACGTCTTGACGGACGTCCACGAACAAATTTTGCATTTTTGACGTCGGAATCCCGATCACCCAAAAAATGGTGTGCAATAGCACACGAAAATTGTCAAAATTAGGCGTATGCTCGCTCCGGGGCTCGTTTGACCTTCCAAACGGCCCAGAAAACCCGTGATGGCCAACCGTATGCATAGACAACGTCTTGACGGACGTCCACGAACAAATTTGGCATTTTTGACGTCGAAATCCCGATCACCCAAAAAATGGTGTGCAATAGCACACGAAAATCATCAAAATGAGGCGTATGCTCGCTCAGGGGCTCGTTTGACCTTCCAAACGGCCCAGAAAACCCGTGATGGCCAACCGTATGCATAGACAACGTCTTGACGGACGTCCACGAACAAATTTGGCATTTTTGACGTCGGAATCCCGATCACCCAAAAAATGGTGTGCAATAGCACACGAAAATCGTCAAAATTAGGCGTATGCTCGCTCCGGGGCTCGTTTGACCTTCCAAACGGCCCAGAAAACCCGTGATGGCCAACCGTATGCATAGACAACGTCTTGACGGACGTCAACGAACAAATTTTGCATTTTTGACGTCGGAATCCTGATCACCCAAAAAATGGTGTGCAATAGCACACGGAAATCGTCAAAATGAGGCGTATGCTCGCTCCGGGGCTCGTTTGACCTTCCAAATGGCCCAGAAAACCCGTGATGGCCAACCGTATGCATAGACAACGTCTTGAGGGACGTCCACGAACAAATTTGGCATTTTTGACATCGGAATCCCGATCACCCAAAAAATGGTGTGCAATATCACACGAAAATCGTCAAAATGAGGCGTATGCTCGCTCCGGGGCTCGTTTGACCTTCCAAACGGCCCAGAAAACCCGTGATGGCCAACCGTATGCATAGACAACGTCTTGACGGACGTCAACGAACAAATTTTGCATTTTTGACGTCGGAATCCTGATCACCCAAAAAATGGTGTGCAATAGCACACGGAAATCGTCAAAATGAGGCGTATGCTCGCTCCGGGGCTCGTTTGACCTTCCAAATGGCCCAGAAAACCCGTGATGGCCAACCGTATGCATAGACAACGTCTTGAGGGACGTCCACGAACAAATTTGGCATTTTTGACATCGGAATCCCGATCACCCAAAAAATGGTGTGCAATATCACACGAAAATCGTCAAAATGAGGCGTATGCTCGCTCCGGGGCTCGTTTGACCTTCCAAACGGCCCAGAAAACCCGTGATGGCCAACCGTATGCATAGACAACGTCTTGACGGACGTCCACGAACAAATTTGGCATTTTTGACGTCGGAATCCCGATCACCCAAAAAATGGTGTGCAATAGCACATGAAAATCGTCAAAATGAGGCGTATGCTCGCTCCGGGGCTCGTTTGACCTTCCAAACGGCCCTGAAAACCCGTGATGGCCAACCGTATGCATAGACAACGTCTTGACGGACGTCCACGAACAAATTTTGCATTTTTGACGTTTGAATCCCGATCACCCAAAAAATGGTGTGCAATAGCACACGAAAATCGTCAAAATGAGGCGTATGCTCGCTCCGGGGCTCGTTTGACCTTCCAAACGGCCTAGAAAACCCGTGATGGCCAACCGTATGCATAGACAACGTCTTGACGGACGTCCACGAACAAATTTGGCATTTTTGACGTCGGAATCCCGATCACCCAAAAAATGGTGTGCAATAGCACACAAAAATCGTCAAAATGAGGCGTATGCTCGCTCTGGGGCTCGTTTGACCTTCCAAACGGCCCAGAAAACCCGTGATGGCCAACCGTATGCATAGACAACGTCTTGACGGACGTCCACGAACAAATTTTGCATTTTTGACGTTGGAATCCCGATCACCCAAAAAATGGTGTGCAATAGCACACGAAAATCGTCAAAATGAGGCGTATGCTCGCTCCGGGGCTCGTTTGACCTTCCAAACGGCCTAGAAAACCCGTGATGGCCAACCGTATGCATAGACAACGTCTTGACGGACGTCCACGAACAAATTTTGCATTTTTGACGTCGGAATCCCGATCACCCAAAAAATGGTGTGCAATAGCACACGAAAATCGTCAAAATGAAGCGTATGCTCGCTCTGGGGCTCGTTTGACCTTCCAAACGGCCCAGAAAACCCGTGATGGCCAACCGTATGCATAGACAACGTCTTGACGGACGTCCACGAACAAATTTTGCATTTTGACGTCGGAATCCTGATCACCCAAAAAATGGTGTGCAATAGCACACGGAAATCGTCAAAATGAGGCGTATGCTCGCTCCGGGGCTCGTTTGACCTTCCAAATGGCCTAGAAAACCCGTGATGGCCAACCGTATGCATAGACAACGTCTTGACGGACGTCCACAAACAAATTTGGCATTTTTGACGTCGGAATCCCGATCACCCAAAAAATGGTGTGCAATAGCAAATGAAAATCATCAAAATGAGGCGTATGCTCGTTCCGGGGCTCGTTTGACCTTCCAAACGGCCCAGAAAACCCGTGATGGCAAAACGTATGCATAGACAACGTCTTGACGGACGTCCACGAACAAATTTTGCATTTTTGACGCTGGAATCCCGATCACCCAAAAAATGGTGTGCAATAGCACACGAAAATCGTCAAAATGAGGCGTATGCTCGCTCCGGGGCTCGTTTGACCTTCCAAACGGCCCAGAAAACCCGTGATGGCCAACCGTATGCATAAACAACGTCTTGACGGACGTCCACGAACAAATTTGGCATTTTTGACGTTGGAATCCTGATCACCCAAAAAATGGTGTGCAATAGCACACGGAAATCGTCAAAATGAGGCGTATGTTCGCTCCGGGGCTCGTTTGACCTTCCAAATGGCCCAGAAAACCCGTGATGGCCAACTGTATGCATAGAAAACGTCTTGACGGACGTCCACGAACAAATTTGGCATTTTTGACGTCGGAATCCCGATCACCCAAAAAATGGTGTGCAATAGCACACGAAAATCGTCAAAATGAGGCGTATGCTCGCTCCGGGGCTCGTTTGACCTTCCAAACGGCCTAGAAAACCCGTGATGGCCAACCGTATGCATAGACAACGTCTTGACGGACGTCCACGAACAAATTTTGCATTTTGACGTCGGAATCCTTATCACCCAAAAAATGGTGTGCAATAGCACACAGAAATCGTCAAAATGAGGCGTATGCTCGCTCCGGGGCTCGTTTGACCTTCCAAACGGCCCAGAAAACCCGTGATGGCCAACCGTATGCATAGACAACGTCTTGACGGACGTCCACGAACAAATTTGGCATTTTTGACATCGAAATCCCGATCACCCAAAAAATGGTGTGCAATATCACACGAAAATCGTCAAAATGAGGCGTATGCTCGCTCCGGGGCTCGTTTGACCTTCCAAACGGCCCAGAAAACCCGTGATGGCCAACCGTATGCATAGACAACGTCTTGACGGACGTCAACGAACAAATTTTGCATTTTTGACGTCGGAATCCTGATCACCCAAAAAATGGTGTGCAATAGCACACGGAAATCGTCAAAATGAGGCGTATGCTCGCTCCGGGGCTCGTTTGACCTTCCAAACGGCCCAGAAAACCCGTGATGGCCAACCGTATGCATAGACAACGTCTTGACGGACGTCAACGAACAAATTTTGCATTTTTGACATCGGAATCCTGATCACCCAAAAAATGGTGTGCAATAGCACACGGAAATCGTCAAAATGAGGCGTATGCTCGCTCCGGGGCTCGTTTGACCTTCCAAATGGCCCAGAAAACCCGTGATGGCCAACCGTATGCATAGACAACGTCTTGACGGACGTCCACGAACAAATTTGGCATTTTTGAAATCGGAATCCCGATCACCAAAAAATGGTGTGCAATATCACACGAAAATCGTCAAAATGAGGCGTATGCTCGCTCCGGGGCTCGTTTGACCTTCCAAACGGCCCAGAAAACCCGTGATGGCCAACCGTATGCATAGACAACGTCTTGACGGACGTCCACGAACAAATTTTGCATTTTTGACGTCGGAATCCCGATCACCCAAAAAATGGTGTGCAATAGCACACGAAAATTGTCAAAATGAGGCGTATGCTCGCTCCAGGGCTCGTTTGACCTTCCAAACGGCCCAGAAAACCCGTGATGGCCAACCGTATGCATAGACAACGTCTTGACGGACGTCCACGAACAAATTTAGCATTTTTGACATCGAAATCCCGATCACCCAAAAAATGGTGTGCAATAGCACACGAAAATCATCAAAATGAGGCGTATGCTCGCTCAGGGGCTCGTTTGACCTTCCAAACGGCCCAGAAAACCCGTGATGGCCAACCGTATGCATAGACAACGTCTTGACGGACGTCCACGAACAAATTTGGCATTTTTGACGTCGGAATCCCGATCACCCAAAAAATGGTGTGCAATAGCACACGAAAATCGTCAAAATTAGGCGTATGCTCGCTCCGGGGCTCGTTTGACCTTCCAAACGGCCCAGAAAACCCGTGATGGCCAACCGTATGCATAGACAACGTCTTGACGGACGTCAACGAACAAATTTTGCATTTTTGACGTCGGAATCCTGATCACCCAAAAAATGGTGTGCAATAGCACACGGAAATCGTCAAAATGAGGCGTATGCTCGCTCCGGGGCTCGTTTGACCTTCCAAATGGCCCAGAAAACCCGTGATGGCCAACCGTATGCATAGACAACGTCTTGACGGACGTCCACGAACAAATTTGGCATTTTTGACATCGGAATCCCGATCACCCAAAAAATGGCGTGCAATATCACACGAAAATCGTCAAAATGAGGCGTATGCTCGCTCCGGGGCTTGTTTGACCTTCCAAACGGCCCAGAAAACCCGTGATGGCCAACCGTATGCATAGACAACGTCTTGACGGACGTCCACGAACAAATTTGGCATTTTTGACGTCGGAATCCCGATCACCCAAAAAATGGTGTGCAATAGCACATGAAAATCGTCAAAATGAGGCGTATGCTCGCTCCGGGGCTCGTTTGACCTTCCAAACGGCCCAGAAAACCCGTGATGGCCAACCGTATGCATAGACAACGTCATGACGGACGTCCACGAACAAATTTTGCATTTTTGACGTTGGAATCCCGATCACCCAAAAAATGGTGTGCAATAGCACACGAAAATCGTCAAAATGAGGCGTATGCTCGCTCCGGGGCTCGTTTGACCTTCCAAACGGCCCAGAAAACCCGTGATGGCCAACCGTATGCATAGACAACGTCTTGACGGACGTCAACGAACAAATTTTGCATTTTTGACATCGGAATCCTGATCACCCAAAAAATGGTGTGCAATAGCACACGGAAATCGTCAAAATGAGGCGTATGCTCGCTCCGGGGCTCGTTTGACCTTCCAAATGGCCCAGAAAACCCGTGATGGCCAACCGTATGCATAGACAACGTCTTGACGGACGTCCACGAACAAATTTGGCATTTTTGACATCGGAATCCCGATCACCCAAAAAATGGTGTGCAATATCACACGAAAATCATCAAAATGAGGCGTATGCTCGCTCCGGGGCTCGTTTGACCTTCCAAACGGCCCAGAAAACCCGTGATGGCCAACCGTATGCATAGACAACGTCTTGACGGACGTCCACGAACAAATTTGGTATTTTTGACGTCGGAATCCCGATCACCCAAAAATGGTGTGCAATAGCACACGAAAATCATCAAAATGAGGCGTATGCTCGCTCAGGGGCTCGTTTGACCTTCCAAACGGCCAAGAAAACCCGTGATGGCCAACCGTATGCATAGACAACGTCTTGACGGACGTCCACGAACAAATTTGGTATTTTTGACGTCGGAATCCCGATCACCCAAAAAATGGTGTGCAATAGCACACGAAAATCGTCAAAATGAGGCGTATGCTCGCTCCGGGGCTCGTTTGACCTTCCAAATGGCCCAGAAAACCCGTGATGGCCAACCGTATGCATAGACAACGTCTTGACGGACGTCCACGAACAAATTTTGCATTTTTGACGTCAGAATCCCGATCACCCAAAAAATGGTGTGCAATAGCACACGAAAATCGTCAAAATGAAGCGTATGCTCGCTCTGGGGCTCGTTTGACCTTCCAAACGGCCCAGAAAACCCGTGATGGCCAACCGTATGCATAGACAACGTCTTGACGGACGTCCAAGAATAAATTTTGCATTTTGACGTCGGAATCCTGATCACCCAAAAAATGGTGTGCAATAGCACACGGAAATCGTCAAAATGAGGCGTATGCTCGCTCCGGGGCTCGTTTGACCTTCCAAATGGCCCAGAAAACCCGTGATGGCCAACCGTATGCATAGACAACGTCTTGACGGACGTCCACAAACAAATTTGGCATTTTTGACGTCGGAATCCCGATCACCCAAAAAATGGTGTGCAATAGCACATGAAAATCATCAAAATGAGGCGTATGCTCGCTCCGGGGCTCGTTTGACCTTCCAAACGGCCCAGAAAACCCGTGATGGCAAAACGTATGCATAGACAACGTCTTGACGGACGTCCACGAACAAATTTTGCATTTTTGACGTTGGAATCCCGATCACCCAAAAAATGGTGTGCAATAGCACTCGAAAATCGTCAAAATGAGGCGTATGCTCGCTCCGGGGCTCGTTTGACCTTCCAAACGGCCCAGAAAACCCGTGATGGCAAAACGTATGCATAGACAACGTCTTGACGGACGTCCACGAACAAATTTTGCATTTTTGACGTTGGAATCCCGATCACCCAAAAAATGGTGTGCAATAGCACACGAAAATCGTCAAAATGAGGCGTATGCTCGCTCCGGGGCACGTTTGACCTTCCAAACGACCCAGAAAACCCGTGATGGCCAACCGTATGCATAGACAACGTCTTGACGGACGTCCACGAACAAATTTGGCATTTTTGACGTCGGAATCCTGATCACCCAAAAAATGGTGTGCAATAGCACACGGAAATCGTCAAAATGAGGCGTATGCTCGCTCCGGGGCTCGTTTGACCTTCCAAATGGCCCAGAAAACCCGTGATGGCCAACTGTATGCATAGACAACGTCTTGACGGACGTCCACGAACAAATTTGGCATTTTTGACGTCGGAATCCCGATCACCCAAAAAATGGTGTGCAATAGCACACGAAAATCGTCAAAATGAGGCGTATGCTCGCTCTGGGGCTCGTTTGACCTTCCAAACGGCCCAGAAAACCCGTGATGGCCAACCCTATGCATAGACAACGTCTTGACGGACGTCCACGAACAAATTTGGCATTTTTGACGTCGGAATCCCGATCACCCAAAAAATGGTGTGCAATAGCACACGAAAATCGTCAAAATGAGGCGTATGCTCGCTCCGGGGCTCGTTTGACCTTCCAAACGGCCCAGAAAACCCGTGATGGCCAACCGTATGCATAGACAACGTCTTGACGGACGTCCACGAACAAATTTTTTCATTTTTGACGTCGGAATCCCGATCACCCAAAAAATGGTGTGCAATAGCACACGAAAATCGTCAAAATGAGGCGTATGCTCGCTCCGGGGCTTGTTTGACCTTCCAAACGGCCCAGAAAACCCGTGATGGCCAACCGTATGCATAGACAACT